>NC_134511.1:38437757-38776640 GCF_027942865.1 Odontesthes bonariensis | reverse complement strand
GATGCTACAGCCATGAAATTTTGTATTTGCAAGATTTGTGTGCTCTTTTTCTAAACAGTTGCCACATGTCAGGGTCAGTCAGAAACGCTGAGCAGATTAAAGCCTATATCAACTCAATGAGAAGAGGCCATATGGGCAAATGAGATCCATGCCTATGAAGCGCTAATCTGGGGATGCCCTCTGAGTGACTAAGGATGGACACTACTCATAGTAGTTAAGAGGCTTGAGGATTCTAAAGCAGCCGGCAGCCTGCTCTCCTGTACCCTGCACATTAGTGTCCTCATTTCACTGCAAATATTGTAAGAGCCTGTATGACAAAACAAAATTGAAAATTTGTGCAAAGTACAAACTTTGGTGACCTCCATCTAAAAGTCACACAAATCTTGTCACTTATATGTAGGTGATCAAGTTCAAGATGTTTGTAAGGCACAGTTTTGTGGAAATTAAGTAAAAATGTACACAACATAAAGATTCACTAACTGTAGACCTCTAATACAAAAGGCAAAAAAAAAGAACAAAGATAAAACCAGGGCTGTTAAAAAGTATGTCAGTAACATGTTAGTATGAAGCGGAGCTCAAACCCAGATTAACAAATCCTGATAATAAAGTTGAGGTCTGAATCCCTCCTGCACATATACCCTCAACTAGACTCAGTGGGCCAAGGCCATGTTTTTAACCTTTTGCAAAGTTTTTGTGAAACAATAAAACATACTTGGATATTAATGCAACTGAATTCACCAAAAAAGTTGGTTCACACACGATTTTCTGTTTACTGTGTCAGATAGCTAAAAGCATTAGAAATTGTGACCGATAAGCAGCCCAATATGTGTTGAGTCATGGACACTTCAAATAATTTTGAGATGCTATGATGTGATTTTTTTAGTTGCAATGTCATCTGACAAATACACCATTCAAGTAACTTAAAAGACAACATATTTGCAGTGTATTTTGCTATACTTACAATAATCTCCCATAAAAGTTAGAATAGGCAAAATGTCTTTAGCATTTTCTGACACACGCTGCTAGTAAAAAAAAATTGTTTGTCTGGAACCTTGTTTGTTAAAAACATTTACTTCTTAATTTAGCATTTTTTCCTTCTGAGGTTTTAGAAATGTTATCAACTATCTAATAGATTCCTTGATATTGGTATCGAGTATTGTGACAACATCAGTACATAATCATATGCAATTGCTGTTGATCTTTTCCAATCCATGTGCCTATTACTGAGTTCCCTGGTACTAATCACATGAAATGGACAGTGAAAAGATAAGTGGTGCCTGCATGCAGACATCATGAGCCACAGTTTGGCTTGATATTGTCTTAAAATAGTCGATGCTTTGTGTCACCCCAAAGATTCCTCCATAGTCACAGTGGGAATTTTCCCACAGGATGGCTGCATCTTTCAGTCATATGCAGATATGTTATATTTTGTGCCTTGTTTGGCACATCATCTTTACATTTTTTTTACATCTTTTTAATCAGCATACAATCAATGTCCGAAATCTTTTTCCGAAAGGCCTGTTACACAAAAAAGGAAAACAATATAATTTCATGTTTTTGTGTTGTCCCATTCAAATATTTGTTTTTTACTCATGTTCAGAGGCGTATAACATGGTATTATAGTAATTTGAGAGAGTTAACTATTACAATAACATAAAAATCAGAAAGACTTTATTATTTGTCTCTAATGGACAAATCGGACGAAGAGTCCTTGACGTCAGCATTTTCCACATCATTATGATTTGGTTTGTCACAAATGTGACCCAGACAATAGCCCTATCTAACCTCAATGAATCCAGGTCAGAGGTTAGGGTCCAATTCACCAGAGTTTACCTGCCTATTTCCTGCAACTCTTGCACAGCATGTGTCGGTCAGGCTAAGAAAACACTGAAATACATATAAAAACACAGACACAAACACACGCATTTGCATGTGATCCTCCACCGAGACAGCGGACTTCCACCATACCAAGCTGAAAAAACAGTGGGTGGAGGGGGTGAGGTTCATCTCACTGGAACTGGGCTTCCTCTTAAAGAATTATGTCACTCAAACACCAATCAGGCATTGTACGTGTGTTGTGTGTGTGGCGAAGAGGTGAAGACAGCTAGAGTGTTTCATGGTTAGCAATGCGTGAATCAGGGAGGTGAGGGTAACAGTCAAGTCAAACCTACAGCAGGATAGAGTCCATTCCATATAAAAGACTGACAATGCATATGTCAGCATGCCTGCTTTTATTTCAATGCACTGCTTTGTGTCTCTGTGGTGTCTTGGCACGCTGCTAAGACTCATTTACGAAAGTATGGCCCTTACATGAAAAAGAAAGGCAAAGTGACCTCTCAAGCCACTGCCCAAAGAATTCTATTTAATTTCTGTAACAACATTGCATCACTCTGGCAGCCCACTACCCGCTGTTTTAGGATAGAGAAAAAAAGAAAATTATTCAAACAAAATTCCGATTTCTATCGTCGAAAAATAGAAAAAAAGCAAGAAAGATGGGCCAATGAAAAAAATTACATAAAGTCAGAAGTAAATTTAAAAAGAAAGGAACACAAGTCCTTTTCAGAAGTCCATTACAGTTAATTACAGTTTTCAGCTGGAACGCTTGTACAAGAGCAGGGTTAGTAATTAAGGTACAGGTAAGACATTAACTTACTTTTGTTAGCCATTAATCAGTGTTTACCTTCAGACAGCTCTCCCTTTGTAATTAATAATCAGTTTGGACAATGAGTAATCACCCAAGAGGAAGTTGTGTGAGCATGTGTGTGTGCTTAGAGATGTGCGTGTTATTAGTAAAGGGGTTTTCCCACCTTTGAAATAGCAGCCTTACTGAACAACCGATTATCTATCTCAGGAGACCAAAGCACTGTACTATTTTAGCTTTCTTTCTATCAATCTATAGTACAGAGGGTACAGTAAAGTGAGATTCATTGGCTGAACTGTAAGCATTGGCATTAATAAATCAATGCAAATTCTTAAAAAGAAATGCAAAGTAACTAATTCAGTCAGAATATTCCAAAGTTAATACAGAAAACAACAACAAGAAAGGGGCTTTAGTGTAGTGCAATACATTTTTTTTTTTAAAACCACCCACAGACATAGCACCTAGACACAGAATAAATGGCACACATTTGGTAAATTAGAGTCAGCTTACTCCAAAAATACTAATCCTCAGCAGTTTCTGATGTTCTCCAGAAGTTTTACAGTTGTAAAATGATTCCAAGGCATTATGCTGAGAAAAAATAACTAAAGGAGACAAGTTTGTATGACTTAAAATAAATAAATGAATGAATAAATAAACAAATAAATAAATAAACACATGCCTTGAATCTGATGCCCCCAACACACACATAGCCCAAAGGAAAAGCTGTAAAGGTCACGACTGACTGTTTAAACTGAAAGCCCTAATTCCAGACCAAAATCCAATTGAAAAAATTTGGAGAGGTCAAATCTTTCAGTGCTAAAAGTAAACTACAAACTCAAAAAATCTGGAAAATACTTGGGAGTGAGGGCCAAATGGACGGATGAGATGAGATGAGATGGTGTCACTGTTGCCAAATAGTCTGCAAACAAATAGGAGTAAAGGGTATCTGGACATTTGAGTGAATTATTCGTATTGCTCAAAATTGGCTAATTGTTCTAGCCTGGGAATTCCCATGCTGCATTGCGCTCGATTCCATTCTCACTGCAAAGTCAGCCTGGAAACCACCGCCCTTATTTTTGCCTGAGTTTGGGAACCAATCACAGAACGGGGGGGGGGGCAGCAAGACGATGACGACGTCTATGTGCTACACCGAAGCTTGTAGAGTGTTAATCCAACATGGCAGCGGACACAACGTTTCCGTTCAATGCAGCCTTAGAAAGTGTTTCGGAGTAGATTCACCCTAAGGTCATTTGAACCGTGACATCCAGCCAAGTAGCCCACAGAAAGTTTTTCTGATATTGGCTGAACATCAGCTGAGTTACTGAGTTATCCCAAATAGCTTAGTACAAGCGCTAATGGACCCTGGCCGTAGCTCCAAAATTACCACACTAAAATCACATGCCATGACACCAAACTTCTACAGTAGTACAAATATGGTCTGTACTCACAAAACGATGCATTTGGAAGTTTGTACATAGTCCAGGAGTTTATTATTATCAACACAAACCAAATAGCTTCTGTGCTGCTAAAGCTGCGTCGACGTCACTTCCTTGATCTGGGAGCTTCAATGTAAGATGAGGGTTGATCTTCTACTACTACTACTACTACTACTACTACTACTACTGTAAACAACAAAGCAAGGCTGCTCAATTTCTCCATTGATAAAATAAATTCACAACTCTACAACATAAAAATTCATGTAGAATATAGCATATACTTTGTTGTCTACAGTAGTAGATCAACCCTCATCTTACTTTGAAGTTCCCAGATCAAGGAAGTGACGTCGACGCAGCTTTAGCAGCAGAAAAGCTATCAGGCTTGTGTTGATAATAATAAACTCCTGGACTATTTTCAAACTTCCAAATGCATCGTTTTGTGAGTACAGACCATAATTGTACTACTGTAGAAGTTTGGTGTCATGGCATGTGATTTTAGTGTGGTAATTTTGGAGATACTGCCAGGGTCCATTAGCGCTTGTACTAAGCTATTCGGAATAACTCAGTAACTCGGCTGATGTTCAGCCAATATCGGAAAAACTTGGCTGGATGTCACGGTTCAAATGACCCTAGGGTGAATCTACTCCGAACCATCACTTTAAGTAGCTTAGAGCGCAAGTTTACTTTTATTTTACTTTTTTTTCTTCTTCTTCCTCGTCAAATTTCTGTCGTCATCTGGTATAAGTGATACAATTGGCTATGAATCGCGCGCAAAGCAGCATGGGAAGAACCAGACGCCATTTGATAGACATTCGTAGCGCCCAATAAACGGCCCTAGGCATTCGTAAACCACGCCTCAAATACGAGAAAATGCACACCTAGTTCCCAGACCACCATCTCATCGAGATTGTGGACCCGTCAGCCAGGCTATAATTGTTCTGCATTTTATTTTGGAATTACTGACTTGAAATTCAGGTGAGCCAATAAATCATGACCAGGACTAGATTCCTTGCCAACCTCCCAACTAATTTTCACATTTCATATATTTTGTGGTGGCTAAACAGCAGAGAAAGTTTTTAATTGCTTCATCTTGGGATGAACTCAACTCCATCAACTTAATTCAGTCAGCGTTGCACCAACTCCAAAATCCCATCCACACACAAAGGGAAGTGTTCCAGCAGATTGGTCCCACTTTATTGGCATATTTAGCCCGTGTTTAACATGCTGCTAACTGAAAAAAATCTGCTAGTCTGCCAGAGTGATGATCTTCATGGGGAAATAAATTCCTTTTACATAAAAGTAATAAAAAAAAAGGAAAATGGAATAAACACAAGAAAGACTCATAAAATGAACTAGCGGCTAGGTAAACAGTATGACAATTGATCCAGATTTGACCACATTTAAAAGAGGAAAAGGGACTTTAGTGGACTCCTGCATAATGCATTACTTTCCCATCTCTCTGGGCCTTCCAGGCCTGTACCAGCATGGCATTCTGACAACAGCATAGCCTCATGGATGATTCAGGACAGCAGAATGATTCAGAACAGCAGACAAGCTCTGCTAACCCATCTCCCTCCACATTTCTGCCAAATGTCTAGTAGCCTTGTGAACACAATCATTATTTCAATGCAGTCAGAGGGAGAACACAGAGGAAGGACGATAGAGGTAGATGTATAGAGAAAGTCGGAAGCAGAGGAATAAGATAATAAAGAAGAACAGATACACAGAAAGCAATAGATTGACTGTGAAAGCCATTCTTCATCCTATTCTCCCATGATGCAGCATGACCAATACACATCCACTACTTTGCTAGCCCTCAGACATTTCAGTGTGTGACTGTCTGATCATATGCCATTCTCCACAGCAACCCAAGACTTGCCCCAGGCCAAGCTCAGTCTGGCTACACAAGAACAGCAGTGCAAATTGTGATGTGTGCCTCTGCATATGTGCACACGCATGTGGTGCATGACAGCAAGGATTGCACGACAGCAAGGATTCACAGGTCTGTTTTCTGTTTCTGAGAGGTTTTATCTTCATCCCCTATTACCAACACCTACACATACAGACCAATACCATAGCAACCCAGACAACAGCAGTCATGGTGGTATGTGCACAGACTGAAGTGTTGAACTACCATGCCCTGACAGCCTTCCCTCAACCCTCTCTCAACCTTGTCACCTCTGTTCCTCTTCTGTAACTCTCACCACAATGGCTGCCGATTGTGAACCTGCCAGGCTGCCAAGGACACAAAGAAAACTGAGTCAACCTTTGACATCAGAGGCTGCTACCAAAAGAGCAGTGACAAGCTTAGCTGGCAGCTCTGTTAACAGCATTGAGACCCAGATCTTTTCAACATAGTTAAAGTAGCAAAAGTCAACAGTGCATACATACCAAAAAGATGCTATGTCAGACAGGTCCATGTTTGGGCAATGTTTGGCATGCCAAAAGTTTCAAAATGGTGACCTTGATATTGGAGTCCAACCACTGCTGTCTTTTGACTGACAGCAGTCACTGGAAGATAAATCATCACAGCAGGAAGAAAAAAAAGATCTCAGCACATGAAATACAGTACAGGCTTTATATTGAACGCCAGATGACATTTTAAGGAGCTGATATAGATGTGCAGGCCACCCACCCACATAGCTTTATGTGGGACAAGCCATTTTTGTGACTGATATGAGATAGGAATGTTAGAGATGTATTCATGGACATGTTCAGAACGTGTAAAGTGACCTATACATTCATCGTGATGTCACTGAGAACATCATTTGAAGGGAATTAAATCACAAAGCAGATCCTCCTGAGTGATGATGGAAACAAGAGATGAGAAAACAATGTGATTTAAACACAATGTTCCAGTGTATACGTATGTGTGTACAAATGTAACTAATGATTAAATGTACCATATCTAAAACAAGTATGGGTGTTTACAATATGTAAGACAAATATATTGTTTCCTGTTTAAGGCTCAAGTTTCCTTTTGACTCTCAGTGTATAAGTGAGTGTGCATGTGCGCTACCATTCAAACGACACTGCAATCATCATCTCTTATCAAAAGTCATGTTGAGGATTACAGCTTTCAACTCTAATCCTACATTAAGGCCTGATTCCCATGATGGATATGACATTATCAAGGCCAGTGAACCACAGAGAGGACATAGGGACAAGAGGTCAAACTCAAAAGGACAGGATTATAAATTTAGGAAAACAAAGGACAATAAAAAACATTACAAAGAAAATAAAAGTCGTACCTCAAACTGCACGTTTCTGCAGCATATGCAAGACAATCAAAAATTGTGTTTCAGGATAATCTGCAACCGCTTTAGCTTCTCCAACAATGCTTTCTCTCAATTAGCTCTGCTAAGACGTAGAATCTACCCAGTGCCCAGATGCTTAAGCACACATACAAGCACACACCCAGGAAAATGGAGACTGTCCATATCAAAGAGACACACTCAGTAGATGTGTATCTTCACTTAATGAATCCTGATTATCTTCATATGTACACTGCTACAAGCCACCATTTAATACGCACATAAACACGCATACAGACACACACACACACAAACATAGAACTATACCTGTACTTTGGACATATGCCATTTATAGAGAAAATGACTATTCTTTGAAACAAGTTCCCTTACCTGCACCACTGAATCCCTTGTAACAGTCTCAAATTGCAATAATAGATCCATCTTTTAGCCCCAGCTTTGATCGTGGATATATTTTGTGAGAGAAATCACCAAAATATGATGCTCATCTTTTCCCACGAGCGAACATATGACTTAAATTTCCATGCTACATTTAAAGGCCCTAATCATTTCTTCAGAAGTAAATTGTCTTTGTTACTGTTTGTGATCCTCTAGTTGTACTACTCTCAAGACTCTTCACTACACTAATCTTAATGACTGAAATCAAGCCTGACTCAATTTTTTGGTTGAATGGAAAAAATGATGGCTTTTCGAAAACTCACAAAGTGCACGTAACCAAAATTATTCTATTGATCAAGTGTTTTGGAATGAAGTTCTTTACACGAAAACAGTTTGTAAAAGGAAAGCAATTAGGTCAGGATACTAAAAAAATATTTATATCGACAGTTAATGTTATTACTATGTCATTAGTTTGATACCTGCAGAAACTCTGGGGCAGTCTGGCAGCATGGGATCAAGTGGCGTGTCCAAGGGCTCAGGACTCGATACCCAGTTACAACAGTACTGTAGGAAGAGGAAAAAGAAAAATTATAGAGTCCTCTAGAGAAACCAGTAATGGTAGTACATATAGAAACTTAATATTATGTGTCAATCAATATTCAGCAATAAAACTCTCATAAGCACACAACCAGGAATAAAAGAGTAAATATAAATATTTAAAGGAGGAAAAAAAACAAAAACACTAAAACATGGACAAATAAAAAAAAAGTTAAACAAAAAATAAAGAGAGAAGAAAGGGTATGGAGGACACTGGCAGAACTGGTGCACAAGAAAAAGGTGAGTATGAGTGAGCATAGTGGGGAAGAGGAGATAGAGACAGGAACAAGCAATTAAAAGCTCTGTGACATGTTGCTCAGACAGCTTGCCGTTGTTTGTGGTGGAGAGCTGAGGCCTTCTACTATGCTTGATCAGTGGGTGCCCTGGGGGGAGGATGTCTGCCCAGCTTGCTGACCCATAACCCCCTGCAAACACCCCTAGTCTTCTCAAACCCCTAGTTGACAACACCACTGTCAGAAAGGGGAAGACCACCTCTTCATTTGTTTTTACGCTGTCTTCATCTTCCTTTCTGTGTAGCAATCCCTATTTCTACCTAAAATGGCACAGTGGAGTATTTCAGTCATATAAGGTTTCAACCTGATGTACTGTTAATGAAATGTATCAGTACCTTAGTACATGGAAGCTTACTATTTTAAGGATTTTGAGTTTCATGCACTTGGTGAGCAGATGACAGCACATCAAAGTGTGTTTGCCCTTTTGACTGGTCAGTGTGGATTGGTATGACATGGCTTGTAAGGTTTGAACAAAAACAAGGGAAAAGGGAGCAAGAGAGAGGGAGGCTGAGAAGGAATGCTTAGAGAAGACGTTCCCCTTTGATAAGATAAAAGTTCAATAGAAGAAAGAGAAAATGTAAAGAGATTAGAATGTGCAGCTGGCGTCCTTCTGATTCACCGCTTATCTGCCCTTGTTTACTTTCACCCCGGCCCCCTGACAGCCATTACTGTGTGTACTGGTGTGCACATATAGGTTTGTGTGTGTGGGTAAGTGATTGCATTTCAGGGGGGGTGTCTCCCACAAAGATGTGTAGTGTTGTGAACCCTTCAGACTCAAATACACACACACATACTAATATACATGTGCTTTAGCATTCTTTACCGCAACAACACTGACTCTCTACCTCCCTAAAAGAGGACTCACTCATTGAAATTTCTTCTTCTAGAACGTCCAAAACATACCAGTTTATGTAAAAAAGAAAAAAATCGGTCCATAAATTAAACAGTAGTACCATGAATTCTAAATTAGATACCAAATATTCAAACTCTTTATTGTGTGTGTGTGTGTGTGTGTGTTTGTGTTTTAACCTGGACAACACAGCATATTCATCCAAAGAACGGAGCCTGTTCTGTTAAATAAGTCTCAAAGAACCACCGATTTTTCATCTGTGCAACTGCTGTCAACCCCGTTGCTATTTGCGTCAAAGTGCATGTGTCCATAATCAGACACAGCCTGAGGAAAAGCCTTTGCTGAGCAAAAATACTGTTTTCCAGTGAACATACAGGAAAAAAAACTTGGGCCTTTAGGAATAATGTGCTCTGGAGTGATAAACTAAAATATTTTTCAGTCATAGTAAGAGTAAACATATTTGACAAAGACCAAAAAGAGTTTTCAAGAGAAGGACCTTGTACCATCTGTAAAGCATGGAAGTGGCAATGCAATGGAGACTATTTCACTGCCTCAGTGACTGGGTAGCTTGCTAATATGGATTCAATTTTGAATTCTGCATGATATTGAAGACAGTTTTAAGATACTATAAGGTCACTTCTCTTAAATTTGAAGGTGAACACCAGCACATTCACCAAGGGATTTCTCAAAAACAACAAATGAGTGGTTACAGATTGGTTGAGTCAAAGTGGAGATTTTCAAAAGGACAGTACATGTAAGAGAACACTCAAACATCCTGCAACTCTGGGATTTTTCATGGAAGAGTGGTCAATGGATGTTGGAGGCATGAGGTTATTTATGTAGAACATCTAATAAATCATTTCTCTTAAAAGGACCAATTGCAGTTTCCGAAGTCAGTTGTGAACCAACTTTTTCCATAAAAGAATGTTAGATGTTTTGAGATTACTACTATACAAATAATTGACAAAACAAATTGTCCTTGTGCCATTGTCCAACTATGCCACTTTTATCCTGAATTTTAATCCATCAAGTAACCCCCTACACGCAAACAGGTGTACCTTTTTGGGTGTAATTGCAAGAATGAATAGTGGAAAATATTTTGTTGGTAGCATTTTTGTGTTTTCTGTTTTTTTTCAAATGACGATAAAAAGTTACAGAGACACAGCCAGCAGCGATAAGACAAAATAACAATAAAATAGAATAAAATAGAATTGAATGTGGGTGGGTGGTTATTGTGCAATATAAGATAACTGTACACACGGTATGAAAATTGTAAACATTCTAACTGATTTGTAAACCTTCTCACTTAAAAGCATAAAAAGTATAGGTACTAAGGCAGTATGCACTCTGACGCTGGCGTTTCTTACACATTCTGACATTGGTGCAGTCTGACCTGACATTCAGTGTAGATGCCCTTGAATGCAGTGTCCTCTGCATTATGACAGCTGGGCATGTAAGATAGAATAGGATAAATATCATCAATTTTATAAACCAAATTTAGTTGGGAAATGTGTATGAAAAGGGCCGTTGTACACCATACTTGTTCAACCAGGAGAACCGATAAGAAAAATAATGTGCACACTGAATCTGCCTTGTAAACGATAGAAATGGTAGAAATGCTTTAGACACTCTTGTACCAAATGTCTTCAGGATACGATTTACTGAGCTGATAGGTAAGATTCAATCAACCTGGTAAATCAAACATGCCAAACTCTGGAAAAAGATACAGAAAAAGAGGAGCCACAAAGGTTGAGGAAAGATCAGCAGAAAGATGAGAGGGGAAAAAGGGGAGATGACTAGGGGGTTAGTGTTGGTGGGAAGATGTGAAGTCATCTTGGTAAACAGTGGCATATTGTGTATTTTTAGATCTAGATGTGTTCTCCTCTGACTCTGGGCTTGAGGGCAGAGCTGTGCAGAGAAACACAGAAGCAATGGGGCTCCTTGACTGCAACATCAAGTGTCTCATTGTATCTCCTTTAATTCATTCAGTCTGTCTGGAGGAAGATGTCAGCTGGGCTGTGGAGCGGTGGGCTGAAGGCGGCTAGAGAGAGGGAAAGGAGGGGAGTCTTTCAAAGGGCCCTCTTCCCTCCCCTACAACTCCACCATCACCACCAATGGAAGCAGGGAAGCTGAGGTTTGAATAGATTTGTCAAGGCAACGACACACATGTGCACACAAACCGTTGCATAAATGCACACACACACAGCACAAAGCCCCAGAGCTGTGGGAGACCAGAGGCATAACAGCAGTCACATAAAGGCAAGGCCTGCTGGCTGGGATTAGAGAAGGGCGACATGACAAAAGGATGGCACATCACATCGGCTGCCTCTGATGCATAGCATCATCACTTCAAGCAACTCATCCAATGATCAATGGTGCCATTGAACTAAAGGACGACAGAGAAACAAACATGTAAATAGATGTGACTTTCCAGACAACTCTGTTCATGGGTTTCTGTGTGCGTTTGGATTTCTGCTGCCTATGGACACACACATACAGTATATAAATCTACATACTCTCCAAGATAGTTGCAATGGACATTGCATTCTAATGTAGTAAAATGTTTTTATTTCAGCAATATTACTTTGAGATAAGATTCTAAAAAGATCCCTTAAAGTTGTTGAGGCTACAGCTAAGTAATGAAGCTGACCAATGGGCAGGAGAAACGAGAGGAAAGAGTAAAGTCAACCCCCTTAACCTGGGAGAAAAGGTTTTTTCCTTGTTATCTGCAAGTTATACGTGTTCATTGTTGTGTAAGATCTTCAACCTGTTGCATTATGCAGTTTCGTGTGGAACCCATGCTAAGTCTCTTACTAAACAACACATATGCTCTCATACTGAAGACATAAATCATTGCATGCAAAGCAAATGGAAAACTAATTTAAAGGAGCCATCATAAGATTATATATATACATATACACATATACTGTAAATATGCATACTAATTTTTTTTTTAAAAATCCCTATGATTTAGGCTTAGCTCAAAATCAGTAACACAATTCAAGTTTTACAAGCCGTGTGTAAAACAACTGGATAAATTGGACTAAATGAGTAAAACATTAATACAAGGACTAAACAGCAATATGCACTGTTTGAAGTGTCATACACAAACGATATCATTCAATTGCAAAACTGTATCTCTATCTCTTTAGTCTGAAAGCACACAAGACTGAGAAACAGTGCAGGTAAGTGTACAAAAGTCTCCTGAACTATAACACACACGACAGATTGCAACTAACTTCTCAAAAAGAAGTCCTGAAGATCAATTCTTGCTCACTTTCTCTGAGACTGTCTTTCCCACCTCTTCCAGTCGCAGTATAATCTCTATGGATTAGGATGCTTTATTCATGACCATAGTGATACTTTCAACGTGTGTGTGTGTGTGTGTGTGTGTGTGTGTGTGTGTGTATGTGGGTGGATGGATGGGTGGATGTGTGTGTGTGTGTGTGTGTGTGTGTGTGTGTGTGTGTGTGTGTGTGTGTGTGCGCACTCTGGGCAGGCCACTAGAGTGTGACAGCAGGCCAGCACAGTGACAGGAGACACCATGGAGACTGTGACAGGCTGCCAGCTGTACACTATCATTTGGATTTCTCTCTCACACTCACTTCTCCTCACTGCTACTCATCTATCTCCACATACATCTCTTCATGCTCCCTTCTCCATCAGTATTCACTCCATTCATATTGTACCTGTCTTTTTGTTTTTCCTTTTCCTGAGTGCTATCCTGTGCTTTCTCATTGGCAGTCAACGGAACTTAAAAAATGAAAGTTTCTCACACTTTTTGGCTGTGTTCGAAACCGCCTACTACATACTACATACTTGAAAACGGCATACTCATCTATCTGACAGTATGCAGAGCGTTTACACACAGTGCACTTCACTCCTGCCCGAGCCGAAATCAGCCGGCCTGAAAAGCTGATTTCGCTTAAGCTATAAACTCTGTAAATATATAACTTTAGCAACATTTGACACATTTTCAGGCGAGAAAGTAGTCATTTAGACCCCCAAGGTGTTGAAAATCTGACAAAATACCGGCTATTTACAATTTTGTTCCCATGAATTCGCCGCTAGTAAAGCTAGCCGCAGTGAGCAACGCACTTCCGGTTATGCCGTTTTGACTGCTCTCGTCCCGTTAACGGAATTTGACCGTTCAAATGGCGATGGGCGACGTCACGTTACGTTGCATCTTGGGTAGTTTGAGTGTGACAAGTAACCTCATGATGAATACTCAACATTTCGGCGAATCTAGTATGCATCTAGTGTACATCCGGGAACTTAAAAAAGTATGACTAGTAGGAATAGTAGGAGAAGTAGGCGGTTTCGAACACAGCCTTCGTCTCAGTCCATAAATAAGTATTTTTGTTTTCTTATTGATCAACTTTACTCTGCATTTTGCAACCTTGTTGTGACATGAGGTGGCCCTTGTCTGACCCATCTGGTGTCTGTAAACTGGCTCAGCAGGCACTGATCTCTAAAACCCATCTTCTCTTATCTACTCTTCTGATCCCTCCATCTCACTATCCATTGACCTATTGAACCCCAAGGGGTGGGAATTATCTCTGTCCAATGAGAACAGAGTTCCCCAACCTCACATGCACTCATTCATGTGGACATCCATATCTATACAACAACATGGGGGTAACACAGCTCTTCGATGTGCTTCAGAATCAGATTTGACCCTCCTGAGTGTGATTTCCGCCCATACCTTAGTGCTCAATGCAAGGGTTGTTTACGTTCAAGATCCAGCTACATACAAGTTGCTGATATCAAAGTTCAGTGCGGCTGTGTAAGTTTTGCACAGCACCGATATGTACAAGTAGACTGGCTCTGAATCAAATCCACAATCATCAGGAACAGAGCCCACAACGGAAGCTTTTAACTCAATCTAGAGCCATGGCATTAGCATTCAGGGTCAAATGTAAGAGGACCTTATGATGTAAATCTTTCACATATACTCCAAAATAAGATTTGGGTTTATGTAACTAGCATTGAATTGGAAAATACAACGGGTACTGATGAATGTATCGAGTCAAACTTTTGGAAGATAACTTAAAAACTCTGTTCGATAAAATCAATGTTTATTCAGCCTGTTGCAATTTGCAACGTTGCCACTAAATGTTGCAAATTTGTACACACTGATCTTTAACTAAATACACTCAGCCTGAAGGTGTCGAGTTCCTGGAAGACGTAAAGGTCACTGACTGAATGGGTACAATATAATTATTTTTTCATGGCAGCATGTTTCCTCTCTTGAAGCAGCAACGTTGGTTACACATTTGCTACATCAGAACTTATTTGGAAAAAGTGTTATCATCTTCCTCCAAAGCATGCATTTTTTGCAAAATTGAGGTTCTTTTTTAAAAAGATAATTAATTAATCAAAAACTCTGATGATTCAAATGTACATTAAAAGATGTATGAAAAAAATAGTATTTTGAATGGCACAGAACAACAAAGGCCAACACAATTCCCTCCTTTAATTAGGCAGGCCCCTCTCTTTCTTTGACCCAAAAGGACAGTAGGTTAGTGAGTATGGGAGGGGATTCCTTCATCTGACTAATGTCCAGTTAGATGAAGGGATTCCCCCCCTTTGAAATGTGAGGACATTTGAAATTCATTGTTCTGAGTGATCATCAAAAGTAGAAAATCCCTTCAAATCCAAATCACGGGATGTCCCTCATGTCCCTTCGAATAAATCAAAAATAAGAAACACCAAAAATGGATAAGGGGGCAGTATAACCTAGAATCTCCAACACCCAAACTAACATTTACAGACAGGTAATGTACTTGAGCACACAAACGACACACACAGAGCTGGAGATGACAGAAAAATAGAAAACAAAAGGCCATGGATATAAAAGACAATGTTATACAAATACAGGTAAGTGTCAGTGTAGTTTCGAATGTGTGTGTGTGTGTGTGGGTGTGTTTTGTGTGTGGTGGTGGTGGTGGGGGCACATGACATTTGCATCTCCAGCTCACCAGCAGCTTTGGTCTTGGCTGGTCCTCATCTGTATGTGCATACTGAGTGAGCCCAGGTGATGCATATGGCACAGAGGTCACACGAGAAAAGGGCAAATTCTAAAATGAAACCAACACAAATGCACATGTGCACGTGCATTCTGTCTCACACACTTACCATATAAGCACATCTGATCAAAATGCATGCACAACTGCATAGACACACACAAGCAGGGTTAACTGCCTCAAACAACACACAAATAATGATTGTCCAGAACTTCTAAGGGTAGCTGTATGAGAGGGGTCCCCATGAGGCTCAGCAGGGTCGTGCGGGGAAATAGGAGAGAAGAAGTAAATTTACATGAGGAGATATGAGCTGATGGATGGACCCCAGTAAAGCTTTTTTTTTTTCTTCCACTAGGTGACTCTTATTTTTTAGCTTGGGGGGTGCTTTTTTTTTCTTTACCTGCTGCATCCAGTCCTGTGTCCCTTTGCTTGTCTCCTGTAGCCAGATGTTGTGAGCAGAGTCAGTGAGAGCCACAGCACACACTCTATTCTTCACCTGCATTTCCCTTTGATTCATCTGGCACAGAAAGAAAATAAAACTTGTGTTAGGCCAAGCATGAAGATGACATTGCTTTAGACAACATATCAGTGACAAAGAGACTTGACTTTGTGAGAAACAAAACCTCAAGGAAAACAAATCATACATTTTCACATCCAAGCATCTGACATACTGCTATAAGAGTAGTTATTCTCCTAATTTAAAAAAACAACATTAAAAAAAAAATACTCCCAACTCAACATGCACTGTCAGCTTACTTCTTTGACTTGAATGACAATGGCCCAGAGCAGCTTTGTAACTGGAGGATACAGATTCAACCTGGTGTATAATATAATGTTATAAAGTGAAAAAGGAAAGAGCACTTCTCCACTATAGGATGTCCTTGTCACGTTCTGTGCAAATGTCCTTCCCTGTGCACGTTCAAATACCTCAGTCCCTATTCTTAATACCCTTTCCCTTCATGTGTCACAAAGAAAGTGGCGTTTGCAAGCCCGTCTTCCTATTCCCCTCTGAATGTCAACGCCAAGGAAAATGTCACACAAAGGACTTGTTACCACACTACAATAGACTTCTCACGCCGTTGGTCTGACCCCAAGGAGTACTATAGCCAGGCCTGGGGAACAAGCTGTTTCACTCTGCTTGGCTCTAAGATAAAATGGGAAGAAAAGAGAACATGACTTGCAACAATAGGTTAAAAATCACTTACTATTTAGTGAAGTGGGGAAAGAGATTCATGGACTGGAGATCTATGTAGGGCTACAAAATAACACAAATTTTAACTATTGAATGGTGAATGACCATTTTAAAGCTTAATCTTCAGTGTTATGTAGAGGAAGAAAAACAAAGTAGTTCCCTGGACAACAAGATTTTTGTTGGTGTTTACAGCTTGGTATCCAGGAACAGAGTTTAGAATATCCAACATTAGATGGTGCTTGCATATAAGAACAGGCTTAATATTGACATAAGACTAAAGACAAAGACTAAATTCAGCTGACCCATGAGCACAAAGCTTTGTTCTCACGAGAAATGGAGGATATGGCTATAGCTGTAGCTATCAAAGAGAACTGCTTTGGCTGGGTATTTGAAAACATCTTCCCATGCCCAGCCAAATTAAAGTGGGAGTATATAGAGATAAATGGAATCTATTAAGGTACTAAAGACTCATACATCATTCAGCTGATAAAGCTTCGATTAGAGCATCTTCACTATGGCAAAGAATACAGCAGACTGAGAAGGGAGGTACAAATGAAAGGATAAAGATAAAAGAGAACAACTTCAGGGACAGAAGAGAAAATAATACACTACCTAGTTATGCACAGGAACATTTGCTTATTCACACTAAATCATAGAATCACATAAACTGATACATAAACTCCTCACTGTACACCTTCCTCAGCTGCACTTGGTAGAAAAGGTTTCCTTTTAAAGAACTGGGCCCATGAGAGTAGCAAACTTAACTTTTAACAACTGGAGGTGTCTGTCAACGGTCTTTTTTTATTGTGCCGGCCAAATGGGCCCATCACTGATTTAAGGGCCAACTAGCAAAATCCAGAAAACAGCAGACATAGGACTGACTGCCTATGAAAATCACTTAACACATGACTTCAATCAGTAAAAAAACCTTGTCCAAGTTTGGGCAGACAATGTAACATATTCTTTATTTCCAAGTATATAGATGGGTCACTGACTGCTCCTATTCTTTATCCTGAAAGCATTCATTTTAATTTTTTTTGTAGAAAACGTATAATCATGCAACACAGTTAAGGTTCAAAGGATGTCTTGAAATATGAAAATGTTCATAAATTGTGTAGCAGGTGCCAAAGTAAACATGTTACAGTGTACCAAAAAATGCCAGCCTGTCTTTAATAACATTTTTGAAAGTCTATCTTAAGTATTTTGACATATCAAAGTAACTTCACAGCAACAGCTATATCTGCACTCTATGGCCAAACCGAGAGTAAAGGACTCGATGAACAAAGTTAGTCAACATACCAGTGCACATGATTCACTGACTTCTGTGGCGGCTGCCTCATACTTAACATAAAATATGTTTTCAGCTGACCCTGAAAAGGTATTTGAAAGCACTAGATAAAAGAAAAAAAGTTTAGACAGATCTGACTGGCTAAAAATAGTTGTGTGTGGTAATATCTGAGGATGATACGATACAATGATACATCAAACAACTATTGTCTTTTAATGGTTCAAATATAGTAAAAGAAAATCAAATTTTTCTATGTTTTTTTTTTTTTTAAATACACTTTGTGGTCAAGATTCTCCCACATGGCTATCCACTATATCTTTTGATATAAGGACGTGATGGTCAAACACCAAATAACACCAAATAACACCAACTCCCAAAACTGAGTGACTCCCTGCGATGGCTTTCAGTGCTGCTATACCTACACACATAGTGTGTTAGTGTTAGCTGTAGTAACAGTTGTGCTGCAATAGATTCCCAATGACTCCTTGAGAGAAGGTTATTTGCAGTGTGGTCCTAAGCCACAGTAATTTTGACACACGCTGAGTCCCAAGCTTTACAAGCCACAATGACAACTGTGGTTAGCAGCATGTTGAATGCATAATCCAACTTGCAGCATAACTTCCAACATTTAAAACCATGAAGCCACATGCTCCCAAGTGGACATAAATCTCTGCTGTCTTATCACAAGACTCATCGTGTTATGTAGCATATTAGTGTTAGACATGTATTGCTTATCCAGAATGTTAAATGTGCTAATTTCCTATGCAACTGCAAACAGCAGCTTTAACAAGGAATTAAGCCAGCTGTTGTGATCAGTCCTGTATCTGAGGAGGAAAAAAAGGGGAGAAACATGTGGAAATACTTGTTTGAAAAAAAAAAACAACAACACACAGATGTTTAGACATTTGCTGCCTTTCTTCTGGCCTTTCCTTTAATGCTAGAGCAGCTGGATATGGTGAGTAAACTCAGGTGGACTGTAAGAAGAGTAGGAAAACAGAGGGAAATAAGAAGTGCTCGGCAAGTATAAAAAAGAAGAAAACAATAAAAACGGTAAAGCAAGACAGATGCGAAAGAGACAGATGTGCACAACAAAGAACAATTATAAACATTTTATTAATTCCCATGAGGAAAATTGTCCTTTTCCTTGGCTCACTTCACAGGTGGAACAGACCATAGCGTTAACATCAGAACAGACTCTATGAAGCATGAGAGCTTTTAATGTGTTACTAAAACACAAGCAGAAGTTTAGGATTTTATGGGAGCGCTGCATACCATTCACAATGGTTTGAATATGTTGAATAAGTCCTGGACCTGAAATGCGACATCCATACTGCAGAAAGTACCTTGATGGGATGTCTATCATCTTTGACACCATAACAGGCTTGTAACTCAGTTGAAATGTAAACCCCATATTGACTTTTCTGTACTTTTATCAGCACACTAAATTCATATTCCTCTTAACCATCTCGACAAAGCTGAGTCACACTGATGATGTAGATTTGAACTGAGTCCTCTAAATGATCTGAAGAGCGCCAGGTTGCTATAGAAACCAACAAAAATAATAGATTCTGACCCCCTGTTCGGTACAATTTAACTAAATCCAGCTTTTCACAAGCTCTTTGGAAATAGCCAAACCCTATAAATTTTGATAAAAAAAACACATGCAGTCACTTATACTCAAAGAATTTTCCCTAACCTTTGTATCTTGTATCTGACCTCTAACATGGCCCCCAACAAAGTACAGTGTTTAGCGCTTTAAGATGCCTCCTGCAACAAAGCCAGTTAATTGCAAGCCTTTTTGTTGTATTATAATCTTATTATCACTGCTGACGTAGAGCATGATATGCGCTGGGCGCATATATGAAGGAGGGAAAGGGGTCGTATTAATCATGTTTATTTATCAGGATGAGGATTTGAAATAAGGAACGAGACATCATTTAACAGCATGCTAAGCTAATCTCTGGTTGAGATAAATACTTCATTTCTCTCCTCCCCCTGTGACGCTCCCTTGCTCACAACTGCTCCACTGATGCTACATCTAAACACCGGCAATAATAAAGACAATTATTTAGGGCTTTGATAATTATGTGTCAAAGACAGCGAAAGCCACAAGATAATTGGGTGAAAACTGAATGGTAATCCACAATGGAGTTCCCTGCGGGGAGATAGGCAGACTCATCCCTAGAAAGAATGCAGCGCAAGAGAAAAGAGAGAAACAGGCAAAGACAGAAAGATGAGAGCTCTTTAAGGGGCCTTGCTCACTGTCAGATAGTCAATTTGAAAAGCCACAATTATACACAGAGAGCGAGTGCAAATAGAGAGCAGCAAACAAGAGAGAGGGAAACCAGGAATACGGGGAGAATGACAGAAAATGAGCGAAGATTGAAAAAAAAGGATATAGAATAAAGAAAATCTACAGTGTTAGTGTGAGTGAGCAAGGACTGAGCAGAGGCCAACAGGAAGGAGGAGTGCATGTGTGTATGTATGAGGAAGATGCACCCCATGACGATGCTAGGCAGGGACAAGGCTGATAATGTGGCTGCTTCGTGCACTGCCAACAGCCACAGATAATCTAGGACTACCCACTGAGCACTGAAGCACTGCTTAAATATTTGATTGATTAACTGTCCTGTTGTTGCCAGAGAGTAAGAGGAGAGCGTCAGAGAAGCCAGGGCGAACACAGAAAAAACAAACATGCATGCATGTGGGTGCGCACCAGAAGGTTTGAAAACACATGAAACACTAACACATACACCCCCATAAATCCCTACACAAAAACATTGGAAGAAGGGCAAGAACACAAACATACTTACTGAAAGCATGTCTGGGCTCTGGTGAGACAGTGGCAAGGGCTACAAAAGGGAAAACAAACATAAAGGCAGACTTATGCTGTCATGGTGACTTGTTCAGATGCTTTTCATTCTAAATGAATGACAAATAGAAGTTAGGTTGGTGGTTCTTTTCTCAATTTGGCCTTTAATCACCTATGGATTCATCTCAAGAATGACATGTAGGTGTGTGTTTATGTCTCTTATTTTTTTCCTTATTAAGTTACTTTATATAGCAAGCAATTGATCTCAGGTCAATCAGAGATAGATAGAAGCTGCAGTACAGTGTGTTGAGCCACTTTACCTACCCCAACTGTGACACACACACAAAACACACTCCTATCTGTTCATCCCTGGCTGTGAAAACACAGGCAGCTGGCCCCCCACGCTCCAACACCCTCCACAGGAAGAGACAACACCAGCGCTTCCTGTGGCTTTGAAGCAGCGGCCCCAGGTCTCCTGTCGGTCCCTAGCTTCCTTTGTCTTAACCGCAGGAAGGAAGCCCTCTGTAGCACGAGGCCGAGGGCCTCTAGGGAGCAAGAGGGAGTGTATTTGTGTATGTGCAACCTTTAGTGTTCAGGGAGTGTGCAGGGGTTTTTCTCACTGAGGTCATGTGCATTTACTCTCAGGGCTTTTTCCTCTCTGACTTTGCAGTGCATGAACTCTGGCTGAGGCGAGGAGTGGAGGGAGAGTGCAGGAGAAAACTGCAATAACTTCCTTCTCTTTTGCCTTGTTCCTCTTATGGCTCTTTGCCAAATGCATGATGAAGAGACGATTAGGGATGGGGGGGGGGGGGGGGGGGGGTGAACTGCTAAACTTTGAGAGGGACAGCGCGGGTCACTGGGTGATAGGAGGCGGTGTACATCCATGTATGAGTGCAGGAGGATTCTACATGTGTATAAATCTGCAAACTGCACACATTTATACAACTACAGCCAAAGAGATACACAGAAATACAAACCAACACCAGTGGGAGCAGTGAGGAAAAGGAAGGCCAATAAATATTTACTGACACAGCAGAGGTGGAGAATGGTTATCCACTGGTGGAAACAAAAGCTAGAGGATGAAGAGCGGCGTGCCAGGAAACCTGCCGACTGCCAGCGCTGCGCCCTGCTTGTGCCCGCATGGAAAACAAGAGGAAGACAGGAAGAGAGGACAGAGCAGTGAGATAGGGCAGGTAGGAGGGACATAGAGAGGGAAGAAGGAATGGATGGATTGTGCAGTGAGTAAGGGAATGCAGACGAATAATATCATCCCTTTAAGTATTACAACCTTCTCATTAATAGGAAAAAATAGTTCCTTCAAAAAAAACATTGAAAGAGTTTGATGTGTAAGGGAGTTGGTTTGTGCATGTGCTGAGGATTTCCTTTGCTATTGTTTGTTGCTAAGTGTTTTTTCTCTTCATGATTGCCCACATAATTAGGGATTTTCTACATAAACCTTTTTTCTTTCTGAGTGATATAAATTCTATAAAATAATGAGCTCCCAAATTCTTAAGTTCCATTTGGTTTCCACTTAACTGAAAGCTCTTTTATGCAGTGCCATTAAATTCAAACGGTTAAAATATAAGCCACATAAGCAGCCACTCAAACATATAGCAGCACGTCAATGCTACTACAACAGAGTTTAATTACCTTCTCATTGATATTTGCACAGTGATAAGTGTTAATAATATGAATTCCCAACAGTTTGAACAAATACACTGTCACATGCATGAAGATCGGTAGCCACTGCTTTGGTTGCTCTAACTATATAAAGATACTCATTTAAAACTCACTGAATTAATACAGACACAATTAAGAAGTAGACAAAGTTTACAGACATTATTAGTTGAGGGTGTTTGTCTAGTTTTTAGCTGAAGCAATAACAAAAATGATCCAAATGTTAAAGTCTAATTAGACATTGTTCAACACGAAAATTAAATATGGCAACTAATTAAAGTCTAAATTGATTAGAATGCCTTTTAGTTACAAAAGAAGGGAAATGTTTGGTGGGGAAAGGTGTCTATCCTTTCCAAATTATTGGGCATATTATCAACTATGGTCTACGGAGTGAAGAAGAAAAGTTACTGATGTGCTCTGGACACAGTCTAGGCCTCATCATCTGCACTTGCTTTTTGTCCATTGCTCTAAAAGTCTTTTTTGTCTTTCTCCTTGTCTCCTAACCCTCCGGCAATGCTGTAAAATAGAAACCTAACCTCAATATTTTCCCTCACGGTGCTGGGACTTGCTGGCCCATTAAATTCCCCTTCCCATGTGTCAGCTTGCACATTTCCACCATGAAATTTTTGTATAATTAAACTTTCTTAATGATTTATAAGCTATAATAATAGCCATAAGTATTTTAGAGCAGGTTAAAGGGACAGCCTTTAAGTGTACACTGGGGGATGACCCTGTTTTAACATAGTTTTGGTTGGGTGATTCTCGGCTGGATATGAGACGGATAGGCCAAGGGAGAGTGGGATTGATGGAGGGAGGGAGGAAACGAGAAGTCCTAACGAGGGTGGGTGGAGGAGGAGGCTGAGACCTCTGTGTTGTAACTCAGGCTGATACTGACATAAACGAAGTCCAAGGGCTCCCTGAACCCTGGCGTGGAGGAGACAGCTTACCACAGATAGACAGAGATGGAAAAAGAGACAGATACATATGCAGACCAGGTATAAGTGGTAAAAGAGGATGAGAAGTTGAAAGTAAAAAAAATGAGGAAGCCCTGAGCAGGAAAGAGGTACAGATAGAGAGAGACAGGTATATACAAACAGCAGGAAGAAATACACAGCAGAGAATATCATAATAAATAAAACATTTATGAGAAATAAAATCCTTAAGCCTATTAAGTTGCATGCACACAAATAAACTAAGTTTACAATACACATCTAAATCAGTAAGAATCAGAATTAGTGTCTAAACTATGGGCATACATACACACAAACATAAACACACTCACACAGATGTTTGCTCTCTGCTACCTCTCTGATGGTGAGGCTGATATGATTGCCACTTAGGAAATCAGTGTGTTTTCACACCACTCTCAGCTCTGCCAAAGCTAATGTGTTAAATATCCATTGGGTACTGCTGTCCATTTCTAAGACACACAGACGCACACAGCCTCACGGGCCGATAAACACTGATTTCTTGTACTAACTGTGCCCAGAGTTGGCATCCATACCAACATTTCTAAATTGGGGTGTAGTGAGAAAATTTCACCCGGCAATGATGTGGAGTTTTCACTCAATTCTTCTAAATCTGTTGTGAGGACGTTTTAACAGAGCTAAATTCTAACAATTGAGTCACTTTTTTCTACCTATTGTTGTAAAAAAAAAAAAAATAATACCTTCGCTGATATTTTTTTCTTTTCTTTTCTCACCCCCCACCCCCCAAACAGATTCCCTTTTTATGCTGCACAAAGTCACTACGAAGTCCAGTGACTGTATGTGTTTTCAAAGGGTAAAATCTGCTTATCACAAAATCTATCAAATATTTCAGAAAACTGTTTTTCACCTCAGCTGTGAATGAGGGAGGAGGAAAAAAAACTAAAATTAAACAAAAACAACAAATCTGCAAGTGCCTGCTGTCCAGCACATTACTGGCAAATCAGGTGTGTGTGTGTGTGTGTGTGTGTGTGTGCATCTCTTCAGAGCAGTACGGAAGTTTGGATTAAACTTCTATGAGCAGTCAACCCACCTCAGAGCTGTGTGGACGAACGGAATAAAGAAATGAAAGGAAAACAGAAAGGGGAAGAGAGGTAAAAGACGGCACAAATTAAAGTGACAAAGAGCGTCCTTCCATTCAAGTCTCATTTTCTACTCCTTCATATTTGATTGTCTCCTGTGCTGTTTGGCAAGGAGAAAAGAGAGAAGACTGAAAATTTAAAAAAGGAAAAACAAAAAAAAAGAAGGAAAAGAAAGGCTCTGTGAACCTTCTGTACTCAAAAGAAGGATGTATAGAGAGGAAGGGAAACTATAGAGGGTCAACTGGAATTAATTGTAATATATAACAATCTGAAATTAACTTCTCATTGCCACAAGCCATGATTCAAAATTGCTTTTGAAGGAGTGGAAAGATGAGTCAGAAAAGAAGTAAGAAAGAGAACGTGTTGAGGCCATATTACAAATGTGACATTCTGGAGAAACTACTTGTTCATTTACCCCGTCATATAAAAACTTTGCAGTTCTCAAGGCAGGTAGACTAAAATTTTTTTTTATGATCAAAAAAGTATGGACACAAGTCTAAAAGACTTAGAAAAATGCCTAATGTGAGGTATAAGAAGATACAAATGAGCTGAATTATCTAAAGAAAACTGGCAGAGTAAAGTAAACCATCACAATTGGAGCATTTTTGTTTACCCAAAATCATAATCAAACAGTAAAGATGGAAAGCCCCAGCTTTAATATATATTAATATATATATAAAATATATAAATATTTAAAAAGGTTATGGCTTTTAATTTTCATTAGATCTTTTAAAAAAAAAACATTTTATTGTGCAAATACAGACGTGATTTGGAGCAGTTAACACATTTTTTTCCCTTTATGAATTAAATCTAAATTGAATAACACTTAAGAAAACATAACACACACATAATAAAATCATTTTCAAGTGATATTGTTGATTAAAAACAAAACGTGAGTGGAGGATGAGGCGTGCATACACGAGCAATTTTAAACACATACTGAGCAAACACACAATTCAGTAGAAAGCATACTATTAATCTTGGAAAAAAAAAAACCAATTAAATCAAAGTGGTATAGAGCCTGAAGCTATAAGCACTGTCAATTCTGCTGGAAATGCCACAGAAGATTACAGTTGGGTTTGTGGATTCTATGAACCCTTTTTTTGATTAGGGAGTCAATTATGTCTTATTACTGAAGACGCTATTTCAGAAAAAGACCTTGTCAGTCAATCATGTAAAAAGTCCTCGAAAAGCGGGAATAAACTGTTAAAGAAAGGTGGAGACGATGTGCGTGTATGTGGGAGGTGTTTCACTGACCCTTTTCCCTATCCAAAGTCCTACATGGAGTAAAATTACCTTTTTAACTAGTCCACCTCTGTCAGGTCTTTGTCAGCGTATGGTAATTAGGGCCTTCAGTGCAGTACATTTGAAAATAAAATGTATTTATTAGTTTATTTCAGAGAGAGAGGCATTTACACAAAGCTGATGGTAAGTTTGAATGCGGTGATTATCTTGTCACTTTCAAACTGATATTTCTATGGCCATGCAAGTGTGTAGGGGTGTGTGTGTATGTGTGTGGAGGAGAGTGCAGATGAACTCTGTCATATGGGATGCCAGGTAACATGCTGCTGTGTGTGTATGAGTGTGGATGGACAGAAATGCGTGTTCATGCTTATGCATGTATGAATATAATATATAAACGAATATGTCTGAGTGTAAGTGTGTAAACTTTAGGTGCATTCAGTACTGATGGGCGAGCGCAGCACATTTCTGCTATCCTCTTTGTTCTGTGCTGGGTTTGACACCTCAAAACAATAACAACGCTTTACTTCGCCCAGCCCCAACCCACCATCAACCCCACGCTGCACGAATGGGAGCTGCCAATTAGCACTATCAAACATTCTTTATCAGCTGTCTGTGTGCCTTAGTATAAAATAACAATCGATAATTCAAAGTTCCTTTCAAAAACAATGGCATTCGTTAGAAGACTTAAGAATACATGAGGCAAGAGAGCATGGTCAGGGTAGGGTTAGGGACCGGGGGGTGAAATATGGTAGATAAAAATAAAGAATGAAAACAAAAAAAAGAACAAAAAAAGGTCAATTGGAGAAACAACGGTAAGTGGTGTGACAAAAAGAGTAGAAATAAAGATCTGCATTGTCTTTGTCTCCTTTCCGATGCTGGTGTCTAGACCTGATCTCTATTCGGGTTCTGGCTTCTCCTTGACCCAACCCAAAGATAATTAAGGTCTCTTGTCTTAATTGCTGCTTCTGAGTAAACAGGGTCCTTTAATGTATTATACACAAAAATGCCCCACTTTCTGTTGAAGTTTGTCAGCCATCGTCTAATGCTAAAGCATTACTAATAGGCAGCCTGACGATATGGTGTGATTCAGGAGACATAGGCCGACATAGTGGGAGTGACATGTAGTTGGGCGGGTGGGGGGTGTGGGCTGTCATGGAGAGAGGGTCTCTGAGGGCCAGAGGTGGGCAGAGGTGACTGGGAGAGGACTGTCGCTCTTCTCTGTGGTCCAAGCCCTTTTCATTAACCCACACCTCTGGGTTCACCAAAGAGAGGGTGATTGTGGGGAAAGGGGAGGGGCAGGTGGGCACCGTGCACCAGTTCTGGTGCCCACCAGAGACATACTGCTGCTTGCCTTCATGTCTGTCTGTCTATCTGAAGGTCTCCGTCTTCCTTTACAGACAAGATGTGCTTTTGAATTAAATGCAAGCACAAAAAGGAGCAAATACATGGGCACACAGACAAAGACAATGCACAAGCATACCAAAAATACACAGCAATGAAGCTCGCTGAGGGAAAGAGGGGGGTAACAAAGGACAGGCAGTGCCCCCTAGTGTTTTCAATGAAGAGAATTCAGACCAAATCAACTAACCCATGCCAAGCCGCACAAAACATATACAAGAAAGTTGAAGATAGGTGAGAGGGGAAGAAGCATAATGCACAATAAAAATGGCCTTACATGTGGATGGCACAGACAGGGAGGTGGGTGAGTAAAGTCAGGAGTGCACAATGCTGGAAAGAGGAAAGAGAGGAATGGAACACATGGGATAAAGGAGAAAGGATGTAGTTAACAAGCGAGTATGTAGGATGTGGGTGTATTGCACATGTTGGGTTATCAGGTTGGTAGTGGGGGTTAAAGTTGTCTGACACCCCCAAGACACTTAATCTTCAAGGCTACAAGAGCAAGACAGTGAGAGGGTAGAGCCAGGCTGTGCATGACAACAAACAGGAGAGGAGTCCAGAGGAATCATCATGTACAAAGTCATCTAATAAATAAGTGACGATGTATGAAATATGGACTCACACCCACAAGGACATACACGCATGCACACTCACACATACTCTTTGGTCTCAAAACTGATCTGAACAACCACAGATCAAGTTATGAAGGAAACAAAAAAAAAAAAAAAACATAGGACGCTATGGGGCACTTTGGAGTTAAATGCCCACTCATGCTTGAAGTAAAAACATTTAGACTAAAACATGATTGTATGAAAAAAAAAAGAAAAGAAAATATGTGCATGTGTGCTAGGTTTTCTTTTAAATTGAGACAGAACATTCAGTTTCAGGTTCCCACCATAAGACAAGGCCTTCCCCTCAGTGAGTTCCACATTCCTTTCCGAGCCGGTTAAGACATCAGAGAAGTTTCTTCAGCACTCTCCTTCTCCGTTCCTCTGCCTACTGTCTTTTGGTCTTTCATAACCTTGTCGTATTTCACAGCACATAAAGCCTTAAAACGGCACATAAAACAGCTCATCTCTTTTCACTGTCAGCTTTTCAGGCTTAAGAAAATTAAATGTGTTTAAGTGCAGGTACATAACCAAAATGAATCCATTCATTTTTTTTTTTTAAGGAAAAGCTATAAAGAATTCAAGCAAGGTTTTCACTAAGAGTTGAAGGCTATAGAATTGGTAATACATCAGCTGAATAGACTGCATGAATATCAAGCTGAAAGGGCAGAAAAACATAAACAGCCTCTTTACCCTTTGAAATCACTCCCATCTAATGCCATTTCCATTTAAATACATGTACAGAAAATGAATCATGCGATCTGTAGGTGTTGCACTGACACAGCTAAATCTTTACAAACAAGCATAATAAGAGATTCAATGACCCTGGCACTGAACGTTTTTGGAGAGGGCAAGGCAGTGAACAACACAGAATACCAACAGTGAATTGACTGAGGTTTTAAAGCACAGACAGACAGAGCATGGTGAAGGCCAGAATGGATGCAGCTGCAGAATTTAAGGGAAAAAAGTAAAACAAAGAACAAGAGCAGATGAGAGGGACACACAGAACCAGGGAAGGGAGAGAGGGTTTAAACTTCAACCCTGGAGTCACAAAGTTCACTGACATTTGCACCACGAACCGCCTAGCTGTGCCCCACTACTTTTCAGAAACAACCGTTTCTTCCCTTTCAGTTCTGAAAACTTTTTCTTCCTAATACACTTGCCACAGATTGTGACCATCCACACTATTTAGGGCAGGGAAGTAAAAAAAAAAATGATTAAAAAGACAGGAGAAAACTGGATTCAAAGTGTTCAAAATGAGCGTTACTGGTGTGAAAATTCACAACCCCATACTCCAGATTCTTCCTTGTATTCTATGCTTTCTTATGGCAGAATTAACAAAGGGGGCAGACAAAAAAAAGACATGTGACAAGTGATTCATTTGAGCTGTCAACATGTCATCTTCACCACATTCAAACCTCATGTCAAGCACTTGTATTCCCTCCCTGCTGAAGGTGACCTAGGTCGTAACCAGCTGACATACCCAGACACAGCAGGTGAAAGCATGGAAATACCACAGTGGCAACAGAGAACATGAGCTAATGAAAGACAAGTTAGAGCTGAGGGACAAATAAGAGCAAGGTAAAAAAAAAAAAAAAAGAAAAAATCTATTTGGAAAAAACTGCTGGATGTACTTTAAAACTGCATCTTTGGGAAAAAAGAATTGAGAAGTCTGAAAGATCATTATTGACATTTGAGATGACGTTGTGTTCTAAACTTTTGACCACAATTTCAGTCAAGAGGTTTAACAAGAATATACAGCCCTTCAGGTTTGTTCTTAACACTGTAAGTAAGAAATGTGAAAATGGGTTATATTGGATTTAAAAAAAAAAAAAAAAAAAAGTTTGATAGTCTCGAGTGAAGGCATAGAAGCATTGTATGATGTGAAGCTGAGGTAAAGAGATGAATCAGGAAAAAAGAGAAAGGGTAACAGCAAAGAGCTGGCAAAAGATGATATATATATATACGAGGGTATAAGATCAAGAGAAGGGAGGAACAGGAAAAAAAGGTGGATAAAGGGACGGTGACCAAAAAAAGCTCAGAGGGGAGTAAGAGTCACAAAAAACCACTAACAGGGAGCGGTGTGACATTTTCAAAACAGGGGCAAGGGGCAAAAAATGAATGAGTAAGTGGATAGGTAGGTTGCTTGTTAAGGAGGTCAGTGAAAGATAACTAATGAAAAAAGATTTGCAAAAAAAGTGGGCAGCAGTGCCAAATGACTATGAAAGAGTGAGAGAAAGAACGGAAGGTTTCAAGTAGAAAGAGAGAAGAGAATAAGACCTTGCAACTGAGGCAACGAGCTGGGAGGAACGAGAAAAGCAGACAAAGCCGCACACTGCTTTCACAAAGCAGAACAAAGAGGAGAGGTGCATCATGGGAGTCTGAGCCTTGCGTCGCCACTGACGCCATGATGGAACACACAGTGGCGCATATGAACAAACCAAAGCGCAAATAGATAGGCTTTCATGTAATAATAACAGATATGAAAAGATTATAAAACATCAGTTTTGATGTTTTTTAATGAAATTCTACTGTAATATATTCTTTAATAAGAGCAGCTGCACCTCTTCAACCTTCAGGAAAAAAGAAGGATATTAACATATTATATACATATGTATAAATAAAGAAAGAAAACCAGATTTAAAGAAAAGCTGAAATAAATCCCAGAAAACTAGGGTTGAGGTTGTATAGGATTGCATTGCCTTTGCATGGATGTATATGTTAAGGCAATGATGAGACAGAGGAGGGAAAGGTTTTTAATTGATTTATTTGATCAATTTCAAACTTCAATCTAATAGCATGCAAAATCATCATGATACTGGCTTCAACGTTGTTCATCTATGTGCTGTGACTCGTACTTGCCCCTCTGTTTCTTTTCCCTTTTTCTATCTCTCTGTCAGTCGCTCTCTTCCTCCGGCAGGTCTGATATGCCAGAGCTGCAGCTGAACTCTGAGTAGCACTGTCTCCGGGAAAAAAACAAAGTGATCAATGTGAGAAGGCACAGGGCGCTCATGGACAGGCCAATCAATGGTGGAAAGAACCTTGCCCAGGGCCTTATGCAAATGAAAGCACGTCCTGTAACCTCGGGAGTGAACATGCGCACTAGATCAATGGGACGAGGGTAGAACCTTACAGCAAGATCAGCCTCACCCAGTAAATATGTAATGATGAATCCCTCAAGATTTAACTGAACTCAAATTAACTTCATCTAGCTTTGTCTCTTATATACAAACAGGCGAATAAGACCCTGTTCTGATAAGGCGGGGTGTAGAGTGGGTGGAGCAGGACGAGAGAAATTTGCTGAACGATGCACTGAGGACAGATATATTTTGCACATCCTTTTCATAAGGAATGAGCAAAATGTGAAAAGACTAAAAGGTGAGAGGAGACTTATGAATGGTCACCCCAACAATACTTTTATCATTTCAAGATTTGATCAAATTGATAATTTATAAGATTTGATAATGATTTTCAGTTACATCACCATGGTAACATCTTTGTGTTTTGAAAAATGTGAGAGGAGTGGGTAACAGTGAGCACCTGGGGAAAGCTCGCTCGGCCATTTAAAACCACGTATTGAGACCAAGGAGTGGATAAGAGAAACTATTTCATTCATTAATGAGTGGTTGACATCTATTATCACTTGTATATACCGGAGCCTAAAATTGATAACAGGCAAAGGCTATCAGAGACCAGTTAGAAGAAGCATCTTTATTTCAATTTGGCTTTGGGAATATTGATTATAAGTATATGTTGTGAATAGAATATACGTTGTGCCTGTATGCAAAATGTCTGAGAAAAGAACATATTGGAACTGACTGAACTGATCATGAAAAAGAAAAAAATATGTACTCAAACTGATTTGAGAAAAGAAACAGAGGTAAGGAAGTATAACACAAATATTGAGAAAGAGGGATTGTTGATGATGGAAATCACAATGTAAGTTGGAAGTCAACTCCCATATTGACTGAGGTGAGAGCAACTCCCGTTTGTCTATGGTTGTTGAGCGCATTATAGGAGAATTTTAATCAAAATAAGATACATACTGTATATCCACATGATTGTGAAATATTTTAAACCAAAAAAAGGTTTGCCTTGAATTGCCCTTGGTTGCTTGCAGTGTCTTAGATAATCTTTATACCTTAGGAGCAATAGTTGGGGGAAAAAAATTTAAAAAGTTCGGAAAAAAAAGTTCCTTGCAACAAAATTCATGAGAAGCGCTGACAAAGTACTGAACACATCACTGCTCAAAACTTCTCCTGATGATCTCACTGATTATCTACTCATTAGTGTTTATCCAGGAAGTGAATAGAGATAATCATTAATGAAATGGAAAAAAGACAACTGATCACAATAATGTAAGTGATACTGGGGTTGTGTGTTTTTAGCTGGTTGTTCTGCTATGAAGGCTAGCAAAACGGAAAGAAAGTATCAAAACTTACATTCATTCTTGTTCAACCAACAGTTTTCATTGAGACTAAGGCTACGTTCAGACTGTGAGGTCGTTCATATTGCAATTAAATGTGACCTGTATGTGGCCTGCTGTGTGAACGGCTTACTGCCCCATACTATCCCGCATGCGCAGAAGAGCGCACGATGACGTCATACGCAGCAAGCGTGCCCAGTGTTTGCGGAAGTAAACATGGATGGTAAGAGTAGGAATGCATATATTGCGATTTTAAAGTTGTTGTCCAGCCGGAGCCAGCACATTAATCACGGCATAATTTTAAAGAGGATATTAAAAAGAAAAAGAGCTAGGCTTTTGGCCCTGGCCTTTTGTGGGGCAGTGGCATCATCTATCCAATGACACGTTTGGGTGCGTCGTCATAGCCAGGAGTGGTGGGACTGTGATGCGAGCGGCTTTTCAGACACGTAGGTCGGATAAATGCGCCCTGGCCGTTCAGACTGCAGTCGCATGGCAAAAGATCAGATACGTATCGGAATTAGGACTACTTATCCAAGTGGCCTGGATCAGATTTGAAAAAATCCGATCTGTGCTGTTCAGACTGTCATCGGATTTGGGTCACTTCAGTGTGCTGTCTGAACGTAGCCTAAATGGGCCTTTGGTAAGTGATGTAAATACAAGGTGTCCATGAAACCCTGTCAATGTTGATGAAAGAGCTACTGTTAAATTAACCCCTAAAAAATGGCTACTTCAAAAGAAAAGGCACAATGTGTATCATGGTTTTTGAAACAAAATCGGATACGCAGACTAAGCAAAGCTACAGAATTCGTCCGTCAATTCATGCATGGCACAAGAAATTTATGGAGACGGGAACAGTGTTGGATGAAGGTAGGAGTGAACGACCAAGAACAAAGGGATGGCCCAATTCCCTATCAGAATTCACTCCCCTGGACTTCTTACTATGGGGTTATGTTAAAGATATACCGGTATCGAACAAAGATACAGGACTTGACTGATCTAAAGCAAAAAATCCCTGATGCCATTGGCACCATTGATGAGGCTATGCTACAGCGAACATGGCAAGAAATCGAGTCTTGAGCTGCTTCATGCAACTAATGGTGCCCATATAAAGGTGTTATAAATTATTTAATTTTAGTTATTTGATAAAAAAATTAAATAAAATTCTAATTGGTGTAAATGGTGAGCTAGCGCTCACTACTTACTGACATATGCAAAAGAGTGAAAACAGAGACACAGGAGGACTAGGAAGACACGTCGACCAATTAAATGGATCTACTCTGTGTTCTGACATGGCTCTGCAAATTATTGCCAGCTTTAAAGAGTTTGCTCTACCTTTTATTCACGCAACTTCCCTTTGGTTTACAAAGACATTATTAACCAATCTGACAAAAACAAGGAGTGACCTGTATCTATAACACAGTGACAGATGCAATAGAAAAACAAAAAGATCAATAAATAGTGCATTTGTTCAAATATCTTGATGGTTTTGAAACTGTGCAATGATGACATAAGACTATAGAAAACAACTAAATGAGAATCCCATACATATTTTACTCTCCCTGATACTGAAGCACAGGAGAAGCAAGAGACAAGTAAACTATTTTCAATCCCTCACTCCTCTCTAACGCCATAAATGCAATCTAGAAACCAAAGATGCTCCTGAAACATAGAGAGAAACACCAACAAAGGTGAGAATAATGGCGCCGTATTGAAGGGAATACTTCACAAAGCCTATTGTGCAAGTATCCTTTTCAGGCAGCAAACCCGCTGTAATTTGGTCTGCGTCATCTGCCTCTAGTCACAATGCAGCACTACAGCTTTGAAATGGATGGCAAATGAAGGCCATTTGTACATAATCACAGCAGATAGAAGAATTCAGGAGCCCTACAATGTGTTGTTGAGGTGGAAAGAAAGACCTTGGTCTATCTGTGGCAGCCAGTGCAGCTAAGGTTTGGCAGGGGTGGGGGGTCTTTTTTTTTCTAGAAACAAGCAAATCAATTCAAATCAAATCAGCTTGCTAGCCGTGACATTTAAACAGTTCAATTTACATCCTTATGTTAAGAGGAGAGCCGCTCTCTAAGATCCTATTCATTCACAAAGAAATTAGACGGCTATATTTCAGCCGCTTAATAGAGCAAATGTGCTGTAGCTGTACTGAAGAAGAAACCATGTCTTCTCATAGTGTACAAAGGGCCAGCCATTGTGTGTCATTACAAGTGGAGCACAAAAACATAGAGCTATAATATACATAACAGAGACAGAACCAGAAAACAGCACCATGCATGATCTGCATGCAGTACAGCGTACATGCACACATGAGTGTATACCAAAGCGCATACACACATACAGCGCTGATAGTGTATGTCCTGAGGGCTGCTGTCCTGCTGTGCAGGCTGGAAGGCACTTTTGTCATGGTGGTCCTTTTGTTTCACATCAAACAAAATGCCACAGCTTTGCATATGGCTCCACTAATTTCGGCTAGTGTGCCCCAGCCATTTATCGTCGCCTCTCACCCTCTCTTACTTTGCTCCCCTAATGTGGTTCTGATAGCGGCTCTCCACCAAGCTGTTCTGTTCTGGATGATACAAACTTCTCCAGGCTAGGGCTCACATAGATTTGTGCATCTGTATATACAAAAAATTTACGAAAACAGACACGCACAATCAGGTAAACGCAGACCTGTACAATATGTGCGTACCCACTTGTAGTCACACACAAGCATAAGCACAAGACAGACGCACAGAGGAAACTGCAATAGAACTTCACCGCTTGTGAGCCCGCCAGCTAAGAAGAACCTTGAAATAAAAACAAACCTGCTCGTCATCCCCTCCAGAAGCAAAAGACAGTAAAGCACTTCAAGTTTCGAAGGCGGGCGAGATGAGCATACGGCATTAGATGAGGGTGGCTTTCAGAGCCTTCATATGCAGGACTTTTAAACCACACATTTGTCAACAATTTCAAGTGATTTATTTTTATACGCTGATGACTTCAGGTGATAAATGTAAACGTGGAACTTAATTTGACACAGTTTCAAGGAATATGTCAACATTTTAGAGAGAAAAACTTCTTTGCTCTTTGACTGAGATTTAGGATACTGTATGGAGTACATCTATGATATATGCCTATAAGGTGTGGAAAAAGAACATCTGAGGGTGTCCCATAGTGTCTGGTACCAGACACCTCTGTGCCCTCTGAGTGGGTTCTGGTCTTTGTTGATTGGAACATCCCACAGATTGGTATATAGGGAGTTTAAAGGCCTGGTGAACGCCCCAGACTTTTTGGCAAGTTATTTGTGCCCTTGCAGAGTATTTCTTGTAGGAGCCACTACTCTCCTGCTAGGAGGGGGCTAATACATTATGGAAGTGCTCTTAAAAAATACGAGGGAGGATGTAACTGGTCTTCAATAATGTTCAGAAAGGTGGCAAGGGCAAAAGTAACATTCATGTGAATGCAAGGATCTAGACTTTCCTAGGAGAGCATTGCATCTTTACAAGATAAGCACTGTTAGTCACTTTGCCTGTCAATGTTTAAATAATGGCAGTGAGTCAGCAAGCCTGCGTAATCACAACAATTTCCAGATACATTTTCATCTGCAGAGAGCTTTGTGCACACTCTCTGATGACAGCATTTAGGTCGTATGGACACAAGGTGCTTAAGCTATAACATGCCAGTGACATACCAGCATATCTCAGAGAATGACATTTAATTTATGGGAATAACAGGAGGCTGTGTGTATGGACATGAACATGACAGGAAAACATGCGATGGAAATAAACAAAACAATGCTTAGTGCTGCACCACCGTGCTGCATTAATTATACAAAGATATTTAGAAATTGGTGTAAATGGCAGCTTTTTTTTTAATGAAATTCATAAACTGAGAATGTAAAAGTGCATTTAGCATGAGGCTTTTCTATGCTAGTACCCGTAAATGTTTTATGATATGTTTCTATTTTTATTTACCTATTAATTTTTTTCAAAGAGGCGTGCTGTAAAATTGGAGATATCTGGAAAAAAAATATTGTTTGCCCAGCACTGTGTGCTTAATGGGCTGTTACCATGCCAGTCATCGAACTATACAGACCGCTGCCAGACCCAGAGTTCTGCACAGAGGGCAAACTTGGCACCAACACTGCCCTGAGGGTCACCCCAAGTGGGAGAGGGGGGATTAGGAAAACAAAGAAAATAAGGATAGGAAACAAGAAATAAGGCAGAGCAGATTTAAGGGTTAAGTACATATGGTGACAAAGATATTAAAAGACGGGAAAGCTAAAAACTGACTTTGCAAACAATGTTAAAATGAAACAGCTGCATTACACAGGGAGATGATAATGTCCTTGTTTGGAAGACACACACTCTGGAATCTTAAAGAGACATATAACATAAATTAACTACTTTGCTTAACTTATATACTTATAAACTGGCAAAAATGGTGCTCACAACAGTATATTGTAGAAATAAAGTTGTCAAAGACTGGAGAAAACCTATAAAGGTTTTTATAAAAAGCTGTCTCATCTTAATCATGACACCTGCCACAACACACATACACAAAACGTAGGAAGGTACATAAAAGACTTGTGACTTGGGATATTTATTATAAATTGAAACAGATGGCAAAAAAGTATGCAGATAGCTTTTCTGATAATATGGATATGCGTATCGCGTATATGTGATGCGTTCACATAGGAAACTTGAAATCTGTAACTATGTTTATGAGGAACTGTGGCGGCTGACTGGCTGTCTGGTTGGCACCCACGCATTTGTTTACTGGGAGACAAATGCATTCTTACATAAGTCCTTATATAAAGCTGCTTCGTCCAATCCAATAACGGTGCTCCTTTTTCACTATGAGCACCGAAAAATTAGAAAGCGTGAGACAACCCCTTCCTCAATACATCCGCCACCACTTATACTTACATGCCCGCTCTTCTAACTCTTGGTAATGGAGAGGGATGAAAAGACAAAGTCGGGGGCGGGCCCTCAGTCTGTCTGATTTTCTGTGAATTTAGTACTTAGGAGGCAAATTCATAATGATTTAAACCTGGAACTAAAACAATCATTGTCATTTAATGTGTCTGTGTCTGTGCTCCATGTATTAAATTAAAACACAGAGAAATAGTCATCCTAAAACTCTGTATAATCTGTAGGAACTATAGGAGTGCTGGGCTAAATGCTCAGTTGGATGAAGAGGGAAGATGTTCCATGCTGCTTTCAGACTATTCAGCTGAGAGAGCCGAGAAGAAGCAGCAACAAAGAACAGACTGGCATGAAAGCATGGAAGCAAATGTCAAAGGAGACAAGACATTCCAAAGAAGGAATAGCGAGAGGAAGAACTAGAAACAGATGGATGAATGGATTGATTCTGTGATCGCTTAAAGTACGATACGTAGTGGAAAAGGTGGAGAAAGAGTAGTAACCGCCCCTGCAGTATGAGCCTCTCTTTCTCTCTTGGACTCTTATTCAAAGGCAGTTAGTTGCTCTTTGATGTATCTATAATTAGTCAGTACAGACTGTGAAGTGTTTTAAAAGAATTAAATTGCATTGAAACACTTGAACACTCTAAACAGGGGTTGACATGCTCTGCAGCAAGGGGAGCAAGCAGGAGAAATTAATGTTGGACCTTTTTGATGTCCTTGATCAGAAATGTATTTATTAACTGCATAGAGGGGTAGTAATTAACCCAGAGACAGCTTGTTTTTTTCTGGGTCTTTTCATGTGTCAAATAGTTCTATCCAGTAAGGCTCCCCTCACCATGAGCCTGCCAGCTCATGCACACACACGTATTCTGTCCCTGCTCACTGGAATACTTTCTTCTCAATTATGTCAGCTGTGTGTGTACATGCGGTTGCATGGATATGGGTGTATGTATGCTTATAAAGAAGAGAGAATGCAGCAATAACAATAAAGTTATGTATAGTGACTGCTTAAAATGATGTGTTTGGGCATATTGCCTCTGGAGAAAGCATGTTTTGAAGTGGAAAGGGAAAATAGAGCTTCTACAGAAAATCTGAACTGCAAAATTGGCAATCGAGTTAATTGAGATACAGGTAAGTGATTTAAGGTAGCTATTAAAAACCATGACTATGTATATATTTGTCTTATTATCAGGATAAAAAGGTGAGAGAGTTTCGACACACAATAGAAGCAAGGATGGCCTCAAGGGAAGTTACATATTTGAACACACTATCTCCAAATGTGAATACCAAGATCTTGTTTAATGTTATTTATTATGCTGTGCATCTATACATGCATGTACTGTATAAGCACATTTGTAAGAGGGTTTTCATATGACAAGAACATCACACCAAAAAATTAACAGTTTGAGACTCACCCAAGCCTGTGCACACAAATACATAGATGCAAACAGAGAGAGAGAGAGAGAGAGAGAGAGAGTGAGAGAGGATTTGACTAAAGGAAATGTGGAAAGACAGAAATTTACAAAAAGAGAGAATAGCTAGTCTTCATCATGCAGTGAGAAAGCCCAAGAGATAGTGAGGCTGTCACGGACAAAACACTGCATGAATATTTAGTAGTCAAATTGAAATGACAAAATACAAAATAATAATAAATAAAAAAAAGGATGTGAAAGAAAAAAGAAAGAAATGATCTCTACAAATACCGGTGGGACAAGTCCCCAACTTTAATTCCTACTAACCACACACTCATTGTGCTGCCTAACGTATCCTCTCCTACCTAAGTAGAGGCATAAGTCTCATATAATGCAAGATGTAGTAAATAAAAGAAACCAATATACTAGCCATGTATCCAGCCCTCAGATCATGGAGAGAATCACAAACAGAAATAACACAAAGGGTTAGTTAGCCGAGCTAACGTACTGAAGTTCTTCTGCACTGACAGCATTACAAATGATAACATACAAACACAGCAACTTAACATTAGATGAGGCACTAAGCCAAGGTAACTATATGTAAATTATTGCAAATATCTGCAAAATACACAGATATCAACTGGGATGATGATTAACTTTCATCTTCCTAAACTAACAGTACAGTTACTGCTTCATGATTTAGGAGTAAACATTGTATCAAACTGAATGATACAAATGCAGAGGGAGATTTTTACACTTCAAAGTGCATTTACGTCACACTACAAGATTATTTGTTGCTTAAAACACTGACCATTCACAACATAAAAGCCAATAACAGTTGACATGACTAACAATAATCTCATTACAATGACCCCTTGCTAAGTGGTGGTATATACACAATATCAAAGCAGCAAGAGAACAGCTCGTTCTTTAGGTGATGTTTTGAAAGGAAGAAAAATTGAGAACTTGTGAAGACTGGGTCTGAGCAGTTTCATAATGGCTCTTTTGGTGTAGTGCTGGTCTGCAGTCTTAAAGGGGAACTCCGGGGCATTTGAGGCGCAATCCCATTGCTAGAGGTTGTCAAATACTGACAGTAGGACACAGACAGGTGCAAATCTGCGCTCCCTGTGCGGAGATAGCGCTGTTTGCGCAGCCTGTCATGCGAGGCTAATACGTGGTGGCTAAGGGGCAAGTGCTAACCCTTCCACGTAAAACAACAACTTGCACACTGCAGAAACGTCACACCACTTTATAAACCATCCGACAATAAAGTCACAAGCCTTACCATCAAAACCATACAAAACATTACAACAATACATGCCCAGTAATATTGTTGTAATGTTTTAAATACTTGAACGCAGTTTTTCTAGAGAAGATAATTGTTTTGTATATGGGATTATCGTCCATTGACTCTTTTGGGCTTTCACATGCGCAAGCATACCAACAAGAGGTAAGTGACATGCTGTTTATAAAGTTGTTTTGTAACGTCCCCATGCCAGTAATGTGAGAACCATGCATATGGTTTGGATGGTAAGGCTTGTGACTTTATTGTCGGATGGTTTATAAAGTGGTGTGACGTTTCTGCAGTGTGCAAGTTGTTGTTTTACGTGGAAGGGTTAGCACTTGCCCCTTAGCCACCACGTATTAGCCTCGCATGACAGGCTGCGCAAACAGCGCAATCTCCGCACAGGGAGCGCCGATTTGCACCTGTCTGTGTCCTACTGTCAGTATTTGACAACCTCTAGCAATGGGATTGCACTTCAAATGCCCCGGAGTTCCCCTTTAAATGCTCAACAAAAGTGATACAAGGAAGGCCAGGAACAGGTCATCGGTACGTGTGTCTCATTGAACAACATGGGTAGCAAATGCTCATCCATACAGCCTGATGTCAGAGAGGAGCAACCATAACACAAACTTGTGAAAACTGAAAGGCTGACTACAATATAAACATGCCAGAGTACAAAGTGCATCATAACTTTCTCTAAACATAGTCACAGATTGATCAGATCAAGTGCTGCTAAAAATACCAACATTGTGCATGTGAGCAGAAGAGCTGGACTATAGAGCAATGAAAGAACTCTGCCTTGTCTGATGAATGTTATCTTTTACATGGTATGGACAGCTGAGGTGATGCGTAACCATTTAGTTGAAGAAACGATAGCACCAGGAGGCACTGTGGGAGGAGGACAAACCAGTAGAGACAATCATGTGTCCAGGGCAAGGTTCTGATTAAAGCCTCAGGTTCTGGCTTTCCTGACACACATACTGGTACCACCAATCTAAATACTGATGCAGACTGTTCAAGTCTGCTGACCTGGCTTCCAATTTCCTCATATCTCAACCCTATCAAGCACTAGTGGGACTCCTCCTCCACCTCACAACCTACAGTACTTCAAGGATCTACTGCTAAGATCTTGTTGTCTGTTGTCCAGGTGACTTTTAAACATCTTCAGTGTTTCCCACAGATGTGAAGGCAATGGGTGGTGGTTGGGTGTAAAAAATTAAAATTCTTCAAAATAATTCCTTCGTTAATAATTGGTCACACAAAACTTTATTGTATTAACCCTTAAGAACCCAGACCCATTTCTACTTAAATGAAAATTAAGGGGGTTATAACACAGACTAAATAGACCACATAGAACCCATTTCAGAATTTTTTTCCAAAATACCACCCCCCACTGTCAGAGATCTGTAATGTGACATATATGTTACATTGGGAGTTAAGAACCTGGATAATTTCTCCATCAAGGAAAATTATGGGGGGCGTAAGGATGTGTGACACCGGCTTATCTGCAGATATTCACATCTTCATTGTAAACAAATGAATAACATAGCTAATTACACCGGTCGGACTGTTCAGCTGTTTCAGACTGATACCTCCGGTTCAGGCTGCTCCTCGATCATCATCAACACGCACTTCTCTTTTTCAATCGCGGAAAATATTTTTCAATACTCATCTGGATTGAAGCAGTAAACATTCAGTGTAAGAAAACTACTTTATTTGATTCACAGCTGCTAGTGTTTAGACCTCGACAACCCAACTACATTTTTTTTTTTTACGGCAAACTTGCAACTAGTTAACTTTATAAAGAAGGCGTAATCGCTTGCTATGGGTCGGGACGGGACGGGACAACATTGTATTCAAAATATAAAATATTTTTATAGGACTTTTTAATGTGTGATTTTATAAAGGTGCACGTGATACCAACCTTTCGTGAATTCTTTCGATTGAGCTAATCTACGCGATGCTGAGACTAGCAAGCTTCCACGCTTCCAGGGAAGGGGAGGGGCTGTGTGTGTGAGTGGGCTATGCGAGAGAGACGCGAGGGAGAGCAGGGAAAGGAAATGCAGCTTAACAAATACGAGTATTTTTTAAATAGCGTTAAAAAAATAATAATAACGAAACGCAATATGTGGCGGCCGGTGTTTAATCTGTGGCGCACCGCCACGAATTAGTCTATGTGTGGGAAACACTGATCTTGTGGAGACTGTGCCTCATTGCATCAAAGAAGGTTTCGGGGCACAGAGAGACCTGCGCAATGTCAGGTGGATACTTTTAATGCAGTGGGTGATCGTGTTTATAACTAGTTTATATACATGACATTGGATAAAATTGAGCAGCAAGTAGTAAGCTAGTGCCATGTAAACATCCCGTCCACCTACCCTTAAGCACAACCCTGATCTGTTGAAGATAAGTCACCACATTGGCATCGGCTACCGGCATGCAAAAGCATTATTATTACAGTAGGTAAATCTGATGAAAGCTATAACATTTGAGATGTGCTCAATATGTGATGAGGAGCCCCAGAGTAAATCAAGGCCTAAAAAAATAAAACATTAACCTCTGAGACCTTCATATAACCAACAGAAGACCCACTGTAGGCCTATTTAGCTCAAGGGTAGGGTTATATAGCAAAGAAAGTTAAAAGCTCAAAGTTCTATTTTCAAGTCCCATGTGCTCCATTAATTCTGTCAAATCCACTTCCCTCCCACCAGCTTTAGCCCCATCCGTTGTCTCTCTTAAGGTTGAGATAACTACAAGCTCTGCAGCAGGTCTGGTTGAACAGCAACACCGTTGTAAAACTCATCCTTACATTTCTTTCTCCAGCTCTCCGCCTTCCCCTCCCTTCCTTCTGCTCTTCAAAAGCAGAGGAGGCAGATAGTGCCCAAGGACAAAGATTGACCAGGTTTTTAACAGAGGCAGAACTTTCTCAAAGAAACTAAATGCATTTTATTTTCAATCATTCCACCATGTTTCACACTTCGGTGCCTGTGCTCCTGGATAGGCAAGTGTTTCAGATGTGTTATTGAAAATGCATTTTTACATGGTCATGTGGGTGTATAAGTACTATCGTGTAATGGGAATCAAAGTTTTGTTTTGTTTTCCCCCCTCCAACTTTTATTTAGTTAGAAGGTAAGATGGGCCAGAGGAAGTCGCAAACACTCACCAGCTCCACGAAAGACAGCCCTCCATAGCTGTGGGCCATAATGAAGACATTCTTGGCTGCGGCTTTGGACACAAAGTGGTCCCACACGTAGAGCAGATGTTCCTCAGAGGAACTATTTTCCTGCAACAAAAAAATAAATAAACCATATAATATCCATAACAAAGAATATATTGAACTAAAAGTTTAATGCTTGAAGGCTACCAATAAATTCATACGAGTAACTGCAAAACATTTAAGATATCTCCAACAAATGACGATGAAGCAGCATCAACAGAGATATTAAACTCTATTGATGCCGTAATGCTACAGCATAAAAACGTACACCTAGGGCCAGACAAAAAAAAGGAAACACAAAAAAAATGCCTGAGGTAATTCTAACAAAGAGCCACACTTCAGCAGATCAATAAGTCTTGCATATTGCAAATGCCCTAAATGTAAAACTCAATAGGCAGGATGACGTAACATTTAAATCTTAATTTGTACTCTATTGCTGAATCGATGGCCCATCTAAACACCAGTGGAGGCATAATGGGATGACACTAGAGGAAGGTCAAAGGAAAAAACAACAGACAGGAGACTAAAACATGCAGATAGGAAACACACAGTGCTGCACACATGCACACAATCACCAATGGATACACCTGCCAGTGTACGCTCATTACTCTAATCTGTGCGAATACAGTCACACACATCCATAGATTCACATAACTAGAAGACATGTTTAATTAACCTGAGGTGTAAGTGTTTATCCAAGGATAGAGAAAAACAATGGTAAAAGTACGGGCCAGAAAAGGGCAACCATTAATGAACTTGTGACATTGATTGTAGGCTTTGATTTCCTATCAAACTGTCTGGTTCACAATAGAAATCAACAATGCACACCTAGAAGGGGTTCTTCTACACAAGCAGCCCATCTTGACTAGAAACACCTGTATCCTGAATGGAAACAACACCATACTGATATCTACACACACATATAGAAGCCCAGTAATTTCTCCTAATTAGCATACCTATGCAAGTAAAAAATAATATCTCAAAATAAACAAACACATGGCTCATCTGTTAACTGTTCAATGTGACTCAAAACAAATAATTATCTACATAAGGTAAAGGAAAAAGAGTGGGTCTTATGGCGCTATCTTGTCAGTTTCCATAAGTGTGACTGCATCTTAATAACTCAGTACATTATGACAGAAGGATAATTACTATAACTTTTGCTATCTTAAAGGTGATAATTGAAGAGAAAGTGAAGAGCCAACGCACACATGTTAGATAAAATATTGTTCAAACTTTACTTCAAGAACAGAGTAAGCCAGCTTGGGATTTGATGAGATGTTTTAGCTTCCCAGCATCTGTGCGTACAAGTCTGTGTGTGCTTGTACTATCTGATGATGTGTATTTTTGTTGCGGTGTTTGTCTGGAGGTAAATTAACCTGTCAGAGTGTTTGTGTTTGTGCTAGATTAGCATGAGGGGGTTGTAGTGTCAGCACCAACCTCAGTTCACAGAGTGTGATGCAAGAGCGGGCAACTTTGCTCTGCCCTGACCTTCTGCCACTGGTGCAGTACATTTGCTCGTATGTATGTATGTATGTGTATTTGGTTTTTGGCATGTGCAGGGTGCCTGGCTGAAGCCGAGTTGTCAGTCTGAAAGGCTGTGACATCAAAGTCCTTTGAAGTCTCCCTCCTTTCTCCTCTCCAACGTCACCCTTCATCTGTGCGACTCATTTCATTAGCCTGACTCTCTTCCTCACTCTCCCTTTTGTCTATCTTCTTTTCTTTTCCACTGATGCCACCTGTTTTTCTTCACACTTCTCTGTCCTCCCCTTTGTCCTCTTCCACATTCACCCTTTAGTGACAAGGCTTGACATGAGTTTGCAAATGTATGTAGCACATAAAAGTGCTGTAAATAACTGATAAAAACTGATAATAACAGACTACAGACAGAGCGACAAACTGACAAAATATCGCTTCTTTTGTCCATAACTAAACAAGAGTTTTACGTTTCTCCCTACGGAATTTAATAAATAAAAAAAAAGAGATTTAAAAAGGGTCCAGGATTGACATCTTCACTGTGCCAAAGAATGCAGGTGTTCTCCTGACTCCATCTCCCAACCTCACACAAAGCCACACATACTTTGCTTTTACCCTCAGCATCAAGACAACAGCGTGACTGACTCCTTGGCAGCGTAGTGAATTATCAAAACAGCATTAGCATAGTGTTGCAATTATATCCTGAGGTTAATTCATTTAAATGGAGCACGCCGCCCTGTCACCAGCTCTCACACAGTATCTTAGTTTATCTATTTTCCAGTTTCCTCACAAAGTGTTTTACAAGTGTCTGTGTGTGCATCTGCCAGCCCCATAATAAAATCCCAACTGCACACCTGTTGCCAACATCCTTCAGCCTTGACTGTCAAAGCTGTTCGTGTACGTGTTTACTGAATATACAGGGATTCATACCGTCCTCTCAGAGAACATAATGTTAAAATTCACATTCTAGATAATGTGAGTACCAAACTGCCTTCAGAAGCTGACAGCTAACTGGTATATCATGATGGACAGACAAATGTGGAGGGACTGATGGATGGACAGACAGACACTGTGTAAAATGTAAAAAAAATAAATACAATGATTTGGGATTCTCACAAACCAATCCACAATAGAACTTAAAATATATCATATCAAATGTTGAGAGTGAGATATTTTTCTATTTCATAAAAATTATTAGCTCTTACGGAATTTGCTGGGGTCTTTCTATGTGGAGTTTACATGTTTCCGTGTGTATGCGTGGGTTCTCTCCAGGTACTTCCCACAGTCCAAAAACATGCATGTGAGTGTAATTTGTGTCTCTAAATTGTCCCTAGGAGTGAGTGTGAGTGTGAGTGGTTGTTTGTCCTGCTTGTCTGTGTGGCCCTGTGATGTCCAGGGTGTACATCTCGCCCAATGACAGCTGGGATAGGCTCCAGCCCCCGTGTGATCCTAAGTTAGAATAAGTGGGTATAGAAAATGGATGGATGGATGGATTTGATGACAGTAACATATCTCAAAAACATTGGGACAGGGGCAACAAATTGCTGGAAAAGTAAGTGGTACTAAAAAGAAACGGCTGGAATAATGTGTTGCAACTAATTAAGTTAAAAGGAAATAGGTTGGTCAGAGTCTTTCAGAACTAAATATAATCAGAGGTTTAGCAATATGCAAAAACTGTGAAGACCGAACATTCCATCCTCTACATTACATAATATCTGGACGTCAAATTACACTGCAATAAAAGCAGGCATGGTTCTGTCGTGCCGCATCATTAGATGGGCTCAGAAACACTTCCAGATCACTACCATCTACTTCAGGCAAAGTTCAGTTAAAATGACTGAGGCAAAGTGGAAAACCGTTGGTCAGATGAATAAAAATGTGAAATTCCTTTGGGAGTAGCCTTCTGGCTTGTTGTAAGAGCTATATTCAAAAGCCTGTATCTCTAATGCTAAGGGGGTACATTAGTGCCAATGGAACTGGCAACATGCACATCTGGAAGGGCACAATCAAAGCTGAAAGGCATATATAATATGTTCCAAACCAGACAACATCCTTTTCAAAGAAGGTCTCATATGATTCTGCAAGACAATACTAAATAACATACTTAATTTCTTACAACAACGTTGTTTCATAGTTGAAGAGTGTGGATGCTGGACTGGTCTACCTGCAGTCCAGACCTTTCGCCAACTGAAAAGATTTGGTGCATCATGAAATTAATGCCGCCTTAGAGGCAGGCAGCCTGCTTGAATAGCTCTCGACATACTGTGTCTTTGTTGGCATCTTCTTGAAATTTTTTACTGAGCTTCTTTCTGTGAGAACACAGATTTCAAAAAAAACATTTTTCTATGCTGGTTTTATTCCGCGCTGCTGGAAGGACTTCTGCTGGTAATGCTGGCAATTTTTCACATGTATGATGATGCATTACCATGGCAACAGGGAAGTTATTAACCTGTTGGTGCAGGTAACTGAGCTTTTTTTCCATTGAAACATGGCTGCAGGAACAACTCTACTGTTCTAGAATGCGCCGCTGAGGGTGGCAGCACGTTGGAGTAGCTCTGTACCTCACATTGAGATTTTTCTTTTTTCTAAATTTCATTCCTGTTATTTCTTGGAAGAAATTGCATTTTTTGGACAACTGTTCCTTCCTGCCTTGGATGCTGTACAGCTGGATTAATTTTTCCCAATACTTTTGTATATTTTACTCTTTTGTTATGATGCATAACCATAGCAACAAGGTGGTTTACAACAGGGAGCAGCTGATTAACATTGGAAAAGCAGAAATAATTCGACAACTGAAGCCAGAAATCCCAGTGGAATTGAAAAGGAGGCGTCGTGGATGTAGAGCAGGAGCAAAGAGGAGAGAAAGAAAGAAGAAGTTCAAACCATCTCTGCCATCCGTCATCATGGGCAATGTAAGATCATTAGCTAACAAGTTGGATGAACTTCTAGCCTTGACAAGGACTCAGCAAGAATATCGGGAATGTAGCATTATGTGTTTTACTGAGACATGGCTACAGGATCATATCCCCGACTCCAGCGTCTCTCTGCCGGGCTTCCTGACTGTACGAGCAGATCGAGATTTAAAGAGTAGCAGGAAAAGGAAAGGGGGTGGATTGGCAGTGCTTGTCAACAACAGATGGTGTCACCCAGGACATGTTACTGTGAAGAGTCGTCTCTGCAGTCCTGACATTGAACTATTGGCAGTAAGTTTTCGTCCATATTATTTGCCAAGAGAGTTCACCAGTGTTATTTTGGTGGCTGTTTACATTCCACCCTCAGCTGTTGCCGACACTGCATGTGATGTCATCAGTTCCGTTGTTGCTAAGATACAGACACAACACCCCAATTCTTTTGTGGCAATATCTGGTGATTTTAATCATGCCTCACTCTCTGCTACACTGCCAACTTTTCAACAGTTTGTCAGCTGCTCTACCAGAGAAAACAAGACATTGGATTTGTTTTACACAAATGTCAAGGATTCATACATTTCCAAATCAAGACCTCCCCTGGGTAAATCAGATCACAACCTTGTTTTTCTCTGTTCAGCATATAAACCCCTTGTCCAGAGACTACCTGTCACAAAAAAGACTGTTAGAAAGTGGTCACATGAAGCTGAAGAAGCCTTACAGGGTTGTTTTGATGCAACCGATTGGATTTCTCTTTGTAAGCCACATGGAGAGGACATTAATGCCATGACTGAGTGTGTGACTGACTATATAAACTTCTGTGTGGACAACACCATCCCCACCAGAACAGTGAGATGCTTCCCTAATAACAAACCCTGGATCACCAGTGAGCTAAAGGAACTATTGAACAAGAAAAAAAGAGCCTTTAGGGAGCGAGGGAGTTACTGAGGAGTATACAGAAGCAGCTCAAAGTCAAGATCAGAGAGAGCAAGGAGGTGTATAGAAAGAAGCTTGAGAGTAAACTGCAGAGGAACAATATCAGAGATGTGTGGTCAGGAATGAAGAAGATCACAGGCCTCAAGCAGAGGGAGGATCGGATGGATGGAAGTCTGGACAGAGCAAATGAGCTGAACACATTATTCAACAGGTTCAGTTCAGGAACAAGCTCACCATCCTCCCCTCCTGTTCCCAGCCAAAGAGACATCCCACCCTCCTCTGACCCACAGCTTTCCTGTAACATCTCCACCTCCACCTCAGTCATGGATTCTTCTGCTTCCACTAGTTTGTCTTCAACCCAATCAGGAGATGCTGCTGTCCCCTTTGCCTCCCCCTCCCACTTTTCTGTTTCTAGAAGTCAGGTGAAGAGGCAGTTGGAGAGACTGAACCGGAACAAGGCTGCAGGTCCAGATGGTGTCAGCCCCCGAGTCCTGAAGGCCTGTGCAGAGCAGCTCTGTGGGATTCTGCAACACCTTTTCAACCTTAGCTTGACCCAAGAGAAGGTACCACGGTTGTGGAAGACATCCTGTCTGGTTCCGGTACCAAAGAAAACTCACCCTTCAGACATCAATGACTACAGACCTGTTGCCCTGACATCCCACATCATGAAGGTCCTGGAGAGACTCCTGTTGACCCACCTGTGTAAGCAAACCAGCACATATCAGGACCCCCTGCAGTTTGCTTATCGCCATGGAGTTGGAGTTGAAGATGCTATCATACACCTGCTTCAACAAACCCACTGTCATCTGGACAAAGCAGGCAGCACTGTGAGGATCATGTTCTTTGATTTCTCCAGTGCATTTAACACAATCCAGCCTGATCTGCTTCGTCTGAAACTCCAGAAGACTCAGGTGGAGGCCTCAACAATCACCTGGATTAATGACTACCTGAAAAACAGACCACAGTTTGTCAGACTGAAGAATTGTGTGTCTAACCAGGTGATCAGCAGCAGAGGAGCACCACAAGGGACTGTACTCTCACCATTCCTTTTCACTCTGTACACTTCAGACTTCCAGTACAAGTCAGACTCCTGTCATCTACAGAAATATTCAGATGACTCTGCAGTTGTCGGGTGTATCAGAGATGGACAAGAAGCTGAGTACAGAGAGCTGGTGGACCGCTTTGTGGCATGGTGTGGGAACGATCATCTCATCTTGAACGTTAACAAAACAAAGGAGATGATTGTAGATTTCAGGAGAAACAGGGTCAGATCAAACCTTGTTTCCATCATGGGAGAAGAAGTGGAGGTGGTTGAGGAATATAAACACCTTGGTGTTCATGTGGACAACAGACTGGACTGGAGACACAACAGTGAAGCCATCTACAAGAAAGGACAGAGCAGACTGTACTTCTTGAGGAAGCTAAGGCCCTTCAAGGTTTGCAACAAGATGTTGCAGATCTTCTACAAGTCTGTTGTTGAGAGCGTCATTTCCTCTGGCGTCATCTGTTGGGGCAGCAGCATCAGAACCAGGGACCTAAAAAGACTCAACAACCTGATAAAGAAGGCTGGTTCTGTTCTGGGGACGACTGTGGAACCTCTGGAGACAATAATGCAAAGAAAGATTTTGCATAAAATCAAGAGAATTATGGACAACCCTGAACATCCTCTCCATGAGACTGTTATCGGAAAACAGAGTCTCTTCAGTCAAAGGCTTCTTCAGTTTGGATGCAAAACGGACCGCTACAGGAAATCTTTCCTGCCCACAGCCATCAGCATCTATAATAACTCCTTGATTTAATTGAGCTACATCAACATTTAATTTCCCTCTGGGATAAATAAAGTATTTTTGAATTTGAATTTGAATTGAATTGAACCCTGCTCTACTTAGCTTTAAAGAATATATGAGTAGAAAGAAACTGCAGACAGAAAAGTAACAGTAAAGGGAAAAAAAAAGAAAAGTAACAGTAAAGAAGGAGGAATAACATACACGTCACTAAGAAGGAGCATCTCTGCATCCAATATGTTGAACTGTTGGCTGTGAGTTCTTGTCCATGTTGTCTACTGAGAGAGTTCTCTCGTGTTATCTGCTAATAATGCATGGGCACTCATTAGCTAAGTTGTTACCAAGCTACAAAGATAACACCCCAACCCGCTGATGGTAACCTCTGAAGACATCTACCACACCTCTCTGCCACACTTCAACTTCCTTCATGTTTGTCATTTGATTCATATTTTATTTTGTTATGTAACTTTAACAATAGTATATCTTTAATAATGCTGCAGCAAAGTAATTTCCTATCGGGGACAAATAAAGTAGTATTCAATTGAATTTAATGAAAAATACAAAGACCCAGGACTGTTGAGCAACTAGAATCCAATATAAGACAAGAATGGGACAACATTCATTGACAAAAGGTCCAACAATTCGTCTCACAATTGGTCCCATGCTTACGAATTGTTGTTAAAAGAGGACGGGGAGTTACACAACAGTTAACATGGCCCTAAGCAATCTTTGAGACATATTACTCCCATTAAATTCAAGATAAGCTAACACTTTTTCAGAAAGAGTGAAATGTCTTACTTTCAAGATTTTATATGATTTCTATGTTCTACCATTAATTAAATACCGTTTTGTAAGATGAGAAAATCATTGCATTTTGAGATCCAAACCTCCTTGGACTTGGAGTTAATAGGTGAAAAATAGGTAGAATAGGTAAAAAAAATAAAATACATCTATACAAAACAAAAGTGACAAAAGACAGACAGTAAGACTCACAGAGTGATTAAAATCATATACACTCGGTGGGGAGACAAAGAAATCGGTACAGTGTGCGATGCTGCCAAACATGATTCTGAGAATGTTTTATAGGAACTCAATATAGAAAATATCCACTAAACAGCGTCTACATTCATAAAAAAAAGTTCCCCGGCGAATCTTGAATAGAATAGTCATTTCTTGTTGAAAATGCGAATCAATAAAGATTATGCCCCTTTTTGTGCTTTACAATTGTACACACACCGCAAAAACTTGTGGTTCGTTCAAAGACCAAACTTATTTGCATGTACGCATACACAAACAGGCACAAAGACTGAAACTTGTGCATGCTCTTGTTTCTTCAGAAGTACCCCAGTCTAAAACATGCTCCATGTTCATTCACTGTAATGAGAAGCAGAAAGAGGACTAGTGTAACAGCCAGAATAACATCACCTACGCCAACACAAATCCAGTGTCTGACCGACACAGGAAACAATGAATCTAACGACAACAACACACTGACAAACAACTAATGCAGACCTCCCTGCTGCTCCCTTCGGCTCCTCCTAATCAGTAAACCAAAGACAGAAGACTGCAGAAACAGAGAGTTTGAAGTTTTTGTTGAAGACTGTAAACAGCGTGGACTGGAAGACATCTCGTGGATAAGGGCCATTCTACTTTCTACACTCCTTTACAAACCTTTCAGTTGGAGCCAAAGATGTCAGGACAGTGCCACGGGATCCCTAAACAACTTTATCAGGTTTGAACTCTTGTTTTGGCAGAGCCGATTCCAAACTCGCAAAAAATGTTCCAAAGTATTTTAAGGTGGTACAGTAAGTAAAAGACAAAGGTAACAGAAAAACGCTCATCTATTGACAATATTATCCCAGAGTTCTTGCCAAGGAAGTGATATAAACTAACTATTTTGATTAATCACACAGACAAACGTAAAGACTGGCTAACATGTATCTCAGTCTCTTAGTTCTCTTAAATGCACTGGTCACAGACTAAGTAAAAGAACTTGCAACCTCAGTCATTGCAGCCATTAATATGTCCAGCTCAGCACAAAACAAAATTGTTTTCATTTGGCGTAATGATCACATATTAAAAAAGCAATTTAGGTAATTACATGTTTGATATTAGGTTATTTGAATACACTAGTTTGTGTACAACAAACTGCTTGCAATTAAAAAGTGGTCCTGTATGACACCTGTTTACAATTGAATTCTAATCAATGTCTGGGACGTGTAGTCATTTGCAATCTCTCTCCATTTTTTCTTCCCCTCTTGTTTTAGTTTCATTCTTTCCTCTCTTTAAAGGCAGACAGAGCTGAGGCGAGCAGAAAACTGTCTGTGAGCTGATGGGTCTGCTAGAGCAGGGGAGAGGAAGGTATGGAGCAAATTAGTGGCAGAAATGGGAAAATAATGACTGTGGCATTGTAGGTAATTAGCAGGTATAGCACCTATGGAGAGTTGGGAATATAATGATGTGAGAGAGAGAGACAGAGAAAAGGGAGAATGAGGTGAAAAACATGTGCAAGACTAACAAGAGGGAGGAAACAAGGTATGTGTGCTAGAGGACGAGAAATGTATGTGTAGTTGTGTTATTTGACTTTGCAATGAGGATATACAGAGTGAGGAGTGAGTGACTGAGAGAAAGTAAGAGGAAAAAGCAAAACTAGTGTATAAGTCACCCCACGTGCAGAATAGCGTGCTCAGACTGTATACAATAAAATAGCATGACCTTGATGGGGTCGCTCTGCTCTGACAATATTTGCCAAGGCATTGTTTCAAATCAATAACTCATTAACAAAGTACAAAGGAAGTTGCTGTGGGTTTGTGAAATTCTTTATTAGAAAAGAGCATCTGCGGGCCAGAGAGGTCATCACCGTGACATCTCGGCTAGCCCCGCGCTGCCGCCTGGATTGTCAGGTGAAATTACTGCGAGTCATTAATTGACATAAGGCAAAGAGAGCAGGCAGGCAGACAAGGCTGTGTTTGTTCCTGGATGACCCTGAGGGCTGTGTGTGTATGTGTGTACCTGAGCGTGTGTCTGTATGTCTTTATTCGGGTCATCCTGTATTTACAACAGGGTTGTGAGCAGAGAGAGTATGAGACACAGAGGCTGGGGGCTTGGTGGGTGAGGAGGTGTGAGGGAGGGCAGGACGGATGTGTTTGATGGTTGACCTGGCTGGAAGATTGGGAGCAGGGATGCAAGACCAGCTACACTGGTTCTGCCTTGGTCGAGCACACAACCACACACATATATGTGACTGGTCAGATGTTATGTTCTATCCATGATGCCTGCTCAGAAATGCTCTCACACACTAACAAGAACAAAATTCAGCAAACTTATTGCCTTTAAAACTTTCAAAAGTCAAATGTGCTCACTTGTACACTTCTACAATGTGTACAATTCTAACATCTGGTAAGTCTCGGGTACAAACATGCCACATTATCTAATGTACTTGGGTTTTAGTCTTAAACATTATAACCCAGATACACACGCACACAGGTCAAAGCCCCCTCAGAACCATAGTTACAGACCCAGCAACAAAAATTGGCATCTAGCCAATTTGTTCTCCGCAGCAAGCTACTGAGCTGCCCTCTAATCCTGGTCATTGACCTCTCATCTGACCAAGTTCAGAGGGTAATCAAGTTCCTATCTGTCCTTGGAAAGTATGAGCCTTACTTCTTGGCAAGACTGCAGCTCAAAGATCAAATAAACTCTATCTGTATAATTGCTTGTGGACCACAGGTTGAGGAAAATGGGTGAAGGTGACAAAGAGCAAAAATTCGGTGATGCAGAAAGAAGCCTGGAAGTGTCCCGTTGAATACAACTATCATTGTGTGTGCTTGCATGTCCTTGTTTTAATGTTTATAGACAAGCTTTTGCGTGTGCGTGTCTAAATATGAGTGCATTGATTTAGTGAATCATCAGGGTAATTTGTAGCCCACTGGGACACAGGCATTATCTGCTCAACACAAGACATGGAACTTAGTCAGTGCCCATGAACAGATGCAGCTGGGAATAATGGGTATTGGAGAGGCGTAACCTGTTTCCTCAAATTAGTAGTAACACACTTTGGACCATCCAAAACTGATGAGACAGAGAGAGTTCAGTTCTGATATGCATACCTCACCCCCAAATAAAAACGTTTCTTTCCATGAAGAGTTGGTCTTACATCCAATTCCAACCAAACTAAGGGGTATAAATGGTTTTACACAAGAGAATAAAATACTACCCTCAACTGAAGCACTTAACAATAAAGGGGTCCCAACATCTCTACTATATTGTGTTATTACTGTGCCACATTATTTTTATAGTTCCTTTTAAAAGTGAACATAGCAGGAGGAAAATAACTGAACAAATATCCTCAACAAGCTCCTTCAAAACTCTGGAGCGATGGCCTCACTGTTTAGCTCTCTCTAAGCATTTAATCAACATACAATGTTGAAAGGAGATACACAAAAATGAAAACAGACACTGAGAAAAGAGTTCCAGTCATTTATAAAAATAAGTGGTGCTTAAAGAAAGGCGAGGCTCTGTTTTTTGTCCTCTTTGCTCTTTTTTTTCTCCCCTTCTTCTTTCCAGGGCCTGCTGGCCTAATCCCAGCCAGCCAGCCTTGGGTGAACTCTTTGGAAGCTTCTTAAGCCCATGAATGTGCCTTTTGTTCCTGCCATTCCTCCGCTTGGCTGACAGAAAATAGCTAACTGGATTACTGCTAAATTTTAGAGTAAAGTGAACTCCCAAACTTCTATATGGCTAAGTGCTAAGAATCGTCCCAACCCCCTTCCCCTTCGCTATCCTCATCAGCATCCCTCCGATTAAACTTTCTATCCCTCCATGCCACCCTCTGGCCTCCCTTTTCTTTCCTCCTCCTCTGCCATCATCCCCCTAAACATGGCCCAGTGCTGTGTGATCTGGAGGAGCAGAGAGAAGAGGGATTAGATAAGGTTGAGAGGTTGCACACTATGAACCCAGGGCTAAAAAGTAAGAATCCTAAAAGCAGTTAAGAGCTTATCAATGTGTGAAAGGAAGTGTATTAATCAACTCAACTATATCAGTGGGCTGCTGTGCGTTTGTGTGTCTGTACATCAAAAGAGAATGCAGAATTTAATTGCATGAGTCTGGGTATACAGTTAAAGACTGTTCAGATTTTCTGTATGTTATGTTGGATTTTTAGAATATTACAAAGGGTACAAGCATGTAGTTTGAGTGTGTGTGCTGCTGAATGGCTGTGTGCAGGTGGTCGGGCAACTCTGCAAGATTAAGAGTGTGTGAGGTGTAGTGAATAATACTGGTGAGTGTGTGTCTTGGGTGTGTGATGTTAAAGAAAATAAGAAAGATGAAAATAGCCCTGCTAAAGAGGTTTGATCCACCACCCATCCAGGCTAACTTAGTTGAAGGAGCCTTGCATGCACACAAACACACATTATCAATTCTTTTCCCGCCTCCTTTACTCTTTTGTGTACGAGCATGTGTGTGTTTTTTATATGTCTGTGCTTGGCGAGTGTGTTCGCATGTGACAGCTTTTTCTTGGGCAGACAGAGACCGTGCAGTAACAAAGTGAAGGAGATGTGGACAAAAAAGTTGAGGCGATTACACACAAACATCCTTCTCATTTCTGGTTCAAAATTCTGGAGGCACCAACTCAGAGCCACCCTGTTCATCCACAATACTTACGCCAAGTTTTGTATTCCCAAAATCAGTAAGCAAGTGTACTTTAAAAGAAAATGTCGACCCTTTACATAACAGGAACCATCAGACAGTAAATGCAGGTTTGTGTGAACTGATTCTAATTTACCAAGACTCTAATGTCAGAAACTGTGAAGGAAGTTTCTCAGATGAATGATGAGGAAACAGTGCACGTGTAAAGAAGTGTGATGCAGTAAGTTGGTGCGGCAGCTAATTATCCCTTATTAGACTGTGTATAAAGGTACTGCTGGGGGGTGAGAAAAAAAATAGCGTACACGTTGACAGCTCACACACCGCCTACTAGTCCCACAGCAACCCCGACTCCTGTCAGAAACCAGTGAGTGATGTTTTTCACACACGTGGACAAACACCCACACACCCACACATTCATATACAAAAACACAAACACACGCAGAGATACAAACATATACATCCTGGCATTACTGTGATGCTCCTGCCATCCAGCAAAGTGACACACAGATAATTGTAAGGAGACACTCTTCTATGAAACCTCGCCATGCAGAAAAAGTTTTGTGTTTTGATTCATTTTGTTGGAAGAATTGCTTTCGTAGTTTGTCCCATTTATTTTCAAAATAAGCTCGACTTATGCAAAGGGACGCTTCCTTTCTTTAACCACAAGGTAAACTGGCTGAGTTAAGTGCTTCGAGATGTGTGAGTGTGTGTGCATGATTAGAGTGTATATGGTCAGTGTGGCTGGTAAGAATGTTGCAGTGTGTTTGTAGAGTGTGTGTGTTTTGGAGATAATAATCCCAGCGGTCAACAAGAGTGTAGGCCAGAGCTTCACTGACCAGCCCACCATCTGAGAGAGAAAAGGGGAGGGGAAGACGGAGAGGAAGAGGGAGAGGGAGGTAGCCATGCGGTTAACACTTGCTTACTGAGAGGCGACTGGAGCACCGCCAACCTCTTCACACACAGGCTGACCACACAAGAGCCTCTTTTCTCCCTCTGCCTTCCATCTTCCCTTTATACCGTTACTTCCTTTCATCCTTCCCTCGCTTCCTCAGCTCTTCTCCACACCTTCTAACCACTTTTCTCTCATCAAAATTTGGTCCAAATTCCTCTCTCCCATTTTCTCACCAATGTCTCTTTTCTTACCTCCTCCTACAGCCCTATAACTGTCACTCTGTCCACCCCCCCATCATGCATGTTTTTGATGAACATCTATTGCTCCGTCCTTCTGCTGTCCAGCTGTCCAAATTCCCTTTCTGTCTACCTTTCTGTCTATATATCATTTCTCTAACTTACCCGTATAGGAATGCGTTCAGTCTCCGTCTCTTTCTGTGGGTTGCGGTATTTCTCGTAAAATTCTCTCTTCTTTTTGCCCTCTTTTTCATCTTTGCGCTCCCTCTTCTCGGCGGGTTCATCTGAGTGCTCAGTAGAACAGCGGAGGGGAGAGGAGTTTGCTGGCTTTTCAAGTTCCAAGTAATTCTCATTGGGGTTGAGCACCATCACGCCATAGCCTTCCTAAAACAGATGCGAAATACATGTTTGTGTATTAGAGCCATGACATTAGCTGCTGTTCATATCGAGTTAAAATGGTCGGATATTTCATATTGTCACTCTCGTGGGGTACAACTTACATGTAGTGCAACTTATTTTTTATCGCTTCTATTAACATTGTTTTAATTACAAAAAAATATTAAAAACAGGTCACAGGGACAATGTAGAGAGCGTACCTAAGTGTGTAAATCTACACCTTTCTTAAAATGAATATCAATGAAACAGATTCATTTTTACAGGTGGATGGACCGATACAGTATGTATGTCTGAAGTACCAAAGAGATGTTTGAGACCTTTTGTGTCTGAGAGGTTACTTTGTTAGCCATCGAAAGTTTATCAAACTTGAGTTTATGGTGATAGAAGCTAAAGTAACAACAGATTATAATCTTTATTTCATTAAAGTGAATCAGAAACATAACACAAAGGGTTGGCAGATACATCACTGAGGAAAATATATCATCACAATATCTAAAAGACAGACCGTTGTATGACTGGGGGAAATAAAAAGCAAATACAGACTGAAATAAATGGGAGTGAAAGAGGTAAAGAAGACTCTGTCACTGTGGGTACGAGCCTCAGAGGTAAATGGCCGATTGGAATTCAGAGATGGTGGTTTCAGTCAGTGAGTAGCATTTAGTGACTCCAAAGGCCATGTGTCACTTAATATCAAACCCAATCGATCCCACCATCGCACAGCGAGAGAGTTAGCAGCAAATGCATACATATCTGGCTGCATTTATTTGCTGTGAATAACTTCAGACTTCTATAGTCAGCACACGAGATGAGACAAAAAAGTGCCTAACAAATCTAAAAAAAATTAAAAAGCTTCTCATGCAATCACATTCAGATTATTATAGAAGCGGAAAAGTGAAAATCTGTTTTTTAAAAAAGAGAGAGATGTAAGTAAAAAAAAATGACAGAGAATAGAAGTAGGAAAGTCTATTGTGGTAAAGAGGAAGGTCTCCTCCAGCCGAGTGACTTTTTCAACTTTGAAGCGATTCTAATTAACTCTGTTTATTGTCCCAAGCACTCAGAAAAAAAAGGAGGAAATGGATGGATTCCTGTTTCACTTTGGCTGTCCTTTTTACACACAACCCCTTTTGTGAATACACATATACCAAAAGACTCAAAGTTATGGATGAACGCCTGTACAAACGTATACAAACACAAGCATTAAAAAAAAACACACAAGAAGTAAGCAAGGAAACAGAAATGACAAAGAGACCTTTAAGAGATGAGAGAGGGAATTAAAACGATCTGTGTTGCACAGCTTCCTCTGCAAATCTTCATCACACACGGTGTCTTCTCTTCGCGGCACATCTTCTCTTCCTTAATAAGTGTTAACACAATGTGCTTGTCTTCCGTTGACACAGCATGTGTGTGTGTCCCTCCTGTGCCTACTGACATCAAACCTGCCATACACCCTTTCCCTTAGCACTTGCTGTGTGGTGACAATGGCAAAATGGCACTAACAGCCAAATGACACTTTCTCACTTATTAATACTGTAAAAATTGTCTCATTTTCACTCCCTGTCAATTTCAGTCAGGGTTGTCCTTCTCCTAAATGTTTGTTTTGTAAAAACTTATTAAATATAAATAGAATAAATCTAAAAAAATATATATCTTTAAAGTCGACATAAACTACTTGCCATTTATTACAATTTTAAGCATTTATTTATAATTGACAAATTTTCAAAAAATAAATCGAATCAGAAATTATTATTTTATCTTTCAATAACTTTTTTGTTCTTTTTTTTTTCTATTCCAAAGCACTGCAATTGATTTACAATTAAGAGGGGGGGCACATGACTGCTGACATTGTAATTCTATGGAATAGTATTTTACATTTGTGGATTTGTATTAGACTCTGCGTTTGTACAGCAGAAGTGAAGTTGGATGTGGATCTAATATGAAGACTTAATGAAGCCTTTTGACATCATAGAGGCACATGCACACGAGTATCAAAGTTAAGACACACACACGCTTTCCAACAGAGAAATTGCCAGATGCAAAAGAAATAGATGGAAATTGAAATAGTAGATGAGAATAGAAGAAAGCAGAGAACATGGAGGCAGAAAATCAGATATGGATGAACAGTAAAATACGTAAAAAGACAAACATAGATAGAAAATGAAGGAAAGACAGTGAGTGGAACTTCAGCCCTATGCACACCAGCTTTGTGCCACTGCCCACTGGTGGCAGGCTAATAATATAACTGACAAGACCGGCTGAGCTAGTGGAAAAGCCATAATTCGAAGCTAATAAAGAGAATTTTCAAAGAAAAAGAAGTGCATTTTCAAGTACTATATGTTGAGTGGATGGGCAAAATGTGAGGGCCACTTTACAAAATATTTCAGAAGATCATTACCACATCTTTAATGTTAAAGCAGAATCAAGCCTCTTTTCGCAATGTCAAAAATAATAATCAATAAAGAAACAGAACCAATGGCAAAGTTGTAGCATGGAATTGTATTAGTGCTGCTCACACCTCAGACAATCTTCTGTGCATTTTGCCTTTATCGTGAATCGACTTATGAGTACAAAATTGAATGCTTTCTCATCACTGGTGGACAAGTTCTTATGTAAACCTTATGGCCTAAAACCACGTTTAGTCTGATTCTTACCCATACTGGTAAACAACTCTCGCCAGACTTAAGCACACTAACGCAAACCTCAAGTGGCCAAATTCCAAACCTTCCGGGTCCTTATACTAACCTTGAGTGGCCTATAGCCCTTTCCTTAGAAAGGAAAATACACCACACAAACCTAACAGTGCTAACCCTTTCAGCTATCCAGTCACCCAGAAGAACATTGCTGTGAAGGCAACCACTGTCGCTGGCGCACTTAGTCTGGAAGAGTATGGCCAGCAAGTTCACCTCTATGTCGGAAACCATCATTCATTTGAACACACAGAGGTCTGCACTGATGTCAGGACAACCCTGGTCTTTATGTCTGGTCACTTCCTGTTCGTATTGTTCTGTGTGAACTGGACTGAGCATTTTTCATTCATGTTTTTGCACAATTTTAACCTGAACTGAAGTATTATTATACTCTTTTATTTGCATGCAAAACACTGATGAATTACCACTACCAGAAATAGTCATAGTGTGATTTTCCAATTGTTCATCACAAATTTGTATGAAAAATATCACAAAAGATTAAGAAAAATTAGGAAAACTATATAAATTTTTTTTTTTTCAGATTTAAAAAGTGAGCTGTTCCATCTTTTCAAATATCTCCCACCAACCTTTTCTTCAATATCATAATACGCACTTTTTTTTCTTCCCTTGCAGCTAAATATATCTGTCAAACATCCATCTGCTGGGTCAGTTGTATCTCTAGCTAACAGTTAGCTAGAGACCCCACCCCCACGAAAATGAAAAAAAAAACTAAATCTCATCTTTGTTGTTGTGACGTGCTGTCAAAATGTGAATGTTACACAGATGTCCAGTGCAAACTTTGGGTCACCCTGCTTTTTATATCACTAAATCTCCCTCACACACATTGCTAGCATTGCTAACACCGCCTTTGTCCTATACACACACACTGTCTCACATGAAATAGACACACATGGTCCTTTAGCGTTAGGTCAATCTTGTCTTTCTGCTGCAGTATGCAGGCTAAGTCTCTTCCCATGCCCTATGGATGCCCCTGTGCCACTACCACACTGAGTCCCTGCCCTGGGGCCAGCGGTCAAGAGGGTCATCCCGGCCCCTCTAAGGGGGAACACCCCGACCCCGACTCTCATCACCCTGTTCTGGTTGCTCCTTAGCTCTCCTTTGTCGGCCTGTCCCACACTAGATAGCACAACAAAGACTGCCGCTGCCACGGAAACCAAGGCTTGTCTTGTCATCACGGTTAAATCTTTCCACTATTGTCTTTTAACATGTAGCATTGCTAAGTTCTATAAAACACCAAATGATCTCTCCTATGTCCAAAGAAAGATGGAAATAACAGAAAGAAAACTATAACATGTCATATGAATGCCACATTACACATTATTATTTTATTATTATTACAAAACTAAAAACATATTGAGCTGTCCCAACATCACTGTCAATGCACTGTTGTGGTCCTAATGTATCTATTGGTCAAACACTGCTGTTGTTCATCCACCACAACTTTCCTGTCTAGCCGTATTTTCTAAAAAGACAATAGGAAGCATTTGTGTGTGTGTGCCTCTGTGTATCCACAAGTGGATGAGTACACAAGTATGAGTGAGAGTAAATAAGATGTCCCTTTAAGACAGCAGCACCTCTATTTTTCCAGTGGCGGCGTAATGAAATGAAATGTGTCTAATGTGCAGGAGCAGGGGACAGAGGCGGCTCAAATGAGAGGGTGTTTCATCTGCGCGTGTGGAGCTCCATGAAGCTTTGATGTGAGAGCTCTCATGTAGTGAAGCAGGGCTCTGGGCACAAGGAAAAGGACAGCACTTGACAGGTACAAAGCATGGCTGATAGTGGTCACGGATGCATGCAGTGAGGAAAGTGGATAGTGTGGTTGGGTGAATTGGAGGTTGTATATGTTGTATGCATATTGTTTCTTGAATAGGAGCACAAAATGTCCTTCTTCCCTTTGCATTTCTATTCTACATCATTTATTTATCTGTGTCCATGCATTTCCATCTCACTAAAATTGGTTCTAAGGCAGCTTGCTTTTTTGTTTTCAGTCAGAAGACTGTTCTGCTACCTTTTCTCAGCCTTTGCTAAACACACTTGTTTCAGCAACATGCGACTCCCAGATTGTTTAAATTCTTGACTGCCAAACAGAAAGATTTAACCAGCAGAGTCTACCAAATAACAGGATGATGCAAGGAGGAAGAGAGCAAACTTTTGGTGTTAGAGATATACTTCCTTGTGACTAAGATGACAACGAAAAACAAAAAACAAAACTGTTTACAGGTAGGATAGCGACAATGGAGACAGAAGAGATACTGACTCTGAATAAAGAGGTATGAAGGATCTGAAGGAGAAGGTAAATACTATAATAACGAGCACAAACTCGTGTTCGCTCTCATTCTCTGTCAGGGCCACCCTGCTTTGTGTGACCTTGTCTGTCTCAGCCTCTATGTGAGCTAACTTTGCATGCAGTGCCTCTTTTATCCATGGATTCCCCTCTTTTTTCCATCTCTCTTTTCCCCACACCCGTGTCTCTGAGGCCGAGATACCACACACTTCGCACAGTACTGTCAGATTAAGTCATGGTGCCCCTTTCCTCATTTTAACACAGCACCAGTCTGAGACCCCCCGTAACTACCAAACACACAGCTATGTTACATAGAGTGCAGCGGGATGGGAGAGTGCTTACTGTACCACAGGGGTTATGAAAAGACATGTGGATCTTTGAGGTGATGAGAGAGTGGATGAGACAGGATTGTCAACAGTCTGTCAGCCAAAATCAATCATCTTCTTGATAACTAGCATAGCTAAAGAACCATGCAATTACTTGAAGTGAGGAACTAAATGTTACAAAATGTGATTTCACAACACGATAATAGACTAGGATTAGAACACAAGCTAAGTTGTAGTTCTCCTTAATTGTCACAAATTACAATTCAGTACAATCAGAGAACAAATGTCTCCTGCTTAACCCCACATTCCTGTAAATTTAAGGAATCACATATATAGCTAAGACTAATATTTGCACATTCAAATGAAGACAAACAGGAGATTTATCTCACTGGCTGAGTTCATTTTTGAACTGATAACCTACTGCATGGGTTTTCTCCTCTAATAAAAAGTACATGTAATGTATCAATGAGTCTCTCTATATTATACATCAAGTTCAAAGACACTTTATGCTGTTTGCTGGAACTAATGTAGGCACTCACTAATTTGGCCAAAGTAAATAACTCTGTGGTAATGATTCTCTTTTTCTTGATCTTAATGAGCATAAATAGTTTAGGTCAGAATACGAAACTAACCTTTTGAGCTAGTCAAGTTGTGTCTGTAATAAGAAGCAGAGTTTTTAACCTTGGCTTGGATGCCTGGGCTCATTTGGATATTGTTTATCTGTGCAGCTGAATATTTATAAATGAGTTCAAAGTGAAGCAGTGGGGTGGGGAAAGTGAGGAGAACACAGCTTCTGATCCCTCATGCCTCAGCTTCTTTTCAAGCTTACATTTATATTTCCCCTCCGTTTCACTTTCGAGATCTCTCTTCTTGTCTTGGTCCTCACACCCTGACTATTTTCAACGCATTTGTTAAAGAGTAACACATAAAACAGTAACAGAGACATTGTTGAGTAACACACTCAGTGAAATGCCGAAACAAGTTTGCATGTCAGTTGTTTCAGACACTTAGTGCCTGTGAACTTGTTCAGCCACTACCTATGCTCAATGGTTGATCTGAGTGTCTAGACAGGCATCGGTACAATAATGCACAAACACACACACACACACACACACACACACACACACACACACATATATTGACACGAACAGAGTCTTGAGGCCTGCTTCATCTGCTCCCAGCACGACATGCGCGGAGGGAGGTGTAGAGTTGGGGGTGGGGGCTTCTAGATTGGGGGTGGATGCAGCATTAATCACCGTCCAGGTGGAAATTGTCAGAGCTATCGATTGTGCAAGTAAATGTTACACAAGTCATTTGTCAACTTTTTTTTTTCTTTAACAGAAGAGCATGCCATAGGAACATACACGACCGTGAATGTTAACTCACCTATACAGACAGAGTTTTGAGCTGGCTCACCACATGTGTAATAGGCTTCAAAACCATTTAGAAGTCATCCAGTTATTTCCCAAAGTTTGATTATAACCTTTCACCTTATTATATCTTAACAATTTCACAAATTGTCTAAAAAAAATTAACTAGAACACGAGAAGATTCCTGCTTTAGCCTGCACAGTTGTTTGGGCAACAAAATTGATTTTTCCTATATACTTTAATGTTAGAGCATCAAACCAGTGCTTGCCACATGGAAAGAAATACACCAGGTAAGAAGAGTCCTTGGGCCCGCAGTTAAGCTCACTGGGATGAGCAGGCAACCCATGTATGATGGCTCGTTGCCCCGTCGCAGCCATCCCGGGTTCGATTCCGGCCTGTAGGCCTTTGCGCCGCTCTCTCCATGTCGAGCTACTTTCAAATAAAGGCCACTAGAGCCAACAAAACCTTTGAAAAAGGGAAAAATCGAAAAAAAGAGTCCTCAGCCCACAGTGGGAAAGCTATGGGGAAATAAATACAGCAGGCTTACACCGATGCCGTTAGCATTTTGATTTATATATTCTATATTGTCTCCCCAAAGCATACACATGTATTTTTAATGTGGGCACATAGAGATATAGATCATAGAATGATAGGTGCCTCCCTTCCCTGCTGCATAACTATTTAATGTATAAATCAGGGTGAGAGGTGAGCAGAGAGGGAAGGGCAGATAGGCTACAAAAATAGGGATGCAATCTTGTCCTAAAGGCCACTAATACAGGTGCACAGATAGAAGAAACACATAGTTCACTTAGCCTCGAGAGGAAGGAATTTAATACTGAAAGAAGATGATGTTGATTTAAAAAGAGACAAAAAAAATTCCTACGCAATTGAAAACATAAACGTATATAGAAGAATAGAAGCCATCTGTAGTGAAGCTACAATATCCATCTCTCATATAACATGATAATGATTAAACTAAACAAAACTGAACAAACAAAACAAAACAAACAAAATCATCTGCCATTCAGTTTGACAGAGGTAAAGAAATTCCACCATGTGAGTTCTTAAAGATTGCTGTCAAATATTTCAACTTCACCATCTGGACAAGTAGTCGTTGTGTTGATACACAATACAGTACAGATGCACGTACATGCACAGACTCACCATGGAAGAATAACACAAACACAATGTAGGGAATGGTAGATGGTAGATTTGTGGTAGATTCGAAAGAAATATTTAAGTAAAACCATGCACGTGTCATTCCATGATTGCATCTTTTGTATTTTAAGAAAACAAATAATAATGTAACAAAGTAATAAAAAAGCACATTTATAAATCAATATTTGACTGCTCAGATGTATTTAAAAAATGTATGTGTATTGCACTGGATGTCATCTACCAATGATCAGCAATATGTAAATAATGAGACTATGCCGTTACGCCTAGCATATTAATCTTACTGAACATCACTGGACCACTGATGTCAATAGACCAAAGGTCAAAGAGAAGTCCCTTCACCCCTGCCCTGTTACTGTGACCTCGAAGGGACAACGAAGGAAGGAACTGGTGGTCCTGCCATTGTTGCTATGTGGGGTGCATGTAATATTTCATGTAACGTTTGACCTCTCACAAGGTAAAGTTTCCTATCTTAGCTGTGTAAAATATGCACTTCTATTTGCTGTGATATTGTGTTCTGTAAGAGCATGACAGGCTACAATAAGCGACAAACCTGAAGACTGCAGTAACAGCAAACAAATCCACAGCCACACTAAAAAACACAGACACACACTGTCCAAAAGCTTGACCTTTCTCTAACTGAAGGTGCACCACAGGTCCGTGAGTCAGTGGAGGTCGCTACAGCCAATCACAAGCTGTGTTTGAAGTGTGAAGGGTAAACACTATGGCTGATCTGCCCTGCCATTTACTCTGATTATTTTCACTGCATGTAACCCAGAGGAGAGATGACAGAGAATATAGTATATTCGTGTGTGTGTGTGTGTGTGTGTGTGTGTATGCATGTATGTCTGTATTCAACCACAATTTCCACTTGGCCATTACCACATGGCAGAGTTCATGCCTAGGAGCATACACATGGAGCTGCATGTTGTAATCCCACTCATCCTCTCACCATACAGCCAAATACACATGGAAGAATTCATGCTTTGGCAACTAAGGAAACCACGCAGGGATAGAGACACAGTTTCTTATTAACCCAAAGTAGCCTGAAAAAAACAGGTTGAAAGCAATTAACCATAGAAACTTTGCATATCTTTCCCCTCAGCTCTTTCTCACACACAGACCACCCTCAACCCCACCTCCATCACAAGCATCACTAGAAGCCCTTTCAAATACACTACTTTTTTTAAAGACCACCTGTTGTCTATTATTTTTACATACAGCTTTTCTCATAAATCATAACACTGGGTAATTAATCAAGCTGTCAAAACAGGGACTTGGGGTCACCTGGAGGGGTCGGAGGTGGTTGCAGGGCCTATGGAGGTCAGGGTCACAACGCATTCCTCATTTTTAAGTTGGGATGGGAGAGGGGCCAGGCAAACAAAAGCAAAAGCAGATGGAGGGGGGAGGCAGATGAAAAAGAGAGCTAGAGAGAGACGAGGAGAGAGAAGGAGAAACTGACAAAGAAAAAAGAAAGAATCTGTCCGCTGCCTACAGATAGACAGGAGAGGAGATTCTGAGAGGGGAGACATCACATAGACAGGGAAAAGGGTTGAGAAAGGTGTGGAAAAAACGAAAGAGGAAAAGGAAGAAGAACAAAAGAAATCTACAGAATGTTTCTACTGTATAGAGCTGAAATTGGCTTGAGAGGGAAGAAAGAGAAATAAAAGGAGGTGGGGTGGGGTGGCTCCTTCGATGAGAAAATAGGGAATCAGCTGTGGAAGTATGATTGTTATCGCATTCTGATTCGATAGTGTGTGTGGGTGTGTGCGCGTGTGTGTGTGTGTGTGTGTGTGTGTGTGTGTGTGTGTGTGTGTGTGTGTGTACGTGTGTCTGTGTAGTTATGGGTGATGAGGCAGCCTGATATCTTTCTCAGAGGAGTGTGTATCGGTATCTCTGTGGGTTGAGAATCAGTTCAGCGACAGGACCATAGGCCTGGAGTGGCATGTCACAGACTCCACAATACACACTGCTGATTAGATCACACTGATTAGACTGGTAAAAACACACACATGTGCACACAGAAAGGCAAAATGCTGCCTTTTCACAAGTATTGATGTGGCATTTTCTGGGCATGATATTAGCTCATTAATAAGTCAAAATAATTATGTTCAGCATATATGTGGTATGTGATATTTAGGGTGCATTATAGACTATATATAAAAAAAACCATAAGGACAAGATGCTCAGTAGCTGTGATGAAAGACCACGGACATATAAGCAGAGTAAGGAACAGAGGAAAACAACTCAAAAAAAAAGAAAAAAGAAAGAAACAATTTAAAAAGTGCAAATGCCGCGAAACTCGTACAGCTATCTTTGAATCCCCCTCCCCTTCGTCAAGCATGAATTCTCAGGCGTGGCTTCCTCTATCAAAAACATCACTCTCGAATGAGGCACCGACCATTGTGCAAAATTAGCTGTCACCCTTTCCTCAAAATCTTTGTTAATCTTGTTTCCAGTGTTTGCGGATTTATCAGCACATGCATCAATGTCAGCTCCTTGGTTACTGAGCCGCACTACTTGGGAGAAGATATAATTAAAAATGTTTGGGGTGTGGGGCGGGTGGAAGAGGATGGTTGCTGTGGCGCGAGAGTGATAGGAAAGACGGGGCAGAGTGGTGTCTTGGAGGAGGAAGGCGAATTCTACCTCTCCTCTTATAGTTTCCCCAGGGAGCCTGTGAAACATAAAGACCGGTGATAATAGACCAATGGGTTTGGCCGTGCCTCTCTTCCTCTTCATGTCTTACTCACTTTCTGGCATCACTTGGGTCAGTGTGTGCTGCTATATCTTAGTGTCACAAGTTCCACTGATGTGGCTGCAGTCAGGAAACTGGCTTTATTGTTAACAGCTGCAACAACGAGGGAAAACAGCAGCCAAATGCACACATCCAGTGATATTATGGCCTCAATAGCAATTACACGAACATCTTATCAATAAAGAGTTTTGTACATGGCTGTTGCGAGTGAGGAGACATCATGTATCGACATCAACTTAGAAAGACCCACTTTGGCTGAATAAAAACTAAATAAAAATAATAATAAATAACTGAAAAATAAAATGCTGAAATCCCATTTTTAGTGTTTCTGGAGTCCTGTGATTCTGTAATCTGATTGCATGTTTATTGACTTAAACTCAAACAGTTTGACATCAGGAGAGGAAGTGATAAATTGCACTATGCCACTTGATCTTTGAAGTATTTCAAGCACATCTCTTATTATCATGAAGCTTTTCAAAAAACATCACTTGCCCATCCAACTTGTGTCAAGGGAGAAGGGACGGCATACATTAGAAATTCAACATGAAAGTCTCTCCTGCTAACTCTTAGATACAAACACACACACATGTATACAAAACAACACATATACCCCCCTCTGGGACTGTGGTTGTGATGCTGAGACATCTGCAAGAGCCATGCCACGGTGCCAGCAGGTTTCAGGGCTTTGAGGACAGAACCCTGTCCATAGACATGACAGCTCGAGAGAGTGTCAGACACATGTTTAAAACATAGTGCATAGATGCAAATCCACAGTATGAGATGACACCTACTGTAGTGGCTCTCTGTCTTTCTCCAGAGAGTAGGGTGTCAAAGACTGCAACAATAGTGTGGTCTTGTGTATGAATAGCCATCACAAAAATTGGAAAAGAGAATGCGGCTCAAACTTTGCCTATATCCCACCTTGGAATCAAAGTCCTCACCTGGGCTCAACCAACACTTGAGACAAAAATCTGGGTAAGGTGATCCCAGCCTTAACCTCACAACATCCACGATGCAATATGTCAACACTGAGAGCATAGCTTTTAATCCATGCCCACATATTCTAATCTTCTATCCTCTTCAGCTTCTTCTTCCTCATTCCTCTTCTCCTCCATCCAGGCCTTTAAGTGCAATCTGGCAGATTTGGCTGGGAGGTCGTGTATTCCCCCTCTTCATTAGTGAGAAAATGGACTCTAGTAAACGCTTGTTAAAGCCCTTACCTACACTCTCACAGTTAATGGGAGTGATCCATTTGTGTCCGTTTCTGCCTGACAAGGCTTTACTGGAAGATTAATTGTGCGGTGTCAGGCCACGGCCACCCTCTGTCCCGTTCTCATTTCCTTTCTTCTGGGACGGACACATGCAATAATGGAGCCCCGTCTTTTGTTGTAACACCGTGATTAGCCAGGGAGAAAAAAAAAGGAAAAAAGCACTGGAATGACAGAGTGAGAGAAAGAACAGAGGAGAGAAGAGAACAACAAAAGGAATTTAAGGAAAAAAGACACCTCCCTTTATTACGTAGTACAAGTGTAGGTTTTAAGATTGTGAATTACAGCTACTTGACAATGGCAAAGTGATATTATTAATTAATCTCAACATGAGGTGAAGAGGAATGTAATAAATCACTTATGGATATATCCTCTGTTTTAAGGCATTCAAGGCTTTATCTTGGTATGATCCACAGAGGGGTCTTAAGAGGTGATGATGGAATGTATAACAGAAAAAAAGAGACAGAGGAAGGAAACGCTAAGGGAGGAATAATAAAGATCGAAGACAGAGAGAGAGAGAGACTGAAAGAAAGGAGTAGGGAGAAGTCCTTAAAAGGCCACCCAGGCTTTCGTCCATCACCCAGGCCCCCCAGTCATCCCTCTTCCTTTTGGGGATGACACTGTCAAGTGCTCTGTCCCTTCACTGGTGAGCAGGATAATCGCTCTTAATAATTACATGGATATTCCCGGGAAGTCTGTCCTGTCCAGCAGGAGCAATTCTTCAGATGAGAATCCCACAGTGTAAGAGGCCTGGAAATGTGCCATATAAATATAGAATTAAAAGCTAAACAAAATATTTTCTTTTGAGCTTTTTCATTGTATATTATCTCTCTGGGTCTTTGCTCTCTGGCGATTTCTCTGATGGGCAGACCAACAATCTGGTAAACACACAAACAGACACAGACAGACGACCTGCATTACAACCCCCCTCCTCACTACATCACAGTCACTGCCAATGGAGACTGGGGTGTTTCTCAAAGCAGCGGATGGGGGATTGGAGCTGGTGGTGTCTCATTAAATTCTTGGGATTGTCTAATTGTCTTTCGTGGACCTCCGAGAGACTAGTACATAATACTCATTGCAATTAACCAAACAAAAGAGCCGAACCGCCCAAGCATTGGGGACAAGACTGGCTAGGGGGAGCAAGCTGTCCAGCCAGCACTGGTACAACAAAACACAAACACACATACACCAGAGGAGAGTGCAGAGGGACACTAAAGAACAAGTGAAAAGATATGAGGGAGAGGAAAAAAATGAAGGGGGAATAAAGGGGAGGGAATGAGTAAGGACTCTGTAAGATCTTGGGATTGGCCAGATGTCAGATTCGGGTGGGAGGTTGGGGCGAGCAAAAAGAGGACGAGGGTGCTTGTGCTCATTTGAGACGCACCTTTGTGCTGGACCTGTCTTGTTTACTGCACTACAGCTTAGCAGTGCGAGGGTCCTATTCAGGGTCCAGGCCTTTCAGTAGGTACTGAAGGAGCCCTTAAGCCCACTTAACTACCATTTTCACACACTCTGCCTGCTCTCGTCTTTGTCCTTGCCTCCATTACATCAAACGCAGGAACAAAAGCGGGGAACAGAAACTGGGGTTGGCAGAATGGCGCCCATCACAAATATTAATTTGAAAAGGTGTTAGAGAGTAGAATCTACTTTTATGCACAAGGACAACTAGGGAATTTTTTTTTCTCTACTGTGTGGGTGGGTGGGTGGGTGGGTTTGAGGTGGGGGTGCTCTTTGGGGGCTGCAATGAGCTTGGTTTTCAGGCTAAAGGGGAGGCTGAGGACTTGCAGCACAATTATCTAAGAATAAGGGGCTTAAGATGTGGCACACTGCTAAACACTGAGTGCACATTGGCACATCCACACACACGGTCTGGTAAATATGCTCCCAACATCAAGGCTTATTCACTTGCAAGAGTTTTTGACAAAGCAACAAACTCAAGGAACACCATTAAAACTACTTTATAACTGCTACAATATTAGCATTATCAAAAACAGAATAGTATACGTTAACCTAGAAGAGTGAAGAATGAGGAGCAACAGAACTTCCCATAACTTGACTGGAGCATATTCAACAGCAAGTAAATGGCTTCGTAAAAAGTGACCTCAAATTGACCAGAGGACAAATAATGGTTTTAACTAGATTTAATCCACAGTCCACTGCTCTAGGAACTGCACTGCTATTAGCCAAGAAACACACACAAGTTGTACACACATACACATGTTCACACAGGTGGAAGGCGCATGGGTTTTCTGTGGAATGCAGTTTTAGTCGGATCACATGAGAAATTGGGGTGAAAAGTTTACGCTGCCTTTACCCATCAGAGAAAAAAAGTGTATATGCTTCTTTCTGACACACACATTCGAACACGACCCATACACACTTCCCTAGTTCAGGGAGTCATGGCCAGGTTAGTGGTATGTTGAAAAGCCCATCCTGTGTGTATAGATGGTGTATCACTCTAATCTGCAGGATACAAGCTCTGCAGCCCCACCCCTGCCTCATCTCTGTCAGTCCAGGTCTCGTTTTTGGTCAAACCAAACGCTGGCCTGCCTTGGCCTTCACTTTCAGCAGGTTGGCGCTCACCCAGCTACTCTGGCTGACCCTGCAAACATGTGGTAAACTTGGGCACGGCAGACACTCAGCTCTCAGGTTGAATGGTGGAGATTGAAAGCAGGGGGAGGCTTGAGGGGAAGGAGGACATAAGACTGGCTCAAAAACATCATTATTAAAACTATTTGCACTGTCAAAAAAAAAGAAACGAGTAAGTTTTACTCTCTCCTGATAAGATGAATACAAATTTACATGCTTAAAACTACTCTTCTTGATAACACCATGGAAGATAGGAAGCTGCTGTGATTGCAAAAGCACAGGACCTGTCTGCTAACCCACATAGAAATTTCTAAGAGGCAGGGAGTATAACGGAGGGAGTCCCCAAATTGATCTCTGACAGAACTGTCATTGCCAGAATCAAAATTCAGCCACTTAATGGGTAAAAATAACACTTAATTTACCTGTGCATCATGTTTTTCAAAAAAACATGCACACTTAGACTGGTTATGCAGGCCTGTGGAGCTGTCTCAATCATTACCAAAGTGAGAAAAAGACAGAAAAGCAAGGGAATGAGAAAAGAAGACACGACGATCAGTCTCCAGGTGTCTTAAAGGAGCAGGATTTTTTTTTTTATCTCATCTACACACTCCGAGTTGTTCCTTGATTATAAGGGCATTTGTGGTCGTCTGCCAATTTGAGGGTCAGCTTGCCAAGACCACATGTCAAAGTGCTCTTAGGCAAGATTCTGAACCCCACATTATCTCTGACACTTTCATTGGAGAGAGTGTTTGTGATAGAGAAAAATCACTGTGAACACTGTATGAACTAATAAGTGCTGTATGAGTGGGTGAATGGCTTGAAGCGTAAAGGCACTGAGTAGTCAACAAAACAAGAAAAGCGATAGATTAATGCAGTCTATTTTTCCATTTAAGGAAAGCATATGAAGAAGAAGGCACAAGAACAGCAAGAAGAAACAGAAGTATTAGCAGTAGTTTAAGAGTTGAGCAGATGACCAAAATTGTAGATCACAAAGAAGGAGAGGTGGGCAGTTCAACGATAAAGCCATCTATTTACATGGACTCTTAGTGTCTTGTCTCCCTCTAGTCCTGAAGAGCTGCAACATTGATCTGGGCAAACATTGTATGTTTGTGTCTCTGTGTGTCTTTATTTGTGGGTATGTGTGTGTTTATCTGCTCACATCCTTTCTAACTGGCTTGCAGTGGTACAATTTCTATCCCTTTTGATCTTTTAAATACCTTAAACTGGAAAGTAAAGCTAAATGTTAACAGGTACCTGGTGTCACTACATTTTAACATGGACGCAGGAAGTACCTGCAGGGGGAAATAAGGGAAATAGAATGAATGAACAAATAGCCTGAACAGCCATCAAGATGTATGAGTGGATGGGTGATGGAAACACTGTGACAGAGGGAGATCAAGATGACAAGGAATGTAAAAATACAAACCATAACTCGTTATAACATAAAAAATATTATACTACATACAATGTAAGATAGACAGATTAATAGACAGAGAGCAAAGGGGGATGATGCAGAGTATTGCATAGCGTGACAGTACACTGCCACCTATCTGTCTGATCCAGTACAACTGCCTCTTCAAACATCTGCATTAAAATCTGTAGTTCAAATCTAAAATTATTCAGAAAAACACAACCAGAAGAAAGGCAAGATCTGAGGTGAGAAATGATTAAAGCCCTAAAGAGATTACATGTAGTCGGTAACAGTTTTAGAGAGAGAGGAATAAAGACATAGTGAAAGGAAAAAAGAGAAAAATCATGTCTGTTCCACAAAGCCTGTTGTATCAAACGGAAGAATAGCAGCCTGGAGCAAACGTCTGCTCACCTGCCAGCCCAGTCTCACCAAGTCCCCCCGTCCTTACTCTATTTGTCCCCACTTGCATCAAACACATACACTCATAAAAGCACACAAAAACACTTGATTTGTTTCCTTTGATTAAATCTGCATTAAAACAACGTTATATTTGTACCTGCACTATATAAGATCCTACCCCACCCCACCCCACACACACACTCATCATTATCACCATCAGTGTAGTTTGAGAATAACCCAGCAAGGGAACAGGAATGGCTGCTGGGCTGGCCTACCACCTTAGTTCATACAGGATACAGTTCATCCACAGTTCATGCATACTCGCATCTTTTTGAAGCATTATCATATCAGTTCAAGACCATGATAATTTGGAGTAGAGAGGCAAACCATGGTACGCCATGAGTATAATATCTGCCCTTCTCTCTCCCTCTCTTCATTTCTTTGTCTTTTTTCAATACAAACACAAAACTCCCTCAGAGAGTTAATACTGCAATATTTAAACCCATGCTCTGACCCTACGTTTAAACTGATGCCAAGTAATAATATTTCTTTAGTTCTCCTTTCATGCATGCATGCAAACACGCACACAACTTTATATTGGATTGTATTTGAGAAGCTATCTCGCAAAGCAATCCAAAATTTAAGGTACACGCTAAATCAGTGGAAGTATCAACATTCTAAACACCTTTTTTCACACTTATTCATGCTTATGCATTATTAACGCAGAAATACTTTTGAAAATGGTCAATTTGCATAGAGTCAGCTCATTCACAAGCAGTGAGACAGCTGAAAATAAACAAAGGCATCAGAGGGCAAGAAGAAAGAGACAGAAAACAAAATCTAGAAAAGGGATGATGGACGTCAGACACAGCACAGGACGACAGGTTTTTCTCCTGAATCCTCTGACTCAGATTCCCCACTAGGGAGCCAGCTTGCATCTCCTGCACTTCTACCCACTGCCAACATATGTCAATTCCATACATAAGCAAAATCATGAGAAACTTCACACAAAGTACACCCATGCATATCCAAGCACATATTTGTATTCACACAGTTTCTAACAATCTGTCCTTGCACATACGCACACACAAACTTTGTTCTTCTCCTCTGGCCTCCTCCTCTTCCTGTCTTTATTCTAATCTTCAGGAGAGGAGTTCACCAAGAAGTCAGCGGGACATACCCGAGTTGCACCTCCAGCATTGCACACGTACACTCATGTGCAAGCTAAGCTACACAGACACACAGCAGGGTGGTGCGGAATGGATAACGAGACAAAATGGATGCAGGACGCATCAGCACTTTCAATTAACCAGTGGCAGAGAGGGATCAATTTCATGAGTTCTCCACATCTCCCTATAGAAGACAGAGAAGCAAACCATTCTGTCTGAGCCAGATATTTGTATAGAAACATTTTTACACGTGTATGGACTATTCTAATATTTGTTTTGGAATTATGGCTGTGGTGAATGGCATTAGTGGTTAAGATGAATGACAATGGAATGAATGGGAGAGAGAGACAGCAAGAAAGAAAATAAGAATGAGGGAGAGAGATCTGTATGTAGGTTATTGCAGTCTCACTGCACCACTCTTGAATTTCAAACAAGAACCCTGGGCAGAGCAGAGGCGAGAGAAGAGGACCAGAGAGAGAGGGAAGAGACAGGGAGGCAACTGGAACGAGCAGCAAGTTAACACTGGAGGCTAACTGGAGGAAGGCAAGAGAAAAGGCTTATTAATGAGATATCTTAACTAAGAAGTGGCAGCTAAGGGAAAGACATGATATGGATCAACAGAGGAGAGTGGTAGAAAGAGGGATACAGAGCGGCTGGAAAAGAGTAAAAGAAGAGCTGAAGGAGTAAATAAAAGGCTACATATGTAAACTAAGGCATGTTTTTGATTTAACTATCACCTCCTCCACCACCTTTGTATGTGTGCAAGTTAGCAACTATGCATTGTCTACTATCTGGGTAAATTAGCAAATTTACACATAGCTAAAAGTGTTAATGTTTGTTTAAATCCAGGAGGAAAATCAAGTCTGTGTCCACACAGATTTCTGAGTGCGTGTGCATGTTTAAGACTGAAGCATCTCTCTAACTGCTGGTGTATTAGAGGGCCAGCGCTTTGATCTGGGGGCTGTGTCGAGCCTCGGCACTCGCTGCGCAGGGTGGTCTCCCATCATGCTCGGCTGATCACAGCTGCAGCTTGACTATTGGCTGCCCGGCAAGCCCTCCCATCAACCACGGTGCAACACGCCTCTGACAACTTCATTAGCCAAATTGACCCTCTGCTCTGCTTTATTCTGCTTTGCCAGCAACAGGAAACCAACACTGGTGAAACTGGCGCACAACCAGATTAGTTCGGGAAGTTTTTCGTACAAATTTAGAAAGATACCAAAAACAACACAACATAAGAACCATACAAACACGTCTGGATGATGATAATAGTAAGAGGATAACACATTCATTGCCAAATCCTTCTGTTACGTGATTTTCAAAATAAACCTAATAAAATGTGAAAAATAAATAAATAATTAAATCCAAAGTGTGAAATTCACAAAGGCCAACAGTTTTTGTATTTCTGGACAATACTACATACGGTACCGTGTACTGCCCCTCAATCATATGACTAATAATTGATTATTTATTTTTCTATCTGATAAGTTATATATGGCCAAGAGGGAATAATGACATTTTAATATGTTGCCCTGTATTGTATATTCTGATAGTCTCTTTCAGTGATCTCATCATACACTCTTAGGCCTGTACTCAGATAATAATATTTCTTCCTTGTTACACATTGGTCGACACTGTGTGCTGACAACGTTAGAATGTATCTGAATTGAGGTGCCCATATGGAATTTTGGCTGTCAGACCTATAACTTTATAAAAAGTCTGTATTTCCACTTAAAGTACATGTTAGTTATGGGCTTAACAAAAACCCCAGGTATGTAGTACTTAATTAGGTTTTTTTTTTATGTTTCAAAAGTGACTATAAAGTACAAATATTTAGAGTGTATATAAAGGCCAGTCTTCAACTCTTAAGTGTGTCACAACAAAAACTGCTTGATGGTTCATATAATAGCCTTTAATCTTTAACAGGTGGAGCTGATGCATCTTGGATAGACCTTTTACAACATCTAATTTTAAATGATCCCAAGAACAAGGTTGTTTCTTATTTTCAAAGTGCTTGTTTTTTGTGCCCCAAAAGATTTCTAACCTATGATACAAAGAAACTGTTAAGTACCTTGTCCTGCTTTTCCTCATAACAACATCCTCATGTAAATCTACCTGGCCAGCTTGTTGGACTGACTTGATTTTCTGGTTGCTGAACAAGACAGATACTTGTAATACGGGGGTCAGGTAGCAGGTAAAGCAGGTAATCCAGGTTTACCACCATTGTAGCTCAGTGGTAGAGTGATGAACTATTGAACCCTGTCCCTGCAGCTGAAGCTTGGTAGAGCAGCAGGCTAATTAACCGGTCACAGGGATGAGGAGAAAAACAGGTCTCTCTCTCATTTCCCCGCTCCACTTCTACTTCTTTTTATCTCTCATTCATGAGCCCTTGGTGATGCCCTTGGCATTGGGTATGTAAACTATCATACCAACACACACTGAGTTAGGACTGGAGTTATAAAATCATACCACAGGTTGCATAATGAGCACACAGCTTAATGAAGTTGTTTCAGAGGCGATGCTGTATGGGTAAGAAAAGTCAATGATTATTTCACAATTCCGAGACCCAATGTAGGCAGTGGGAATTAAAATGCAAGTTGTTGGATGTTATTTCAAAGAATTGGAGATCGTGATGAAAGAAACTACATTATTATAAATATTCCTTCTCAGGTCATTTATTTATTCAGATAAGATAATAGGCAACTCCTACACAAACTAAGGTTTACCCATTTAGCAGATACTTTTGTCCAAAGATTATAAGTAGCATTGGGGGTGTGATTCAGTATCTTGCTCAAGGGCACTTCAACATGTGGACCAGGGAAGCCAGGGATGGTCCACCAACCTTCTGACAGATGGACAACAACTAACACCCAAGCCACAGCCACCCTTACTCTCTAATGCCACCCATCCATACAGCTGTACCCCTCCAATCATATGATCAGATCCCACAGATCCAGGAACTCTAGAAGTCTAGTTGTGTTTTCAGTAATTATACTGTATTGTATTAAAACACTGCAACTAGCAGCTCTACGATAAAGTACCTCTGATAATAGCTTTCAATCAATTTAGTTTATCAAAAGTTTTTGTCTCAAGAATCCAGAAAGAAAGAAAGTGTTATGACAGTTCAAGCAAAAGGATGGCTTACTGGATGACTAAAGAGAAACTCAACTCTGCCTCCCGCTGCGGGAGAGACGAACAGTATCTGTTGACTGGCACGCCACCTGACTACTACACAACTACTGGTTTGAAACAACAAGTCAAGAGAAGTCAGGAGTAAATAGGAGAGATCGACAGACATTGGAAAATAGAGGGGAAAAGACAGCGAGAGAAGGGTAATAGATTTGAGAGTGTTTTTGGGGAGTAAACAGAAGGAGTAAACACAGCACGAGGGAAACCAGGGGACTCCCACAAAATCCACTCGATGTGTCACTGACACTGCAGAGCAGAATCAACAAAGTGCTCTGAGGGCAACATGCACGCATACACACACACATACAGCTTCCCATGCAGTCACACACAGTTCACCAATTGTCGGGATGCTGGGACCCACAGCTCATATCCAGAGCAGTGACTGGCACATGGAGAACAAGCTGGCTGACAGCACATGACAACTCCTCAGCTTGTGGAAAAAGGAAAGAGGCATCTCCTACTTTCTGACTGTGGCTTTAACTTGAATAAGAGCTGGTAAATATAAAGTCATATTTGAAATATCTTCAATATAAAATATCATCCAGCAGTAAACCTTCGTATCTAACAGTCATGCACTTAACCTCATCCCATAACCCATCTGTATCACTTCCCTCTTTCCAATTTCTTCCATGCCCCCAGACCTGCTCACATGCCCAAACACTGCTGCTGTGTGCCAGCGTACCAATGGGCCTGTAGGCCTATCCAACAGAGAGAGAGAGCAAGAGAGAAAGATGGAAGGTAACCAATTAAGACTGGGTAATGGGAGTGAGTGTGTGTGTGGGTGTGTGCTCTTGTGTGTACATGTGTATGGTGCCATAGGCTGCACACACAGCCAAACTTAATTTAGCTCGCCCAGGTTTTTAACACATGCCTGAAGCTAGCCAGCAAACTATGGCTAGACCAGAGAGCCAGAAGTTAACAGGCACATTGCTCTCTTAAAACCCCTGAGATTTTGTTCCCACCCTAAGGGGGAAGAGAACTCATTTAGTCATTGATGACCATAACTGTTCACATCCTTGTGGTCATATCTTTTCATCAAGCACTTCATTACAATAAAGCTTTATGGAGAACGCTCCTCAACTTTCAAGACCTTGACAGTTGACAGTTCTAAAAGAAGTACAAGGACCGCTGAGTACTGAAAAAAACTTCTGAGAGTTTGTGATGGTTCATGAAATTGTAATTTTACTGAACTACTTCCACTTACATTGGCACATAAAGTCTGACAGACTCAGATTGGAACCTCTGAATAGCAACTGAGAAGAACAAAGATAGTATTTAACATATGTTCTTGATGTCCCGATGAGGAGGAGCTGAAAATACTTGCTTTGCTTTTGTTTGTTTTTTTAGTCACGTGTGTGCAGTGTCCACGAGTGACGAATGTGTAATGCATGTGTGGCATCAGGAATGAGATGGATGCGCAAACAGCGCAAACAACGCAAACAAAGTTTTGTACAAAAGTGGGCCACGCCCTTGACGTCTCCGTTACAAGAGCAGCAACAAGAAGAATCCACCTTGATCACTGAAGTGTGCGGGAATTCCTACCTGGAGACTCAACACAACTGTGTTGGATTATGTCTGAACCTCAAAAACAAACAAAAACAAACATATAAAATTGCTCAACAAATAGCAATCAGTTTATATTTTATATATTTATTTATTTATGTTTTTTTCCAAGCTCAAATCCTGCTTTGCTATGAAATTAATAAATATGAAATAAGTGAAAAGTATCAATTACAAATGATGGTGGGTGGTTATTGCCTAAAGCTAAAGATCGCAGAGCCACAATCAAATCAAATAAAGAGCGAGGCATGTATGCGTGTGTATGCATATGTGTGTGTACATGCGTGTGTGTGTGCATGCGTGTGTGTGTGTGTGGGCGTGTGTGCGTATGGATGAATGCATCAGTGTGTATCATCTTACTCTACAAGGTAATAGGCAGTCAGCTTCACAGCCAGAGCATGACCTAGAAAGTGAAACCACAGGGCAAGGTACTAAATGTGTCACATGGGCTCAATCATTTTCCCTCTCTAAGAAGGAAGAGAAAAAAGAGACAGAGAGAGGGAGGGACAGGGAGAGGGAGAAGGCTTCTACCAACCCACTGCTCTCAGAAGCTAATTAAGTCATTTGAAATAGTCACAGAGGGTACCTGTATGCAATCTAGCCAAGGCAAAGGGTTGATGAGGCTCTGCGAGGCCCCAGGCTAACTTCAAAAAGAAGCCAAAGGAAGGGAATGAAAGAATGAAGGAAAGGAGAAAGGAAGAGGAAAAAATGAAGTGAATCTTTTAATTGAAGTCCAACTTGAAGAATAGTATGCGTGTGTGTGTGTGTGTGTGTGTGTGTGTGTGTGTGTGTGTGTGTGTGTGTGTGTGTGTGTGTGTGTGTGTGTGTGTGTGCGCGTGTGTGTCTTTGTGTTGTGCAGCTTGAAAAAGGTTAAGCATGCCCCCAGTAGAGTATGTCTGCACACACATCTTTCCAATAGGGAGCAGGTGGGATGATGCATGGTTGGAGCGCTGGAAGGGAGCAGGAAAAACGCTTTGGATAATTAAGAGGGTTCAGTAAGCAGCCGTGTCAAACTGTGCATGTATGAGTAAACCTATATGGTTCCTGAACTCCCAGTCCCTCATCAATATATTCACACAGTCACACCTGTGGTGAATGGGTACAATCATCTGTGTACAAAACAATGGCAGTCTGAAATATACACACAGAAAAAAACATCTTGATCCTGCCTGTGAAATGGAAATAAATTTACAGAATCATGACTTGTGTTGCTTTACTTCTACAAATGCAGATGACATAAGGCATTTACAGCTGTGTTTGCGGACACACATCTGAGGGTTTTGTGCCGTAACATCCATGGCCTCACCAGGGGCAAGCCTGGCAACACCAGTGACTGAACTGGGTCAGAGTCACACTCTCATACAAACACACATACAGTATAGACTGCGGCACTGGCAGCATGGTGATCACAGGAGAGGGCAAACAGGGGGCTGAATGTAGAGTGATTGGATTATTCTAGGTCAGCTCTCCTGACAATGCACCACTGTCTACTAATGTGCTGGGCTAAAGGATAGAGGCTGTGTTTGGCCTGACATTACAGCTACACATTCCAAAAGGGATATTTGTCACATACAAATACATGCACACGTGCACACACAGAGCTTACAAAGGTACATTCAGAGCAACAAACTATTTTCTAAAACATGCAATCATACACATACACCGTCAAATGCATGTACTAACTGGCAAACATGAAAATATGCGCCCCCACACCAGTCTAATAAAGCTGTATGCGGCAGATTTCTGCAGCCTATGGAGCAAGATCAGCCTGTGGACTTCAAAGGGGTTGCAACTAGGTCACTGGAAGACATTGAAGTCAGCTAGAGTGCAGTCTCTGGTCTGAGACATCTCACTTCTCTCCCCCTTTGTACTTTCTCTATTGTTCCTCCTCTCTCTCTCAGTACAATGATATGAGTGAATTAAAATGGATTATAGTGCCTTTCTCTCTCATTTTCCTCAGGGTTGTATAGGAACCATGTCATGTTACTGTTTCTATAATGCTAGTTCGTTATCAGTGTCCCTCATTGCTGGTGCTCAGCAGTTTAACTAATGTTAAGTTTATGGACAGAGCACAGAAAATGGAGAAACAGAAAGGCAGTGAGAAGAGGCAGGAGCAAAAAACGAGACGGAAACCATAAGCAGAATGCAGAAATGGCCCAATCCTCCATGGTCACACACCGCCACCCTGATCTGTCAAAGGCCAAAGAGAATTACTCCAAAGGCTACTTTTCAGCAATTTTGGATAATGCAGCCACAGAGGCAGTCTGGGAGCTGAACATGAAACAGAAATATTAGAGAGGGAAGTAAGGACAGAAAGATGAAGACAAACTCAGGAGGAAGAAGGGAGGGTGAGAGTGAGCAAGGTCAAAATGAAGAGAGAGCTGCAGGGCCACACTGCCTGTCTGAACACTGAACAAAACACAACTGTGCTAACATGAGAAAACAGCCACCAACATCCTATAATGGTTACAGGGGAAAGGAAAGGAGGAAGAAAGGCAGAAGGACAGATGTGCAACGTCATCGGGTAAGTGTAGGACACATTGTCCAGTAGCTAAACTCACCTTTATGGATATCCACATAAAACCTTTTTCATCAGTCTGTTGTCATTCTTCATCACCGGTTGTATTGTCTAACACAGGGATCTCAAACTCCGGTTTCAGATCTAAGAGGTCACAATTAAAGCCTTCTTATACCGAAGCATTGCTTAAAAATGTTTCTTAAAAGCTGATCATTTTCTAAAAAACTGAAAACTGTCCACTCAAACCTATATTTCAAAGCCTCTGACAAAAAAGAGAACGTGAATGTGAAACTACATAATTAGAAAACATTTCAACTGTTGAAATCAAATGGAAACATTAGGTCTATAAAGTGTGGGCAGAGACCAAAATGATGAAGGGACAGGGTTTAGCTTATGAAAAGAGGTAATAAGGATGTCTAGACAGTAATATGACCAATGGAATATGAGCTGATCTTTCAGATGCAAATTATGTCAGACCAATACCCACCACTGGGACCCAGATGAGGATTTAATGCACAAATAGTAGCCATGTTTAATACAAGGTTTCCATAATGAGTGTGGGAATCTTTTGTTTATAGGCATGATGAGACTCACTTCAGATGCTATAGCATTCTTTAGTCAGCTAATGTATAAACAGGCCAGAGTCTTCCAGGAGATGTGCAACACAGTCCTCTAATAAGATCTGAAGCAGGATGTGTCTCTTTTTGTTCTTTTTCTCATCTATCTGCATTTGTTTTGCCTACAGTATGGGTGCATGTATGACTTACTGTGTGTGTGTGTGTGTGACAGAGAGGAAAAGAGTGTTCTGCCACAATGTTTCACGGTGGTGTACTCTGTTGTGAGTGTTGGTTGACATTCATTTGACTGACATTGGGGGCGACAGCAGCACAGTAGCATATGGTAACCGTCTGCTAACAGCTAAAACTTGACATTAGTGCAAACAAGTCAGCCAAGCATAGCACTGTGTGCTCCAGAGGGGCTTAAGATATAGGCTGTCAGCATAAAGTCAGATGATGACACATATCATGATCCTCGTTGTAGTAATATAGGGAGAGGAAGCAGACCAAATGCATGGTTTGGTGTTGAAATTGATTACACATTACACCAAATCTAAGCATGCATTTCATGGCTGTTGTGCAATAAGGAAATTCACATCCTGGTGTCAGCATTCTGTGGTTTAACCACCAACCAAGCGGTACAGTACAGAGCAACTTTCACACCGAGAGTATCTAATACCTGACATTAACATTCAAATCCAAAATTTGATTACATCTACCACTGCTGTATTTACAAGGAAATCTGACTTCTCTGTGCTCTCATAAAAATACAGACTGTCACACATGTCACTGACTTGCATAATATATACACGGAAAGAGACAGTAAATACCTTAAATGGCTTGTTCCTCATCCCTGAGCGAGCTGACAATGCATTTTCAAAACAGAAGCAAAAATGAGAGTACTCTGCTAGCCTCGCTTTCATCTGTGCGCCATTTCTTTTTATACCTCAGACTGTGGCGCTTCTACAAACAAACTGGAAAAGCATTTTATTTTCACACAAGACCAAATGTCTCTCTGACCAAATATAAGATAAGAATAACTACACACATCTTTGCTTATACAAATGGATTTCATGTCCTTTGTGTTAAAGTTGAACCCAAGATGCATGATTATTCCTACTGTTCAGGGTCCAAAGATATACAGAAAATACAAGTTGTTCTCTGAATTACAGAAGACCACAGAGCAGTCCAAAGTTTGGGTCACCGATGCCATCCCTCCTCATTGTCTGTCTCAGTCTGTCTTAAGCATAGACACGAAATCACATATATCGTTAAAACCATCCAGACACAACCATCGTTGCCATGATCTATTGTACGGACATGCATATTTCACTTCTAATGCGTATGAACAAAAGATTGCATGTTAGAGTTTTTTTTGGTCATATTCAAAAGGATAGGGGAAAAAAAAGCAACTGCAGTATACTAACAGGTATGGATAAACAAAGATGACAACATTTTATATGACAAATGATCAAGTTGAGTAAATAACTTGAAAGCTGGTATAGATCTCTGGAATATATCTTGCTTTAACTTTTAATCAATACTGACAAAAAAAACAAAAAAAAAACTATCAAATATTCAAACAAACAAATAGACAAATGAGTACAGAAAGGAACCCCAAAGCAGGCCATCTATCTTATTTCAAACACGAGGTGAGCATTAACAGAAAGTCTTACTGCTGTTTACCTCTCGCCCTGATGTACCCCCAGAAAAAAGTGTGCGCACGTCCAGGAGCACGACACTGGTGCTGGAGAGCTTACAGCCGGTTTCACCTCTAACCCTTTGAGATTCTCGGCATTTGCTTGTGTTTTTGTATGGTTCTTTTACTGTGTGTAGTGCTGTGAAAATCACAGTGGGTCACGTAACTTTTCAACACTTACTCAACACAAAACTCTGTTTCCCCTTGGAAGATCCCGAGCTAAGCACTTTTAACCTCTGCAAACATTTTGCGAAGGTGGATACATGTAAGATTTACAACACGAGGAAAGAACCTCCATGAGTGTTTGAATAGTCTATATGTGCAAATATATTATTGACTAATACATACGCAAAAGGCATGTATTCAAAAAACAAAGTAGAAACTGTTACAGCTGTCGGATAGTGAACGTGCTGATGCACAGGATGACTTGTACAAAAGATTCTGGACGGTTTTTGTTTGTGAATGTGTCCTCCTGTGTGTGTGTGTGTGTGTGTGTGTGTGTGAGAGCATGTGTGTATTGGCCATAGAAGAGTGTTCCCAGTGAGAGAGTGAAGAGGTATCCACCACACACTGCCTGAGGCCCTTTGGCAGAGACTAAACAAGTCCTTCCCATTGGGACACACATACACAGCCTGCAGCTGCAAATGACCTACTACGCACCTCTCTCACACACTCACACATTCAGTAATGCACATACACATTGAAACAAAGCCTTTTTTGATGATATAATTTGTTAATTTCGAAAGAAAAAAATGAAGACGATTATCACACATAGGCTAATGAATATACATTTCACAGTTAGATATTGAGTTATTCTTTCATTCTCCTTTGTTCTTTCTCCTCTATCAATCCCTAAGCAGCATAGTGATATGATTGTGTCTGTTTGACTGTGCATGTGCTGTACATGCAATGGTATTCAACACAAGTTATGGATTTTTTTTTTGATTCTACACCTAACATTTGCACTTGTTGTTACTAGATATACAGCAGAAGTTCCCCAAAATAGCATGTTGTCATACAAACACATACCTTTAAGCTACAAAAGCTGCAGTAAATATCTATTCTAAGCATTTCTTTCTATATCAAATGTGTGATAAAATGGTCTTAAAAAGGAGGAGAAGTAAATCTTGCAATATTGCTGGTTACTTTTATTGGCCAGATTTTTAATGCCACCCTGGAGTTCTGCAGCACCCAGAAACAACTGATGTGTAGGATGTATTTAAAGTCACTCAATGAAACTGGATTATATTTAGAGCAGCACGTGCAGTGTGTAGTTACACATATAGTTTGCACAAAATAAGGGATCCTCGTGATTCTGACCAAAGTCAATTCCATATTTTCTGTTTGTAGAGGCCAGTCTGCACTTATCAATGCCTCAGATTAGCAAAAGATGAAAATTTTAAGTGCCACTAATAGTTATGGCAATGATAGGACCATCAAAAAGAAAACTCTGCTTCAAAGTAAGGCGTTTCACTTTTTATATATAACAGTATAATGAAATGCAAAAAAATGTATCTAAAGAAAAATAATACTAATAAAAACACATATGATCTACTGTGGACTGATATTTCCATTCATCAATGTCTTGTGAAACAACAGCTTGTGTGTTTTCCTGGCCTGAGGATGAACATATCTTTTTCATATCATTCTCTAACTAACAAATACAGGCCTCTTGCCAGGAGAAACTCAATGAGACAACGATCAATATATTGCTACAAGGTGTCCACACACAACGCAGATAGGGGATGATGTACGATTACCTGGGGTACATAACAATCAGCTTCATTCTTATGCAGTATGCACAATCACACTCACTTACGACATGTACACACACATGCAAACCCTGAAAGACACTCAATATGCAAATATTCTGATTTCCTTATTTATTTATTTACTTTTTTTACAACAGGGACATAATTCCATTGTTCATATGGATGAAAGGGGGTAGCAGATAGATAAATAGGTCTCTGGATATCTAGCTTGAACGTCAGTTGATGAAATTTCACATTCGGCAGCAGTGGTGCTGTTAGGACAGGGAATACCACCACAAAATAATGTTTTCTCTCCCTCTGATCAATTTTTAATTTGGCCCGTGCAGCCGAGCCCTTGGCGGCCTGGCCCCAGTAATTATGGTGGGTTATTGACAGCTGCCTTCCCGTGGGAGGCTATTTAAAAGAGGTTTAACCCCGGAGCAAGTCCAGGCCCCACACCCGCCTTTGAAGGTGTCAAGTGCATTGATCTGAGCTGCAGGATGAGCTGGGACCTTCCCACCTGGAGGTGTGTGTATGTCTGTGAGTGTGTTGCTTGCAGGGCTGCTATTACAAGGCCATGGCAAGGCGGAGCATCTTTTGACCCTTCCACACACACACCCACCCACACACACACACACACACACGTACTGTCCTCTAGCAAAAGTTGGCTTGCTTAGTCGAATTATATCTGTCTGGCCTCTGTAGCCACCTGATGCCCTGAAATGGGCTGAGCACAAACAATGTCATCTCTGGACCACACACACATACAGTATATTCACAAAGATACAAACACGTTAACTCACAGCTCGGGGAGAATTAGATTAACTAAAGGGAAATGGAGAGAAAGAACGACGGTTTGAGCTGGAGAACAGGGAAATTTCTTCACAGCATTCAGGGCCATGACACAACACATACAAATGAGTGTGCAGCTGATGTTGAAGAAGACATCACCCAGCCAGAGGGAGGCTGAAAGAAATTAGTGGAGGATTTTTGTGTTTGAGTCGGTCTGCCTCGCTGCCCCCTTTCAGCCTCCTATTGAAATTCTGGGCAGATAGAAACCCCAAGGCTTTTGACACACTTCTGAAAACACCACACCCCCTTTATTTCCAGTGACTCTCCAACGTTTAGTCTGACTCACTATCAAGAGAGTCCTAGAGAGAGCTTGAGTGAGATTGAGAGAGGTCGGACAGCAGCTATAGATCTGTTTTTGTATGAGGAACTTCCAAATTAAATTAAGCTGTTCGAGAAGACAGAACATAATCCTTGTTGTTTGCATCCCGTTGTGTGTGCATATGTATATTTGGCTAACACATTGGACGAGAGAGAAACAATTTTCTTGTATTAACTAAAATGAAAAATTGATTAAACACAAACCATTTCATCATGCTGAAGACTCCTGACAATCTAAAAAGGTCAACATCTGAACATCTTTGATTGAGAAACACTATAAAGTAAATGAGGTTTTACCCCAGATGAATGTCATACATTCCAAAGAGGAATCTCTGTAATAGTAGCTGATCACTAGTAAAATAGTTGAAGGAGAAAAAGTTAAGAAGTGATATGAAGTGATAAAATAAAGGAAAAATGTCAGTTTTCATTTACATTCCTTCAGTGTGGACACTGTCCTGTCCTTCACACCAACAGCTACTACTACTAATGATTCCACCTTTCAATATTCAATATTCCCTCCTTCCTCAATTATTCTAACTGTAACCTGACAGTCTACACTCCCCTCCCCCCATCTCCTCTTAAGCCCCATGGCATGCACCCTCCACCTCCACCTCCACCATCTCAGTCTCAGGATGCAGAGCATTGACAGGGCCAGAAGGTAATGATACAGCTGCCATGATGCAACAAGCAGACCCGTCGACTGTCAGGAATTGAAATCATGAAGGAATAAGCTGTCATTAAGAGGCCCTCTCCCAGTAGTGGAGCTGTCAGATGCCTGCCTTCTGCCTACTCTCCCTCTGTACTCCCATCTCTCCTCTGCCAGTCCCACCCTATTTGCAGTCACTCCCTCATCCTCCTCTCATTTCTCTCTTCCTGAATCAATCTTTTCTGTACTCCTCTCCTTCTTTCCTTTTCTGTCCTCTTCCAACCAATCAGAACCCTTCTCCCCATCTCAACTCGCAGCACCCCCGCTTCCCATCACAGATTCCTCTTTTCCACTGCTTTCCACCTGTGTATTTATTGCTGAAACAACGTCCTTTCCTGCTCTCACCTGTCATTTTACTTCTAGGCTGTGGGAATAGTAGCTCTTCCTTGTGTGTACACACATGCACATCGAGACAACATACAAGAAGCCTGCACAGAAAGCAGAAAAAAAATCCCATAACTTAGTAGTACCCTACAAACTGAGCCAAATGTCACTAGCATACCCTCTTAATTCTAAACATAACCAAATAGAAACAGTGGAAATGTCAGAATTTGACCCAACAAGTTTTTTTTAAATCAAAATACTGATTGTGGTCATAGAACCAGAAGTTGCTCTTACATAGTCATAATTAAGAGAACAATTTGAGAATAAATTAAAAGAGAGTTTGGATAAAAGTACATTTTACTTTCAAATAAATTCCCAATGCTCAATATCAGCAATAAATTTTCCTTAATTTTTTTTTTTTTAATTATGTGGTATGATTTACTTATTGTACATTGCATTATTATTATGGTTTGACATGTTTCCAAGAAGATAATCTTTTTCTTGAATTTTCGTCAGTTGCATGATGCTCCACTGTAGATATTATGTGTAGGTGGAGAGAGTGACACAAAAAACCACAGACGTACCTGAGGGAAATTTGGAGAAATTTGGAGAACACGTAGTTAAAATCTAAGATTTTTTTTAAAGTTTGCTGTATAACAAACACATTTTAACAGCACCGGCACTGTCGGCCATTCCTTTGTCCTTAAAAAAACAAGTTCCTGTCATATTTCAAATGTCATCCACATTTTATTATTTTCAATTGCAGGCTCATACCTCAGTACGAGTCAGTCAGTATGAGTCACTCATACCCAAGTCAGTCAGGTAGCAACTTGAATAACTAAGTGCCTACCTGACCAACCAACCAATCAGACTTGTAAATGAACAAATCAATTCAAAAGTAAAATAAAAAAGAGGCTTCTCCTTTGCCACTTTTATGTTTTAATTTAAGCTCTATTATTGATGAAAGTTCGTAATTTTATAGTATAAGAGTGACTGGTCATGATCAAGATTTACAATTGGATGAGTTAACCTCACGAGAACTTCAAAATGTAAGGAGGGATACAAGCATAATGTTTTTAGAACATCAAGTAACAGAATATTACAAAAATAACTGTGCTTGTAGAATTGTGGCTGCAGTTTATTTAATCATTTTCATGAACAGCACTCTGCAAAGACACGGCACATGACACACGTGCCATGATTAAAAATGAGCAGGGTGAAGGTAAAAGTTACACATTAAAATTGCTAACTTGTTAGATTGAAAAAGACAGGAAAAAAAGATGGGGTAGCAGCTATATGTTTGTACTTTGAAAGACAGCAAGATAAATTCTGCAGTATGACATAATAAAACCATAAACATGTCTGAAACAGATGTAGACAGCATGAATTGACTAAATGTGTGTGTCTGTCTTTCCAGCGCGCAGACAGACTACGATGCTGGTATACGACTGATGATTTGTCAGGGTGCAAGAACACGATTTCTTGTTTACAGTGATGAATGGGTAATACTCACACTACACATACCATGTTCTCTAAATCTAAGCTGTCACTTTTCCTCAGTGCAGCACAACCCTGCCTTTTCCAACTGTAAAGACAGATGAGGTAGCTGTACTCTTCCGTTTTAGTGCACCTGAAGTGTTCACGTTAAAACACGTAAACACACGCACAACATTAACCTTTCGCATTGTTATACGCAGCAGGACAGGGTTTTAAACAGCAGGTAAAGTCTTTATGACATTCAGGTGGATGAAATGAAGGAATAAGGGGGATATGGAGAGGAGGATCTCCCCAAAGTCAATTTGAACAGCAGGCTGATGAAATTAAAAAGATACTTGTAGCCATGCTGACAAATGAGCACATAGATGGGGATGAAATTAATAAGTCAGGCAAAAACCACCTTTTGCTTGTTGACAGAGAAGTGTATACCTTTGTTGGTGATCATACGGTAGGGAAACAAAAATCTCATCTATATTTCATACTACATTATCACCCTCTCCGTTTCAGCTCAGTCACCCATGAACACAAAAGACGACACAGGAATCATGTATCAGAAGACCACATAAATGTTTTCTTGTATAATAATGATCATATTGATGAATGTGCTTCATTTCACTAACACAACAATATAAGCTTCAATTCAGGGTCGAGGACTGTATAGTTAAAGTATCATTTGAGAATATGAGGTTGAGTTTGCACCTGTGAATGAATATCTGGCTCTTATTTTTTGCCCTCAGGATTATGCGATGCTGTGGAGTGTTGAAATTGCTCATCATCGCATAATTTCTGTTTTGACCCCAAGGCAAACTTTTTCTTTTCACTCTGCACTTGCGTAAATTGCACAATGAAGTTAGAGTGAATAAAGTCAACAGTATATCAGGACTCTGCGTTAATAAAACACACAGCAACAAAGATTACTCACAATCACATTCAAAGCAAAAGTCGAGCACACGAAAAACAAAATACAGAGACATTATGTATTGTGACACTATTGTGACTGTGCCGCAACTTCTTCAACACTTAAATTCAAGCACCACACCCCAACCAACCAAATATATTTTTTTTGGACGAGAGAATGAGTTCAACATTCAACAAGTCTGCAAGACTGCCTACCTCCGTGGCTCTGTTAATGAAGGGAATCTGTGTCCCAGAGCTGACATCCTGGTTGATGATTAGTCTACGAGCCCACTGACCAGCCCGCACCACTCCACTACCCTGGATCAGCACCAGCAGCTTGGACGGGTTGGACAAGGCATCTGGACTCAAATATATAAAACTGGTGGGTTCATCTTCTGCAGCATCCACCTGAACATTGGGCAAAATGCAGGTTACCACGTGTCAGTAACATAAATCATATCTTTATTAACAGGCCTTAGAGACAAATGCACAAGATGAGCACTTAATTACCGTAAAATTAAATGTCTGCTGCTTCAAAGAATCTCTTTACAAGGTTAAAGAGAAAACATTCTTATGTAATGTGCAGAAACAAGCATCTCCTCTGTGGACTCAAATGCATCAGTACTATTAATATCAATAATCAGAAATCAGTCTTTATGTAATCTAAACACTGTTGAAAAGTGAACCAGAGGCTAATTGCGTGTTTATGTGTGTGTGCATGGGCTCCATCCACATCCTATGCTTCTTCACATCCTTCCCAAGTATGCTTGGAAGAATTTCTAAGGAGACACTGTCCATAAAAGCCATGGGTGGCAGCTGCAAGAACTTAATCCAAACAGACAAAGAGGGCCAAGTGGGGGAGAAAATCTTACCCTTTATTCTCCTTTGCACCCTCATTCCCGCTCCCTATACTTGGCTGTGGTTAATCTTCTTAAAATCTGCGGTCACAAGTTCAATGCCACGCAGGTGGACAGACCCACCACTAACACACTAAAGTACAGACACACACACACAGCATAAACGTGTAGGCGGGTGGGCAGGAGAAAAGCATAAGAGAGCAATTTTCCAGAGGAATAATGAGATAAATAGGCCAAGCAGATAAACCGGTAAAAGTGTATGGGGGCTAATGAAAGGCGCTGACTCTGGCTAGGTGATTTATGGACACTGTTAGTGCTCGAGCTAACTCTGAAATGCTTCTAAGCACCGGCGCTGCCTAACATTGTTATAAACCCGGTCTGAAAAATGATCATTACTTTTATAAACAGAAAAGGAGCAGGGATGGAGAGGTAAAAGAGGGCAACAAAAGAGACAAACATGCTTCTAACCACAAATAAAAAGGGATCAAGTGTGTGCTCTGAGCCTGGATGAGCCAGGCAAAGAATAACTCCACAATGGCAGAGTAGAAAGTCCCCCTCAGAGCAACTGAATGCAAAACAGATTAAGCATCAGCATGCTGCACCTCTTTGAAATGACATGTCACAATACAGTTAATTTGTTGAGGAGACACTTTTGCACAAAGGATGTGTGCAGTGGAAAGGAGGGGTAAAGATAAGGAATAAGAGAGAAACTGAGGGAGAAAGAAAAAGAAAGACAACGAGTAATAGAGAATTGGGAGAGCTGAAATCTGACAATCCCCCTTTTTTATTTCTAAACAGGACACTCAATATCATAATCACACTCTGAAGACTTAGCATTTACGTTACTTTTCTTATTTATTCTTCAATTTGATCCTCAAGGGCATAAATCAAAGAGGATTTTTTTTCCCACTATGGGTACTTACTGGCAGGATTGCTTTAGTCATGTTGCACTTTTTCTCCAACAGCTCGTAAACATACTGAGTGACGATCTGGAGAAGAAACAAAAAAAAACACAGACATATAGTCAGACGTTACACTGATAATACTGTCAAATGCAATTAATATGTTTCACTGCTGTTGATAGAAATCCATCCAACAAAGCCAAACAAATAAATGTGTACATGTGTGAACAAGTAACAGCATCTGTTACTGTCATGCTTACAAACAGAATAAAAGAACACAACTCAAAAACCCTTAGTTGCCCTCTAGTGTTTGTGTGTTTGCATGTGAACAACTTAAAAGATGTGTGTGTATGTGTACGTGTGTGCGTGTGTGTGTGTGCGGGTGTGTCTGTGTATCACAGTATGGTGAGAGTGTTAAGGTTGTAAGTGCCAGGAGAGGAAATCTCCTGTACAAGCGAAGGGCTGATGTAAGTTATGTTTATCCCCGCAGCCACAGCACTAAAGAACCTTGTATACCGCGTCATTCCAACCCCGGGCCAAGTCTTTCATGGTTCGGTGACATTAACAACGTTCTTTTCCATTTTCCTTGTTTTTTTCTTTCCTTCTTTTCTTCTCCCTAGATCCTTCTCAGCAGAGAATAGAAATAAGTACTTTGTGGAACAGGTTTCAATTCCTCATCAGGAGTGAGAGACAAAACTTAAGAGTGAGAACAGATGACAGCACACACAACCAATATAAATAAACTGTGGTGCATTGAAGCTGCCATGCTGCTTCCTCAAGGCTATGATAAACCATGTGCCCTGCTACACTATATTGCCAGATGTATTCACTCACCCATCCAAATAATTCAATTCAGGTGTTCCAATCACTTCCATGGCCACAGGTGTATACGTTCAAGCACCTAGGAATGCGGACTGCTACTACAAACATTTGTCAGAGAATGGGTTGCTCTCAGCAGGTCAGTGAATTCCAGCGTGGTGCCGTGATAGGATGCCACCTGTGCAACAGGTCCAGTCGTGAAATTTCCTCACCACTTAATATTCCACAGTCAACTGTCAGTGCTATTATAACAAAGTGGAAGCGTATTGTGCGCAGAGGTCACCAACTTTCTGTAGAGTCAATCACTACAGACCTCCAACCTTCATGTGGCCTTCAAATTAGCTCAAGAACAGTGCATAGAGAGCTTCAAGGAATGGGTTTCCATGCTCGGGCATGGGCCCAAGCAGCTGCATCCAAGCCATACATCACCAAGTGCAATGCAAAGCGTCAGATGCAGTGGTGTAAAGTACGCCGCCACTGGACTCTAGAGAAGTGGAGAGACGTTCTCTGGAGTGACGAATCACGTCACCATCTGGCAATCTGATGGAGGAGTCTGGGTTTGGCAGTTGCCAGGAGAACAGTACTTGTCTCACTGCATTGTGCCAAGTATAAAGTTTGGTGGAGGGGGGATTATGGTGCGGGGTTGTTTTTCAGGAGCTGCTCTCTGCCCCTTAAATTCAATTCAAAAATACTTTATTTATCCCAGAGGGAAATTAAATGTTGATGTAACTCAATTAAATCAAGGAGTTATTATAGATGCTGATGGCTGTGGGCAGGAAAGATTTCCTGTAGCGGTCCGTTTTGCATCCAAACTGAAGAAGCCTTTGACTGAAGAGACTCTGTTTTCCGATAACAGTCTCATGGAGAGGATGTTCAGGGTTGTCCATAATTCTCTTGATTTTATGCAAAATCCTTTTTTGCATTATTGTCTCCAGAGGTTCCACAGTCGTCCCCAGAACAGAACCAGCCTTCCTTATCAGGTTGTTGAGTCTTTTTAGGTCCCTGGTTCTGATGCTGCTGCCCCAACAGATGACGCCAGAGGAAATGACGCTCTCAACAACAGACTTGTAGAAGATCAGCAACATCTTATTGCAAACCTTGAAGGACCTTAGTTTCCTCAAGAAGTACAGTCTGCTCTGTCCTTTCTTGTAGATGGCTTCACTGTTGTGTCTCCAGTCCAGTCTGTTGTCCACATGAACACCAAGGTATTTATATTCCTCAACCACCTCCACTTCTTCTCCCATGATGGAAACAGGGTTTGATCTGACCCTGTTTCTCCTGAAATCTACAATCATCTCCTTTGTTTTGTTAACATTCAAGATGAGATGATTGTTCCCACACCATGCCACAAAGCGGTCCACCAGCTCTCTGTACTCAGCTTCTTGTCCATCTCTGATACACCCGACAACTGCAGAGTCATCTGAATATTTCTGTAGATGACAGGAGTCTGACTTGTACTGGAAGTCTGAAGTGTACAGAGTGAAAAGGAATGGTGAGAGTACAGTCCCCTGTGGTGCTCCTGTGCTGCTGATCACCTGGTTAGACACACAATTCTTCAGTCTGACAAACTGTGGTCTGTTTGTCAGGTAGTCATTAATCCAGGTGATTGTTGAGGCCTCCACCTGAGTCTTCTGGAGTTTCAGATGAAGCAGACCAGGCTGAATTGTGTTAAATGCACTGGAGAAATCAAAGAACATGATCCTCACAGTGCTGCCTGCTGTGTCCAGATGACAGTGAGTTTGTTGAAGCAGGTGTATGATAGCGTCTTCAACTCCAACTCCATGGCGATAAGCAAACTGCAGAGGGTCCTGATATGTGCTGGTTTGCTTACACAGGTGGGTCAACAGGAGTCTCTCCAGGACCTTCATGATGTGGGATGTCAGGGCAACAGGTCTGTAGTCATTGATGACTGAAGGATGAGTTTTCTTTGGTACCGGAACCAGACAGGATGTCTTCCACAACAGTGGTACCTTCTCTTGGGTCAAGCTAAGGTTGAAAAGGTGTTGCAGAATTCCACAGAGCTGCTCTGAACAGGCCTTCAGGACTCGGGGGCTGACACCATCTGGACCTGCAGCCTTGTTCCGGTTCAGTCTCTCCAACTGCCTCTTCACCTGACTTCTAGAAACAGAAAAGTGGGAGGGGGAGGCAAAGGGGACAGCAGCATCTCCTGATTGAGTTGAAGACAAACTAGTGGAAGCAGAAGAATCCATGACTGAGGTGGAGGTGGAGATGTTACAGGAAAGCTGTGGGTCAGAGGAGGGTGGGATGTCTCTTTGGCTGGGAACATGAGGGGAGGATGGTGAGCTTGTTCCTGAACTGAACCTGTTGAAGAATGTGTTCAGCTCATTTGCTCTGTCCAGACTTCCATCCATCTGATCCTCCCTCTGCTTGAGGCCTGTGATCTTCTTCATTCCAGACCACACATCTCTGATATTGTTCCTCTGCAGTTTACTCTCAAGCTTCTTTCTATACACCTCCTTGCTCTCTCTGATCTTGACTTTGAGCTGCTTCTGTATACTCCTCAGTAACTCCCTGTCTCGCTCCCTAAAGGCTCTTTTTTTCTTGTTCAATAGTTCCTTTAGCTCACAGGTGATCCAGGGTTTGTTATTAGGGAAGCATCTCACTGTTCTGGTGGGGATGGTGTTGTCCACACAGAAGTTTATATAGTCAGTCACACACTCAGTCATGGCATTAATGTCCTCTCCATGTGGCTTACAAAGAGAAATCCAATCGGTTGTATCAAAACAACCCTGTAAGGCTTCTTCAGCTTCCTGTGACCACTTTCTAACAGTCCTTTTTGTGACAGGTAGTCTCTGGACAAGGGGTTTATATGCTGAACAGAGAAAAACAAGGTTGTGATCTGATTTACCCAGGGGAGGTCTTGATTTGGAAATGTATGAATCCTTGACATTTGTGTAAAACAAATCCAATGTCTTGTTTTCTCTGGTAGAGCAGCTGACAAACTGTTGAAAAGTTGGCAGTGTAGCAGAGAGTGAGGCATGATTAAAATCACCAGATATTGCCACAAAAGAATTGGGTGTTGTGTCTGTATCTTAGCAACAACGGAACTGATGACATCACATGCAGTGTCGGCAACAGCTGAGGGTGGAATGTAAACAGCCACCAAAACAACACTGGTGAACTCTCTTGGCAAATAATATGGACGAAAACTTACTGCCAATAGTTCAATGTCAGGACTGCAGAGACGACTCTTCACAATAACATGTCCTGGGTGACACCATCTGTTGTTGACAAGCACTGCCAATCCACCCCCTTTCCTTTTCCTGCTACTCTTTAAATCTCGATCTGCTCGTACAGTCAGGAAGCCCGGCAGAGAGACGCTGGAGTCGGGGATATGATCCTGCAGCCATGTCTCAGTAAAACACATAATGCTACATTCCCGATATTCTTGCTGAGTCCTTGTCAAGGCTAGAAGTTCATCCAACTTGTTAGCTAACGGTCTTACATTGCCCATGATGATGGATGGCAGAGATGGTTTGAACTTCTTCTTTCTCTCTCTCCTCTTTGCTCCTGCTCTGCATCCACGACACCTCCTTTTCAATTCCAGTGGGATTTCTGGCTTCAGTTGTCAAATTATTTCTGCTTTTCCAATGTTAATCAGCTGCTCCCTGTTGTAAACCACCCTGTTGCTATGGTTATGCATCAAAACAAAATATACTAAAGTATTGGGAAAAATCAATCCAGCTGCACAGCATCCAAGGCAGGAAGGAACAGTTGTCCAAAAAATGCAATTTCTTCCAAGAAAAAAACAGGAATGAAATTTAGAAAAAAGAAAAAATCTCAATGTGAGGTACAGAGCTACTCCAACGTGCTGCCACCCTCAGCGGCGCCTTCTAGAACTAAGTTCCAGTGAAAGGAACTCTGAATGCTTCAGCATACCAAGAGATTTTGGACAATTTCATGCTCCCAACTTTGAGAAACAGTTTGGGGATGGCCCCTTCCTGTTCCAACATGACTGCGCACCAGTGCACAAAGCAAGGTCCATAAAGACGTGGAGGAGTGAGTTTGGTGTGGAAGAACTTGACTGGCCTGCACAGAGTCCTGACCCCAACCCGATAGAACGCCTTTAGAATGAATTAGAGCAGAGACTGCAAACCCAGGCCTTTTCCTCCAACATCAGTGTCTGACCTCACAAATGCACTTCTGGAAGAATGGTCAAAAAGTCCCATAAACACACTCCTAAACCTTGTGGAAAGCTTGCCCAGAAGAGTTGAAGGTGTTATAGCTGCAAAGGGTGGGTCGACGTCATATTAAACCCTATGGATTAAGAATAGGATGTCACTTAAGTTCATATGCATGTAAAGGCAGATGAGCGTATACAGTAGTGTATGTGACAATAATGTTGTGTTGGGTGGATTCAATATGGGGAGAGCAGAGCAACATGCTTTCATGCTGTAGTGTGGAGTTTCACTTGCATTAGCTTTTGAAGCATAAACCTTACAAAATCAGAAAACCAAAGGCGAGCAGTGGCACAACGATGATTTTAAAATAACAGTAACAGATTCCTACACATTACATGTAAAAGACCAAAAAGATGTGCACAATCTCTTAGCTTAGCTATTAAACCATTTCTATAACAACATATGCAATAAATAATTGTAAAACTGTATAGTCTGACTTGCTGCAGATCTTTTTAGAATAGAATAGAAAAATACTTTATTTATCCCCCAATGGGGGAAATTCAAATTCGTCAAGTAGCTCAACATTTTTTTTAAATATTTACAATGATTGAATTAACAACAATAAAACAACAATAATAATACTACTACTAACTAAATAATAATAAATGACTAAATGGCAAAATAAACAAATAAATAAAAATCAATCAATCAATTTGAGAAGAACTCAGCAGTCACTGTTATAAAGCCTTATGGCTGTGGGAACAAAGGACCTTCTGAACCTCTCAGTCCTGCAGCGCAGAGAGATGAGCCTCTCACTGCAGCTGCTCCTCTGTCCTGTCAGGATGCTGTGGAGAGGATGTTTATTATTCTCCATCACAGAATCTAACTTCCTCCTCATCCGTTTCTCCACCACAGCACAGAGAGGGTCCAGCCTTCTGCCTACAACAGAACCAGCCTTTTTCCACAAGTTTGTCCAGGCGCCTACAGTTTCTGTCTGTAGTGCAACTCCCCCAGCAGACAGCAGCATAGAACAGTGCACTCTCAATGATAGTGTGATAAAACATGCACATCATATCACTGCAGACATTGAAGGACCTGAGCCGTCACAGGAAAAAGAGACAGCTCTGGCCCCTCCTGTACACTGCGTCTATGTTGGCAGACCACTCCAGTTTATTATCCAGCACCACCCCCAGGTATTTGCAGGTCTGAACGGTCTTTATCTCCCCTCCATCAATGCAGACTGACTGGTATGGGGTTTTAGATCTCCTGAAGTCCACCAACAGCTCTTTGGTTTTGGTGGTGTTCAGGAGCAAACAGTTCTTTTTGGTCCAGTCAGTAAAGGCCTCCACAAGGTCCCTGTACTCCTTCTCCTGTCCACCGCGCACACATGCCACAACAGCCGTATCATCAGAATACTTCTGAATGTGGCATGACTCTGAGTTGTACCTCAAGTCTGATGTACAGGGTGAAATGAAAAGGAGCCAAAACAGTACCCTGTGGAGCCCCAGTACTGCATTCCAGTGTTCCAGAAACACATTTCCCCATCCTGACATACTGTGGTCTGGCAGACAAATAGTCTATAAACCATGATGTCAGGGAGGGGGCCACACCCATACCGAGCAGCTTGTCTTTCAGTATGGGAGACCGTATGGTGTTGAAGGCACTGGAGAAGTTAAAGAACATGACTCTCACATATGAACCAGGCACATCCAGATAAGCATATGCCCGATGCAACATGTACAGAATCACGTCTTCCACTCCTATGTGTTTCTGGTAGGCAGACTGGAGGGGATCAAGAGCCTCAGCAACCTGCAATCTCATGCGATGAACAGTGAGTCTCTCCAAGGTCTTCATGATATGAGATGTCAAAGCCACCGGTCTGTAGTCATTCAGCTCCACCGGTTGCCTTAATTTGGGCACTGGTATGAGACAAGAAGTTTTCCACAGCACCGGGATTTTTTCCATCTGAATGCTCATATTAAAGAGCCTCTGAAGAGGGACTGCTAGTTGACCAGCACTGTCCCTCAGAAGCCTTGGACAGACTCCATCTGGGCCTGAAGCCCTCCCTGACTTAAGTCTCCTGAGCTCAGCTCCGACCTCCTCTATAGTTAGACACAGAGGTTGTAGCGGAGGGATTGCAACAGGAGTGATGTTGCTATCAACCATAGAGATGGGGGTGGGGGTGCAGCTAGACAGAGGAGGGCTAGTGGTGGGAGTTGCTGCAGAGGTGGAGGAGCAGCTGGACCAAGGAGGCCAGGCAGTGGAAGCTGCCGCAGAGGTGGATGTGCAGCTGGGCTCTGGATGCCTGGCAGTGGAAGCTGCCGCAGAGGTGGATGTGCAGCTGGGCTCTGGATGCCTGGCAGTGGAAGCTGCCGCAGAGGTGGATGTGCAGCTGGGCTCTGGATGCCTGGTGGTGGGAGCTGCCGCAGAGTTGGAGGTGCAGCTGGGCTGATGAGGCCAGGCGGTGGGAGCTGCCGCACAGATGGAGGTGTGGCTTGGCTCAGGAGACCAGGCGGTGGAAGTTGCTGCAGAGGTGGAGGTACAACTGGACAGAAGAAGCTTGTTGGTGACAGCAGAGGTAGAGGTGCAGTCAGGCAGAGGAGGCGGCTTGGCGATGAAGGTTGACATTGAGGTGGAAGTACAGCAGGGCAGTGGAAGCAGTATAGAGGAAGCAGCTGTAGTGGTGGGGGTGGAGGGAGCAGCAGCAGAGGAGGGAAAAGCCACACTGTCAAACCTGTTGTAATAATGGTTGAAAGTGTTGGCTCTGTCCACATCAGAAGGTGATGTGGACAGAGCCAACACTACAGACTGAGAGTTCGTCAGTCTGTATCCAGTGATGGTCCTCATGCCCCTCCACAACTCCTTGGTGTTATTGTTCTCCAGCTGTCTCTCCACCTTTTCTTGTACTCCACCTTAGTTTGACGTAATGTCTTTTTAAGCTCCTGTTGTACACTCCTCCGCCTTTCTCTATCCCCATTCTGGAACGCCCTCTTTTTCTGGTTCAGGAGGTCTTTGATGTCACTGGAGATCCATGGTTTGTTATTTGGATAGCACCTTACAGTCCTCACTGGAATCACAGTGTCCCTACAGAAGTTAATGTAGTCTGTGATGGTGCTGACCCTCCTCTCCATGTCAATGTCCATTTCATCTTCCTCCAGCAGTACAGCCCAGTCTGTGACATCAAAGCAGTCTCTCAATGCATCACTCGCCTCTGGTGACCACTTCCTGAAAGATCTGGTATTAACAGGAAGTCTTTGTACACAAGGTCTATATGTGGGTTGTAGATAGACCATGCTGTGATCAGATCTACCCAGTGTTGGAAGAGACACTGTCCTGTAAGCCTCCTTCACGTTAGCATAGAACAGATCTAATGTCTTTTCTCCACGTGTTGGACAGTCCACACACTGTACAAAGCCAGTCAGGCAGGAGGATAGAGAGACGTGGTTGAAATCTCCTGTGATTGCAATGAATGCCTCAGGATGCTGGGTCTGTATCCTAGCAACGACATCATGGATGACGTCACACGCCGTTGTAGGTGCCGCCCTCGGTGGAATGTAAACAACGATGACGACTGTGTATGGGAACTCTCTGGGCGCATAAAATGCACGGAAACCAACTGACAGCAGTTCGATGTCTGGACAACAAACCCTCTCCGTAATGGTCACATTGCGGGGGTTTACCCATCTCTGATTAAAGAACAGTATAACACCCCCGCCTTTCCGCTTACCGCCGCTCGTACTCGGGTCATGATCCGCTCGTACGGCTGTGAAGCCGGGTATGTCCACACATGAGTCTGGTGTGTTGTCGTTCAGCCAGGACTCAGACAGACAGATCAAACTGCTTTCTTTATACAATTTTTATCGTCAACGAAAACTAAATTTGTTCAGGGTAGAACACGAAATTGTTCTTTAAAGTGAAAAGTACCAAAACTCATTCATTTCTGCAATAAGATCTGCTTATCTTATGCAATTTTTGGCACACCCGAAATTAAGCTATTCCTCTGTCCATACATAGCAAATTCCAACCATGAAACAATGGAATTATGGTCACCTCTAATGTACAAGTTATAAACTTAATGCACTTTGAAATGGCAAAGCTAAACATATCTCAACACAACACCACGTCCCCCAGCAAACCCTCAGCAGCTAATTCACTAAAATGTCAGATGGTCTGATGAAGACTAAAATGATTCTGGGCCTCAGTATGCTAGTGTTTAATGACATCAATAAGCTTCACAGGAAATTTCATTCACACTATGTTATTTGTTCTGTGCCTCAGGTGGCTCAAGAACCATCTGATATAGAATAAAGCAGAGAGACTGATGGGAAAAAATAAAAAAGAGAACATGAGGAAAAAATTGTAAGAGATTCCCTTTATGGATACATTTTCACTGATAAAAGAATACTGGAATCATAAATACAAATCTAACAAGCAATCTTGTATTTAGGCTTTTAGGTAACTCATGTATATATTGTTGTTCAATACATTAGGAGAGGGAGAGAAAAAGAATTCCATTTGACCAACATCCAAACTGTTTTTAGTATAGGATAGACACAAACTACACACAAACACACACAGTGGCAACCTCCTTCTGTGTCAGCCTCTGAGGACTATGTCTCAGCAGCAGATCAGTACAAAAAAGAAGCCTCTTTGTCACCTAATTACCAATGTGTCATTAGTGCTTTAATGAAATGCCTGCAGGATGCATAGGCGAGTGCAATGTCAGTATCGAACTATAGAAAAAGAATGAGGCTAATATTATTAAGACACACAAAGAGAAGGGAGGGGTATGAGAAACAGAGAGACTGGATGGGGTGCGAGTCAAAATGCACTCAATAGGTTTAAATATTTATGAAAATGTCTATAATGTAATCATTTTTCTGAAACAAATGTGCAATATCAGAATGACAAGGCGCAAACGGAGCATTATTTTATACTTCAATAAAAGCTTGGATTGTATTTAAAACAAAACGAAAGGGTGAAAGTTCTGCACTGCATGAGAGCACCTTCACAGACCCTTAATACTGCACAGACACACTCAGAGCAATGACCACAAAAGAGTTAAAACATACATCCGTGGCCACTGTATGTGGCTGAATGATGATGCATACTGAAATAGTAAATTTTCTTCCCAACCATAACAGTGAATGGAACTACAGAATGTAGAACCTATGCAGCTGAGGCCACCACTGCGTCTATGGTTAGTTTGTGTAGAGGAAGCGTTGTGGTGATGAACGAAGAAGAAGGGGATCAGGGCGGAAGGAAAGGACTTAGTTGGGGGCTCAGTGGGAGGAAACGAAAGAAAACAAGAAAGGAGGGATGGCAAAGTAATCCCCGGGAGACAGAGTCTTGTGCCAGCTCCCACTGCGGCGAGCAGCAGAAGAGAGTGACTGAAGAGAGACTAGAATAGGCGAGAGAACAGTACAGTGCATGGCCTTGATAAGATACCTTTAAGTGGATGGGCTCCAAAATGAGCAACGTGCAAACCTCTGGTCATCCCCAGAACTATCTCTTCATCACTTACATAAGTCTCAGGCCTTAATGAAGAACACTGTGGCTGCAACTAGATATGTTTTTAGAAAGACCTCCCACATACTCTGTCCAAGAAGTAGGCTGTTTGTGTGTGTGTATCTCCTGAATGCCTGTGTGTTCTCCCACTGATTACTAAAGTCATGCCTGGTTTGTCTGACCACACCTGAGGCAATAAGGAGATGATCCTTCCCAGGCACGCACAAAACAAACGTGGGAAACCAAGAAAGGAAGAGAAGGCTCGATCAAGAGGCATGAAAGAAGAGATAATGAGGGACAGGAGTAAGAAAATATAATGAAGAGAGAAAAAAGACCACAGAGAGGGTTATGATGACATCTGCTATCAAGTTATTCACTAATAAAACATTAAATATACATGAAAATGGTTTTAATTACTTGAAGTGGACTATGATATTTCATCTGAAAGGCATCTATTCCACAAAATATATTCAAGCCCCTCTGACTCCATCATTTAAATAATGTAACTAGACACATTTCTAGCATGTATTTGGGCCTATGAAGTCATACTGGTTTATACAAAAATTAGATCTGAGTGGAAGCCAAGTGCACAAATACAATAAATACAGCCACTCATACTGTACACACAGAGAGGAAACTAATGTACAGGTACACACTCCTCTTGTCTCTCTAGTCCAGAGCCCTCTCCAAAAGCCACTTAGCCATAGACACCAGAGAGTGCAAGAAGAGGCATCAAAGCTGTTTATATAATGAAACTGAAAGAGCTGCTCTGTGCCATATCACTGACTGCACCCAGGAAAGCATTCCTGCTTCTCCAGAGAATAGAGGAAAGGAAAAGAAAGAAAAAATAAGAAAATCCCCCTGAACAATGCAGCACAACAAGAGCAGCAACAACAGCAAAGCATACTCAGAAAGAAAGAGACTCCAAAAATGAGAGAGAGCGTGAGGCGATAGAAAGGATGTTTATTTTAAGTCAGTCTTGTGTACCAACAGAAAATGTATTAAAATAGGCCCTATTGTTGTGAATTTGTGATCTGTCAGTCCGCGTGGGAAACAAAGAGAGAAAAAGAAAGACTGCCGTAATTCCCTTGAGGTCTCTGTCATTCTTCTGTCAGAGGAGAGAGAACTCTCCAGGGGAAGAGAAAGTTCTCAGATATAGACTGACTGACAGACTGTTTACATCTACCGTAGATATCCTTCCATCTCACTCCCCCTCTCCCATCCCTGCTCTACTCATCCTAATGGCATCATAATGACCTCCTCAGGTGTTAACTGAGAAGCTGGCAGAGGGCTAATTGAAAGTAAAGTCTTGTATGCCACCTTGGGTGTCAGCAGTAGCGACAGATGTCTCTGCTGTAACTACCAGCCCTCCTGTCTTTTCCCTCCCTCCTCCCTCCCCCATCCCCTGTCCAATTCCATTTTCTTTCATCAGCTGAAATCCACCTCACCAACTCCCTACAACCATTTCCATCTGACTGTGTCTGCTTCCCTTTACTCTACTCTCAGTAAAAGCAGCAGTGTTTCTGGAATGGAAACGGGATGGCAGTCAGTCACTAAGGGCAGGCAACTGTAGAGGGACCCTGTAAGCTTCCAAACAAAATGGTCCACAGCTGTTATGGGACCTCCTGGTGCTTTACATACAATAGCAAGGTCTGTAAAAAGGCTTCCCCCGCTTTCGGACAGAGTAGTTATAAGAACGCAGTTATCAGAACTGTCCTACTCGAATTTCGTTCTGATAACTGTCCTTCCCCAGCGGAACTGTTTCAGTCTGCATTCGCACATGAGTCGGGACCAAGTCAGGACTTTGCGCCGCGCGCAGCCGTATGCGTCAGTGACGTGTTACGTTAGCCGTTTAGCACCACATTCAACAACAAAACAAAACAAAACAAAACCGGTAAAAGTAGAAAAAACACCACAAAGAAGCTAATATGGAGAGCGGGGAGGCCACCGTGTTCATGGTGTGCATGATGGTGATATTAATCATGGACGATCGCATCAGGCGTGTAATATCGAGGCTGGAAGAGCTCACAGAGAGAGTCAGGAGACGATACTTTTTCATTTCATGAAGTAAGAAAGGAGAGCAGAGCGCTGCAGACAAAGGAGACAACGTATAAGTTTAACTTATTAAACACCCGCCGGTTGTGTCTGTGTGGTATGATGAAACATTTCAGCCGTGATAGCATGACATGGGGCGTAGCTACCAACCACCACACACCTCCGTCAGATGCGTTCTATAGAACCATGAAAAGACCCGACCTCGGAGAAGGAGCTAAATAGTTATAGGAACTGAGGGAGAAAGCCCCGAGTTCCTGTATGTCCGAACACGGGAGAAAACGGCCCCGCGGATTAAAAGGTTATTAGAACTGCCAAAGGTTCCTACAGTCCGAAAGCAGCTAATGGTATGAAGGCAACATCTCATGACTGTTCTCTGACTTCTGACCAAGCAAGAAAGATTGTATAAGTTGCCTGGCTTCCATACACTTGCAAAGCAAACCTGGCGTGACCTTTCTGAGAAGCCAGAAAAAGAAATGTGAATCAGATATGTTTCCATAGACTGGCTTGAAGTGAGTAAACTAATCTGCTTAGTGTTGCCAGAGTGGAACAACATAGGCTGCATAGCTAGTGGTTGTATTTCAGTAGAATAAATACTTGTCCTAACAGGGGGAAAAAAGTACATTAGACATCACCAAGAGAAAAAGAAAAGAGCTCTTCTTCAGCATTTACTTTTGTCTATGAGAGTGAGTTCACTATTGGCTTGTACAGAATGGAAACAGCTGGTGCGTCCCCTCATTTTAATCTTTGACAGGTGTGATTTACTAAGAAGTTTCCATTCCTCATCAAAAATGGCATAAAAATCACCTCAAGAAAGTTCCTTTCATTTATCTCCTTTTATCCACATCTGAAAACCCAGCTAGTGATCCAATTAAAAAAAAAAAAAAAAAGAAAAAAAAACTTCTAACGCTGAATATTTAAATCCTGCAAAGTTACTCATTTGCTAAATCCCTTGATTGCAGGACTTTCAAAGGTTAGGTGGTCACATTCACCATGTAACTTCAAAACACCTTAAAGTCCACACAACTGGTCAAAAAGGTCATAATCTTTAATGAGCTTCTTGATATCCCATATATTTTACTTCAAATACTTTTATCCAAATGTATGCGGGTGTATATTGGAAAGTAATATATTCATATAAAAAAATAGCAAATGAGGTTTGTTGTTGAAACAATGCGAATCCTAATGCACACTATAACAAAACCCAATCAAATAAAAGCTCTTCATGAGTTTACTTCCTACCAGCTACAACTCCATACAAACAACAAAACAAGTCATTTAAAAATGTCTAAATGTCTAAGGTGAGGTAAAGGCTACACGATGAGCTAAGTGGTTACAAGTTCATTCTAATTAGTGGACAGTCTATACAACACATTGGTGTTATCCTGCCCTTCCAACTCTAATTATACAGACAGGTCACCTAATTCCAGAGACAATATGACCGGCATTACTTTGGCAATCCATGTGAACGAGCTATGAATGCAACTGTTTTTGGTTATTTGCGCATGTCTTTACACACGACATACAAGCTGTACAAGAACCTTTTTCGAGAATTTAATTATTAGAATTTTAAGCACAGGTCTATTATGTGAGTAGCCCATTAAAATCCAAATGACTCCAAAGTGGTCTGGTTCATTTGTAGATCATTAAAGCATTTCATTCTTCAGCATTTATTACTTCAGCTATGTGGGCCTCCTGAGCCCTTCTAATGCCAAATGCTCCCCATAAATGAACACATATGACAAGGCAAACATAAATGACCCCAACTATAATAATTCTATGGCTGTTTCAAACTATTGCTCCTCTGACACACGTATTGGTCCACTGTTGAAGCACAAATGTATGTGTACACATAATTACAGAACACATATTTTCTAAAACCCAGAAAAAAATTATTTAGGCTTTTAGACTCCATTGTATACATCCCAGTTACACTTCAGCAAGCCTTTAACCTTGGCCATATAGTCACAAATGTGACAAAATATCAATAATGTAGAAATGGGAGACAAGACAAGAGGGAAAAAAAGATAACAGAGGCTGCAGAGAATGTAAGACATAGAGAGAGAGCTTTCTAATTCAGCCATCTGGCTAGCTTTACCTCATTATAATATTCTGACTGTGTGTGTGTGCTTGTGTGTTTACAAATTTGTGACTGCCCTCCATTCGACAGATGCAGACAGAGCAGAGAAGAATCCTCATTTATTAACAGCTTAATAGAGCTCCATCTGGGCCAGACCCTATGCTTGTCTTCTATCAGAGAAATTCATCATCAAATCACAGGAATTAGACTCCAACTGACACTTACACAGGCTGAGGTGACCCTGGTGTACTGAGCAACACCACAGAAATACTCTGCACTGCATTGCTGTAATGTCACCATACTCTCTGAGTACACACAGAAATATTTTACCATCTGCAAATGTCTCCACAGCATACCATGAATACATATCAAAAGTTCAGGATTTTTTTATTTCTTTTAGAGGATGAAGAAATTTCACGTTGTCCCATGTCTTTCTTTTGCTTGGAGGCCATTACACCGAAATCTTCCATGTCCCTTTTTCTATCTTTCCCTCCATTCAGACGAGGATGAAGTGCAAATTGGACATCTGGTGCTGTGATGTGTCTGACAATACAGGCGCCACCCCCGAGCCCCCTCACAAAACCAAACAGACACACGAACACGCATGAACACACTGTGTACTCAATGCAAAAAAAGGTACTGCAAAGATGGAGAGACACTTAAGAAAGAGAGAGGGAGAGATAGACAAAGGTATGCATGAAGGGAGAACAGAGAAGATTTTGACTAAACATTAGGGGGAAATGAAGATGCCACTCTATTCACACTGCCAGGGGCAAACACATGCACCCACATCCTTGTGCCATCTCACACAGCTCCCAGGCTGAATGTAGCTATTTCTCAGTCAGTCTCAGCTGGTAGGCTGATGGAGCATATTAGGGTGTGTTGGGGAGCGGTGTTAGCCCATGAGAGACTTGTCTGCATAGAAACTTACTCTACATTTACCCTCTCATTCTATACCAGTAACATGATGTGACAATAAAAGGCATTTGGTTCAATTTGATATGAAGGATGTGAGAAAAAACTAGAGAGACGAACGAAGACAAGGAATTCAAACAAACAAAATAACTGCATACACCAGCTATGCAGTTATTGCAGTTATTGCAGAAATAAGAATGCAGGTATGCGTTGGTGACTCACATCTTTAAACCAGTACATAAAGAGGCAGATCAACCAGCAGAACCTACTGTTACAAACAAGTAGTCTATTTATAAAGGGGCAAATTTCTTGAAAAACAAAGCATTTGAGCTTTCCAAGCTGTGTGAAAGGTACAGCATTCCTTTTTTTAAATACTATGCGGCATAAAATAACAAACAGATACGATTGCTTATTCAGATATTCCATCTTTCTTCTCAACCAGTTAATCACCTACAGCACAACTCTCACAGTATTTGTTCTCATTACATAAAGTCATACCAACATGGACCGACACCATTTCCTTTTTCTGTCTCTAAACACTTCTGTCATTTTTTAAATCCCAGGATGAATAAAATTAGCATACATTTTAATTGATGATTATTTGTTTCTTCCAAATGTTTGCCCCCCTCAGATGCCTGAGTTTAGTTTGTGTAAATGTTTGTGTGTTCTTTCAGGGCCAATGTGTTCCTGCTTCAAATGTTTGCCTCTCATCCTTTTTAGATGTTGGCAGATAGTGCCTGAACAGGCAAAAGAAAAGAGGGGAAAAAAAGCCTTTACAGAGGATTGATTCTCAAAGGAGCTACTGTATACCTGCATTAGAAATCATGAAAAAGACCCAGGTAATCCCACAAACAGGTTTACTATTCTGCTTTGAACTTCAAAGAATGCACACAACAATTAAAAGCAACATAGTAGGGGATGTAAATAGAAAAAAGCTGATTACAAAAGAAACATTTGTCTCATCTAAATGCACACTGAACGTGGCGAAACTGCGGCAGTGAAGAAAAAGTGAACTTCAGGATGGAGTGAGTCTGGGTATGATGAAGAAGTTGGTCAAACAAAAAGAGAGCATAAACACTTCACTAAAAAACTTCCCTAAAGTGTCTAAAGTATTTAATCTGTAGCTGTTTAGTGAAGTGGAGCTCTAAAAACGAAATACTTCAAATACAGTACAAACACACTCTAGCAAATAATACACATGGAGTCACATTCTATTCAAACCATTTTGCATGCATCTGCAACTGTAAAGTCTCTAATGTGTGTCAGCTATTTCATGCTGCACCGTCAGGACTAGTCGCCAGTGCAGTTGATGATTCTTTCTCTGTCAATGCAGTAAAACTGAAAATAGTGTTTCTTAATATCCTCACTTCAATAAAGATTTCCAAAACATTTGTGTTCAGTTCCCTAAAACTGCATGTGGACAAAAGGCCACAAAACAGAGCAAACTTCATCTTACCAAACATTATGTATGTACTGATAAGTTCTTGGTAAACTGGTATAAAACTAATGTGTTACCTCTCCAAGAGCTTCATAGCGTTTCTGGTTCCATCGATGGAGGTCCTCTCTGGCATTGAATACAAAGGGTTCCCCTGATTTCATATGTCGGAGCTGACCATCTGCAGGGTACAGAAGAATGATGTGTCATACTGACAGATACCCCTACATATGTGTTGCTGTTTGCATATTCAAAGGTAGGGCTACATGCTAAAATAAGAATTGATGTTATCCATTTTTTATCGATTTTTTTTCCCTCTGTATTTTTTAATTCCTTCAAAAATCTGACAGGTACAAAGCCTATGGACAGAGCCACATTCCTCCAGTTAAAAGGTGGGCTGGCATGTATGGGCCACAATGACAAGTGTTCCTTGTAATTCCTTTGAGAATGCTGACTGGGTATGAGCCAGTCGTCTTAAGCAGCACAGCTTACACACACACACACAAACACAAATGCAGATCAACAGTGACAACTAAAAGGACCAGGTGTGGGCATACTGTTGGTGTCGCTACGCTTAAAAAAGTGTGCATCTGTGAATTCTTACTCGTGAGCCACACCACGAAGGTCTTTGAAGCTACGCTTAAGTTATCATAATTCAGGGAAATGAGAGGAGTTTTTAACACATGCAGGATTCGCCTCATATGAAACAGTCATAATACAGAAAAATGCTGTGCAGTAATGGTTCTACTTTTTAAACAATAACCCTCATGGGGCTGTGGAACCACTACCTTTGCAATGAGCTCATCGATCCTGCATTTGACACTGCAACACAATAAAACCGTAAATAGTGTTAAATTTAATTTTGACCTTTATGACTGAAACATTTGTAAGAGCAAAGCCACAAAAAACTCCACATACTTAACCTAAACAGCCAGAGGGCTCTCATACTTTCTCAATTACTGCACAATGTGAGGAAAACCCATCTGAGATATAAATAAATATCTTTGCGAGATAAAAGTATGCGCGAGTCTCTTTTTTTTTTCTTCATTTCTTTCTAAATTGCCAGCAGTTCACAGTTCTATCAATGTGATAAATCTTACATTATTCGCTCACTGTATATTAGAGCATCCGCTATCATGGTTAGTTGTTGGAAAAAATGTAATCCTGAATCTCAGTTTGGTATCATGTTGCATTTAAAAGACATTTGTGCCTGAGATGTAAAGCATGAGACAAGTGAGAACTTAGTGTAAACACAGTGTACACAAAAAAGTACATTGAAGAAAATGAATTATGCATTCATGGAAGGGTTAGTATCTAAACACCACAACCGGAGAGGGGGAAGAGAGGAGCTATAAAGAAATCCTTCTGTTGGAAAGGAGTGTGTGTGCATGCACGTGTGCTTGTGTGTGTGGGCGTGTGTGTGTGTGTTTGTATCTGAGCATGAGGGAGGAAGAGAAGAAAGGTGAGGGATGTGTGTGTGTGTGTGTGTGTGTGTGTGTGTGTGTGTGTGTGTGTGTGTGTGTGTGTGTGTGTATGGGTAGGGGGATGATCAGCTTCACTGTGTCCCCCAACACATCCTCTCAAAGGAATAACATTTTCTCAACTTTTCTCCTTTTTTTTCTGCCGTAATTAGCATTCTGTTCTCAATTTGGCCGCTTAATTAGGTGTACATAACCTTGGATTTCCAGTAATGGAAAACCGGAGGGCTGGCGAGATGAAGCCATCATCTTCAGTGATTAAGATACCTGCAAACTATTGTACACAGCCTCTTCTGTATTCACATCATTACATGGTCAAATTAACATTTTTGTTCCACCTGTCTCAAGCAAAGGAAGCAAGGGTGTAGCTATAGAAATGCCTTCGAGTCAGAGCGACTGTTAGTCGACATACTAGAAACATTGCTGGAGGGCCACCATGGCTTTAATGGAAATGCTATCCTTCAAAAACAGGCCGGTGTAAAATTCACCAGACATACAGATTGGTAGGGGTGTGAGTATGTGTCTGTGTGGGACGGTGGGCTTCAGTTGGAGATTTTGAACAGGACAGAGACACAGATAGAGAAATGCAGGGGAAGAGAGAGGAAAGGGAAGAGGAGAGACAGAAACATGGGGTAGAAGAGATGGAGAGTCTGAAAATGTTCCTGTATCCATGGTAGACTGAGCTGGGACTTGAGGGTGGGGTAAAGTGTCGGTGGGTGTTGCATAATGGTGGATACGGGCTGAGTCTCCATGTCTCTGTTCTTAGGCACAGCGAGGTTATGCAAATGTTCCGTCAGGCAGAGGGCAAGGCTGAGTAGGTTACTGACGGGCCGTAGAGTACACAACATGTCCCCCACTCAGCCAGCCAGACACTGACAGATAACAGAGGGGATAAGAGAGACAGAGGAAGAGACTACAGGGGAATTCAAAGAGCCAAACCCTCCAGCACCCCTGCCTTTCCAACTGTTCGTCTTCCTCTCCACCTGATTTGATTAAAGCAAGCCAAGAACTTTCAGAGATATTTGATCTTAACACATAACTCTGTTTTGGAACTGGGGTTATAAAAACCAACCAGATCAACTAAAATGTTGTGACCGCCAGAGCCAACATGCTTAATTAGTCTGCTTAATTCAAGTGACAACTTCAAAAAGTAGAACTTCAACGTGGATGTGAAAGGGAAGCAGAAAAAGAAGAACATTAGCTAAGTCTTCCTCTCATTTTCCTGTTTTATCGCACCTATGTGCCGCATGGAGCTGCACATTGAATCAACATTTTTCTGGATTTATAGACCGCATTGGTTGATACATTAGAAAAGCACATTTTTTGCTATCTAAATCATCTTGAATTTAAAAAAAAAAAAGTTACAGCAAGAACTACCACTGCATAACTTCTACATTTTCACAGGTGAAGACCATCTGCATTACGTAAACAGAATTATTCTTACCGTCTGATGCTAAAGCGACGTGGTGTAAGAGTCCACAATATGGCCTCTACTCAAACTGCTATGAAAGTTTTGAAGTGTAATTTTTGAAAAAATTCCCTCTTCTCATAGCCCCGCTCCTGAGTAGCTTTTACCTCTAACTGCCCGTCAGTGACGGAACCCTGACTGCTGCCTACTGCAGGTAACACACTGACTACTCATAAGTTAAAGGAGTATCTCTGCAGCCCAGATATTGGCCTGCTGGGTGTGAGTTTCAGCCCATACTGAGAGAGTTCACCTGTGTACGTAATAAAGTATTTTTGAAGTGAATTGAATTTAGTCAGAGGCTTTGCCAAGCTTTAATCTCAGCCTGTTTGTACTGTAGGTCTTTCTACCTTTACTTTGTCAGTAAGAGTAACAAATTGTCTTATTAAGCTGAGGTCAGGTGGCTGATATGTTAATCTGAGAACATTCTATGTCTTGGCCTGTGGAAACTGGAGTTCTGTGGTCATTATCCACATGTACTGTGAAGCCTCATCCTCTGAGTTTTGCAGCACAGAGGCATTGAATTTAGACAGCAAGAATTGAGTTAATTCTTATACTCCTCTATCAGCTGTCACATCATCATTCTATCAGTTGTGTAAGGTCATGTCAGAGAACCAGGAGAATACCATGTGGGGATTTTGCACTTGAAATAAAATTCCTTGACTGATAAATGGGACGTCCGTCCAAGGCGGTTACTCTCAGGTTGTGACATGGGTTTGCAAGTAGACTTTGATTAGCTTGAAAGGGGAAAATGCCAAAACTGAAATTAAATTAAATTGAAAAATAAGAAACTAATAAAAATAAAATAAAAGTTCAGATGTGCAGAAACTATTATGTTTCTGCACATTATGACTGCTTTGGTTTGTTTGTCTAATTTATGCAAATAGTAGTGTGCAGGTGCCGAGCTCAGATTGGTTAAAGTTCCATGAGCTCACAGATGAAAGATTTCCTAAAAGGACCTGGGATGATGACAGAGGACTCACTCTGTCATCCACCAGCCACTCAGTGCGCAACAAGTGATGCTTGATATAACTTTATGTGTTCATAACTTTGGAGTTGGAAGGGGTGGGCTGCCATATTACTTTCATTAGTTTTGTCTTGTTTTGTTAGACCAGGGAGGGAATAATTGTATTTTAATAATAATAATAATAATAATAATAATGCATTTTATTTGAGAAACACTTTACATCGTAAAAACAATCTCAAAGTGCAACAGGAGTTAAACCCATGAAAACAAGTAAAACCATAAAAACAAGTATAAAATTAAAATTTTAAGGATTCAAATTAAAATTCTCTTAAAGAGAAATGTTTCCTTCACTTTGGTTGGCAAAGGTCATTTCCCTCCTGGCTTAGATAGTTTTGTTTTTTTTGCTGTTTTGGCCTTGGCCCATCCTGAAGCTTATCTAACTCCAAGTAGGCTTTGTGTTCTCGTCCAACTTGTGAATAAACTTTCATACTGGTAAATCTTACCTGTGTCTCCGTGGCTGAGGAAGATGGGTCATTTTCATGTTATGTCTTGGCCACCCCTAGACAGGGCAACATATAACACTGCACTACTTTTCTTTCTTTTTTTTTTTTTTGTTTCTTAAATTAAGCAATCACTATAAGCTTCTATATAAGAATCTATAAAAACTATAAGAATCTTGCATTGTCTCCTGCAGTTTATTTCCAATTATCATGTTTGTTTTGGCCCCAATACAATACAATCTGTGCCATAAAGATCACATAGCTGCGCTTACATTCATTGAAGGCATAACCGAACTCTTCCAGTGTTTTGGGGAATGTGAAAGGAGGTTCATCTTTCTTCATTAGTTCATCTAAGTCTATTCTTGACAGCAAATCTGCGAAACAAAGAACAAAAAATTAGTGAGAAAATCATTCACAAGAGCTATAGTAGATTTTTCCTGTCAGAATGTAAATTTATCATGTTATTTTTACAATCACTCTAACCTCGGAATATCTAGAATTCACACACTAACTTTCAATTTTCCCTGTCATGAAGCAAAAGCACATGGCCGTCAAGTCCTCCCCAACTGCTTGAAACAAAAGCTCCTCATCATCCTCTAACCCGACATTTCTATGAACAATTACCAGCACTTCTGAAGAAAGTGATACAATTACAGCCACAAAAATTCTAAATTAAAATAATGTGCAAATACCTAACAATGGTTCATGATTATATAGGATGTGATGGATATATTTTAATAGTTTAAGGGACTTGAGTTGTATCGAATGTGTCAATTCAGGTAGATCACAAACTTTCAATAAACACAGAATGAAAAGTAAAGCATATTTAAGCTTTAATAGTCCTTCTGATACTGTAATTACCACTATGAGAATGTTTCATTCATATATAAGCAAAAATTGAATCAGCGGTATAATACACCCAATGCAAACAATGATTTGTAAATCTCATGAACCAATATTGTATTCACAACAGAACATCGAAAACACATCAAATGTTGAAACTGAGACATTTTGCTATTTTATTAAACATATTTGATCATCATGAATTTGATGGCAGCAACAATTCTCAAAGAGTAGGGACAGGCCCAACAAAAGGCTAGAAAAATAAGTGTGACTAAAAAGAAAGCGCTGGAGGAACATGTTGCAACTAATTAGGTTTATAGGCAACAGGTCAGTAACATGACTGGGTATAAAAAGAGCTGTGCAAAAAAAAAAACAGACAAAAAAAAAAATCAATATTGTAAGCCCACGATCTTCAGGCCCTCAGGTGGCACTGCATTAAAAATAAGCATGAGTCTGGGTACTGGACTGGCCTGTCTGCTGTCCAGACCTTTTACCAACCGAAATACTTGGTGTATCATCAAATGTAAAATACAACAAAAAAGACCCAGGTCTGTTGAGCAGCTAGAATCCTATATCTGACAAGAATGGGACAACATTCTTCTCCCAAAGGTCCAACAAATGGACATTCTTGGACCGTTGATAAAAGAAGGCTGCATTACACACAGTGGTAATAATACATATAATATTTTTCATGACATTGTAATCCGTCTCGATTTCACCATTGGTTATGTTTTCTATATTCTATTTATGAGATTTACAAATCATTGCATTCTGTATTGATATACATTTTGCACAGCGTCCCAACCTTTCATATTGCTGTGTGATAGATGGAAAAAAAAATTGTGTGCCTAATCATTCTCATAAAGTGTATTTCTTCTGTTTTACAAAAATACAATTCAGCCCACAGTGCCATTCATAATTAACCTTTGAGTGCAGTGGTTTTTTCTCTGTCCTCCTGGCCAGCAACCTGGGCCATGGTGATGCACAATATGTACAGGGATGGTGTGGCAGCACCAAGATGAGAGAGCATGGGTCCTCCCCTCCCACAGATCACCGAGATGAATTCTGTCACATCAACAATTGGAATGGGTAATGGTGAGAAGATGAACGCGTTATGCTGGAATACATGTTGTGTTACGTCATATTTTAGCACGGCTAAGTCAGATACTAAGTCGTTTATTTATTACAACTGGATCACAGCTTGCAGCAAATGTAAGGGAGCAGTACGTCCCACTAAAAAATAGTATACTTTACTTATGTAACCGGCACAGGCTTCAGTTTGCAACTAAATCCTTGATCATGTCCACTCCTATAACACAAATATAGCTAATAATAAAACTATTCCCCAACAGTTGCGCCACACTGTATGTAAAAGCTAGTATGGCAGTAGACACACGTGCAACAACTGAGTTAATTAGGCACACGCTGCGAAGTCATTTTTTTGTTTGAGGACAACGATGCAGGCAAATGGTATTACCAATATTTCCAACACCACCCCAGAGTGCCTCTTCATTTTCAATTATTCGAACTCTTAAAACAAAAATCCCTAACATGACTATGTGCACTCGTTAGGTGAAGCCCCTACGAGAGGGTACAGTAGGATAGTCGTGTTTTTTTATTAAGACATTCCACTCAAACAGGCGAAATAGAGAGATTCTGCGAGAGGCAGCAGTTCATAGCAGATGCATGCATACTTTTTGTTCGACTCACGCACCATCAGTATTTTGCGACTTTCCTGTTGCTGTTGCTTCCTTGAAATTTCTGAAAACAGGAAGGACTCTGGGCAGAACAGCGTGGAGTGCGTGAGGCTTCCGGGTTACCGGGGCAACAGACTGGAAGAGATATTTAAAGGCACAGTAGCACAGCAAACACCGAGTACAGCTGTCATCTATGGCTTGGTGAGGGAAGCTTGTTTGCGCGATTACTGTCCCTTAACATGAACGTCATTCTATATTTCTTCACAGCCTTTCAAAATGGAAAACTCAAATAAACAAAACGATTCTCCTCTTGTGAATGGTGCACCTATAAAATTTAAAAAAATAAAAGGCATTGTGCAGATTCGTGCACAAACAGAGAGGGTGCTCCACATAACATTTGCTGCTTTCACTAATTTTTGCTGGTCAGATTTAATTACATTTACTTAAGTAACATCTTCAATGTTGGCCCTTTAATTGTAATAGTGTGAATTATAACTAAGTATTTGCTGTGATAGCGGCAAACCTTACAAAAATGTGCAAATTTATTTATCTATTTTATATCCATTATTTGGTCTCAGTTGTCCGACACATCATTTTGTTGATTCTGACACAAGTCCATCAGTGTTTTCTAGGGAATAGCTGTTGTGGCTTAGGACTGTTCTCATAGAATTGTGTGATTTAGTTTAAAGCACTAAAGACTGATAATGACTCTGCTCTATGAATTCAGAAACTGTCGCTTCCTAATCACAAGATTTTTGTGTCTCCAGCTTTAGGTAATTTTATTGTCGTAATTTCACAAATAAATTAATAAAAATATACAATTTGCTACACTAAAGCTGCATGTCCATCATCTAGATGGGTTAGGGTTGTTTTTCATGACATACACTACTATCCCCTAACTATGGGCTGTTTATCATGTGTAACTCTGGCAACACAGATAAGACACACAACTTTGCTCTTTGTGTATTTATTACATTACATTGATTTACCAGGCCCTTTTATTTGACACAACTTACAAGTGAGGAGTATGGAGAAGTATGAAGTATGAAGCCACTAAAACAGTTTGCAACAGGCTTTTGGTTCAGGAAGGTTTAATTATCTTTTGTGAATAATCTTGATATCTGAGCATTATGGAGTTCAGAGAAACAAAATCATCTGTAAATCAATGTTTACGGTTGATAAACATACTCACGTAATAATTTTTCATGCACACACTGTGCAATCTGTTTGCAAAAATGCCATGTAAAGCGCCAAGAAATGGTATATTGTAAGACTGATATCAACTGAAGTTGGCAAGATAGAGGAGGTGCTTCTTGGACCATGCAAGGAATGAATTCCCACAAGTTAGACTTGAGATTCACTGCTTTAAAGAAAACAAAGATGGCTTCCAAATCATTTCAAACATAGTTGGCCCAGATGTCAGCATTTAAACAAACATTTGGCGCTCCCTTTTTCAGCATAATTTGACTAAATCTTTATTTTATTTATTTTTTGTATCTATTTAATCATTAAGGGCAATTCCCTGAACAATCTAAATTGCTGATACAAGCCTGCACTGTTTACTGAACAAAGTTTGACTTCATGGGTGAAATTTAAAAAAAAACAACACCTTTGTTTTTAAGGGACTCAAACACAGTTGGCAAAACTTTCACTGCTAAACTAAAGTCTTCATGAGATAATGTTCTTACAAGTCATCATATTTCGTTTCGTTTCGTTTCGTTTATTCCAAGCAAAAATAATATACAGAACAAGCAGCTAAATATTTGTGCAAATTCAAATAAGCTTGGAAAGGAGTGGGATGAAGACAAGCTTATAGATTCCCACCCCCATTCAGTTCTTAATAAATAATAAGGCCGCCGCTATTTACATAATTTGTTCTCCATCAAATGTGTGTACATAGTACAGTTGCAAAAAAGAAAAGGAAAAAAATACACACATACATACACACAAACATACACATGTACTCATACATATATATACATATAAATAAATATATATATATATATATATATATGCATACATACATATATACATACATTTCTCTACCCCCTTTCTTCTTCCTTAAAAAATACCAGCAATGGTAATAAGAATACCCCAAGGGTAAGACCTGTGAGTAACTGATTATAACATATTTTACTGTCGTACGCAGCGATCTTCTTGCGCACTGTACTTTAATAATATAATTTTTTTATATCTTAGTTTGAAAAGGTGAATGGATGGGCATTGTTTAATATTGACACATAGACTGTTCCATAGACGGACGCCACATACAGATACACACATGGTTTTCCTCGTGGTCCTCACTGCTGGTACTTTGAATTTGCCACAGACCCTCAAATTGTAGTTACCTTTTCTTTTTAAAAATATTCTTTGTATATTTGTCGGTAATAATTCCTTGCTTGCTTTGAACAATAGCTGTGCTGTATAGAAATCAATTAAATCTTGTAGTTTTAATATTTTGGACTGCAGAAACAATGGATTTGTGTGTTCAAGGTAGCCCACTTTATTAATGATTCTTACTGCTCGCTTTTGTATTGTTACTAGGGACTGAAGCAAACTTTTATAGTTATTTCCCCAGACTTCAATTCCATAGGTTAAGTATGGCGATACCAGGCAGGAGTACAATATATGCAAAGCCTTAGGATCTAGAACATATTTAGCTTTGTTCACTATTGAAATATTTTTTGCTGCCATTTTCTGTATATGTCGGATATGTGATTTTCCAGCTCAGTTTATTATCAATTGTGATTCCCAAGAATTTGATTTCGGCTACTTTCTCTATTTCAGTTCCATTTATGTTAATTGCTGATTTTTCTTTTTCTCTATAATTTCCAAATGTGATAACTTTTGTTTTGTTTAAGTTGAGTGATAATTTATTCATATTCAGCCATGTTTGTACTTTAGTTAATTCATGATTTACCTCTTCTATTAGCTTACTGTAATTCTCATCACAGTGAAATAAATTTGTATCGTCCGCAAATAATACCATTTTTAGTACGTTAGAGACCTTAAATATGTCATTAATGTATAAGTTGAACAGTAATGGGGCCAGTATAGAACCTTGAGGAAGACCACAAACAATGCCCATTCGTTCAGACTCAAACTCACCCAACTTCACAAATTGCTGTCTCTCTGTTAAATAGCTTTTAATCCAGTTCCAGGCCACTCCCCGTATGCCATATTTTTCTAATTTTTGGAGTAGGATACCGTGATCAATTGTATCAAATGCTTTCTTCAGGTCTATGAAAATTCCGACAGCATGCTTTTTGTTGTCTATTGCATCAGTGATTTCTTCTACAGCGTCTATGATTGCCATTGTGGTTGATCTCTTTGGTCTAAATCCGTATTGTCCATCATTAAGCAGTTTATGTTTCTCAATAAATTTTTCTAGTCTGGTGTTGAACAATTTTTCTAATATTTTTGAGAAATTGATATTGATTAAATATAAAAACAATCTATCCCGTTAGGCTGGTTCAAATCCCAGCTGAGGCCTTTCTGGGTAGAGTTTGCATGTTCTCCCTGCGCATGTGTGGCTTTCTCCCACCTTCCAAAAAAAATGCATGTTTGGTTAACTGATGATTCTAAATTGATCCTCTGTGAGAGTGCATGGTTGTTTGTCTTGTTTGCCCTGATGAACTGGCGCCCTATTCGGGGTGAATCCTACCTCTCACAGCTGCTGGGATAGGCTCCAGAGCGAGATTTTTGTTGTGGGAGGAATTTGTGATTGATAAAATATGAAGGACTTCATCATTTCAGAGAAAAAAAAAAGACAAAATGGGATTTGAACTAAGAGACCAAATGGTCTAACAGTTAGACCAGCTTTCAGCTAGAGCCATTTGGTCTCTTGCACAAGAAGAAAGGTGCAGGTCATAGCATCAACACACAGTGTAGCCAGTGTCATACAGTCATACTGTCCTGTAACTCTGCTTTTTTCTCTCAAAGTGCACCAGATTGATACTTTTAAATATAAAATGTCCAAAATTTTCTTGAGGGTTGGATCCTTCTAACCTTTTGCACACCTGACCCGTTTTCATGCCTGCATTAGAGAGGTACCAAAACATTAGGAAACATGCACAGATGATGTTATCTTTGTTTTGGCAGCACTTACATCTGTGAACAAACCTTTTGTGTAATGAACAAGTCCAGGCTCAGAAGCACTCTGACCGACCCACACCTACAGGATATACTCAACCTTTCTTGTAATGCTTCCATGTTTCTCTATATGCTGACTCAAAACTTGCAGTACTTACAGTAGATATGAACAAAATAAAACAAATATGTTTCCATTATGGACAAGTGTGGACAACAAACTATACTAAGAGTAAGCATTTGAAACAAAAATTGCTGTGACTACTTATTTTCAAAATGTACATTATGTTATCATAAGGCCCAAGTTTCAAAATGATTTCTTTCATAATCCTGAAATAAAAGTGCATCATTGGATTGATTTTCTTACGAAATAATTATAAATATAACTATCCATCCATCCATTTTCTATACCCGCTTAATCCGTCGGTCGGGTCGCAGGGGTGCTGGAGCCTATCCCAGCGGTCATCAGGCAAGAGGCGGGGTACACCCTGGACAGGTCACCAGTCCATCACAGGGCCACACAGAGACAAATGAGACAAACAACCACACACTCCTAAGGACAATTTCTTTAGAGACACCAATTAACCTAACATGCATGTTTTTAAACAGTGGGAGGAAGCTGGAGTACCTGGAGAGAACCCACGCATACACAGAGAGAACATGCAAACTCCACACAGAAAGGCTTCAGCTGGGAGTTGAACCTGGAACCTGGAAAAATAAATAGATACATGAACAGGTGCTTAATCTGAGAGGCAAGGAAAAGAAATAAAGGAGATCAAAGCTTTTCTTTTTTAAATTTTTTTGCAGAAACCGGTTTGCATGAAAGAACAGTTTAGCTAGCCAAATACACATATATACACATATATACACAGACATTCTTATTACTATAATTACAGTTAGAGTAGGGGTGCCCAAACCTTTTCCCTGAGAGGGTCAAAATGAAAATCTATCAAAGGGCTGTGGGCAAAATGCAATAATATAATGCGCAAAATGCTTCTTTAAGTAATGTTCTTTTATTTTTCATACAGTTCTTTAACCTTCCTTTCTGTATAAAGAACATTACAGACAAAAATATAACAAATAAGTCATATATAGGCATTTAAAACAAACATCTAAATTTCAGTATAATTATATGTAGTGCAAAACGTCAAAAAGTACATGTCCAACGGGAAAACAACTTAACAGCAACAATGACATGACACTAGTAAGAAACATGAAGCCGGTCTTTGGCTTTTATCACTCTCTCAGTATCAAGCTGCAACTGACTCATTTTTTATAAATCTTGTCCCAGGGAAACAAATCCAGAACTGATTTCTGCATATATGCTCCAAAAAGATTTTTTTTTTTTTAAGTATCTGATGCAGCAGAGAACAGCACAGAGAGTCTGATGTGTGTGCATAAAGAGGAAGGCACCAACTCTCACACTCTTTTTGTTTCTTCTCCACTCTCATGTTTTTTTTTTTTATGCACACGCATATGTAAATTTTGCAGCATGTACAAACAAAATTGTACCCACAAATGTGCAAATGCACGCTCACACTCGCATAAACACACTGCTGCACTGAAAGCTGCAAGTGCATATTACAAGAAAACATTTACAACATGATAAAAATCCCAACTGCGTGGACCGTTATTGGGCAGCACGTTTATCGGATGGTTGTGTTTCCCCCTGGGTCTGCTTTGCTGGTGTCTCATCAGTTCCAGGAGGCTCCTGTGGTCCCGAACAGCAGCAGCGACAAACAAAAAAGGCTTTCTGAAGTTCTTCTACCATTCCTTTCTCACCGTCTTCCAGCTCAGCATCTTCCTGCATATCCCACCTGGAGAGCATGGATACACACAATTCCACCATTTTAATAAAATCAAATGTTTGTCAGGGTTAAATAAACACAAATTTAGTAGAAACTACTGAATATGTCTCATAAGTTATTTTGATGTGTAAGGATAGTGCCAACAGACCAGATCAGATGTCCATTTTTTGTCACTTCTCCATTCATACAGTTAAAAATTTTATCAGCAGAATATAGCATTATTAATTCATGTTTCTAGAAGCTATAGATTTTTTTTTTTTTTTTTTTAAACAATCCAACCATGACTATTATGTAAACCTTACCAAATGTATTTGTTGTTGAAACTTTACTTAACAGTGAGTGAGTATGAAAGGGCAAAAACATGACAAACTGACTGGAGACTGGATCCGTGGTGTTCAAACTGAAAAAGCAGTGAAAATAAAATTATTAGCACCGGAGTCATACTCAGGTCTCTCGGATAAAAGTCTACTTATTCCACAATCACTCCTCCTTGTTTGCTGGAGGATATGTCACGCATTGATGCGTTCTACTAAAAAACTTTTCCAGGAAAAAATGATCTGTGATTTCTAGAATGACTAAATGACTGTTTTAGTCTGGTTACTGGGCTGTCTCGCACCCACTGCAGACCACCAGGACTATTTTTCCATGCAATTTGGGTCAGTAGAGTGGTCGTTTCTGCTGGTGTCCTATGCTATCCGATGAACAGTTTTACCCTTATGCAAACAAGCACTTGGACACTTCCAGGTTTCCCAACACAGGAAAAAAAAGGGAGAAAAAAAGGAGACAGTGGACATTCAAACATTCAAAGTAAGTAAGGCAAACTTAAATTGCTTCATGATCTCTACATTTTCTCTTCTCTGTCAGGTGGATTCTTGCCATAGCAAAGTGATCCTTTAACAACTGCAGAACTATCCCTGTTTGGGTGACTACATTTTATGGAGGAAATTGCTCCACACATCATGTTGGCTCTCCATCTTGCTTAATCGCTTCTGCAGTATGTCTCCCCATAACGTTTTCTAATTCTTCAAGCTGCAGATGGGATGGAGGGCTTCATATGAGGACATCAAGGGAAGTCACGTTGTAATTCACATTCAGTATTTCAATTGAATCCTTTGACGAGTAACTGTGGTCAATCAAATCCATATGGAAAGCTGAAGGCTGTCTTTGAGCTGCCGCATTACACTCACTCCAAAGAAGAATTATATCTCTCCGACTGCAAATGATTGCATTTTCATTGCAATCTCTGAGTCTCCTTTTATCCTGCCCTCCCTCCTCTCAGATTTCTCGCTATAGACCATCCTCAAACATGTGCCATATAGTTGTGTGTGTTTGAGGTGTACATTTGTGGAAGCAGGCAAAGGAGGTAAAACACCAAGTACATCACACATATGTTTAATGCATACTAAGATTTGTGCCTCTCTTTCTCTCTTTGATGAAGTTCCAGCCTCTGTCATAATGCATTTCTGGACCAATCAGACATCCTCTTTCTCCATTTCCCCACCACTCTCAGTATAGTAATTACCCTCTCTAAGGGGAGGATCCGTTTATGTAAATGTGCGTCCTCCCTCCTTATACAACTTTGGCCATTTCAACTTTGGATTTCTGTTTTACTGGGTAATTTTTGTGTCAGTTTCTCTCCATACGTCCATCAAAGTATGAGTGGACTGTCTCTCAAAGAAGACAGAGAACAAAGAAGTAATAGCGCAGGAAGACGAGTTATCCCTATATTATTTTTGAGTGACACAGAATTAAAATTGGTTCTACCAAATAACCATTATGAGATACAAATACTCGCACAAACAAAACAATACAAATGTCACACAATATGCAAAATGAGAGCAGGAAGCGACTGAGGTAGAACAGAAAGCTGGGAGAATGGCAGCCAATAAAGGAGGGATGGAGAGGGGAAGGAAGGCAGGAAGGTACGCTAAAGGTTTTTCAATGTTTAATTTTCAAATAGGATTAAGCAGAATGACATTTAGCTGAAGGTTACAGGCTCAGCATTGTCTTAGCTGATATTGATATGCAGGAGGCGCCTTGCTTGTCACTGGGACAAACACTGTTGATGAATGAGAAGTCTTTCCCTAGGAAGGTGTTAAGTGCAAATTTGAAATGAGACTGAGGTAGAAGTGGAGAGGGAAAGAAAACACACACACACACTCAGATTGAATTACCACAATAGCTGCCATGTAAACTGTCACTAGATTATGTTTCCAAAAGTGTAAATTGCTCCGTAAAGTACAGGTTGGATATTTGTTGAAGCTGGTTGATCTTGTGCTGAAATGGAGCTAAAAAACACACAAGGTGCTTTGCTGTATCTAATTTCAAGAACAACGGCACAACAACATCTCATAGAAATGCATAAGTAGGCTAAAGTTGACAGTAACTTCACTGTATCCTCATTTCGGCAAGTTTTCCCCTAGAATTTACATCTTAATAAGGGAAGTCTTACCCTTTAATTCTTATGGGCTCTGCTCATTTCTCATGCATTAATACTGGAGCTGCTGACTTAGCTCTTCCTCTGAATACAGAATAGGACACACATATTAAGACTCATATATTTACAAGATTGATGCCACGGGAGATTGTCTCAGAGTGAGATGAAAAGGCTGGCTCAGATCTATTTCAGTGTGAACATCAGTGTAAGCTGTCCTAATCATGGGATGATGCAGACAGAAGACAGACAGCATCCATCCTGATTTTCAGCTGATAATCAGTAGTGATGTTCAACAAATTAATAGCATAAGCCTAGCTCAGAGATCATCAGACAATCAACTTACTAACTAAATCTTCCTCAAAACACAGTGCAGATGAAACCACTACAAAGCTCTGTCTCCTGGAGAATACCAAGAGGTTGTAAACTCTAAGTAAAAAAAGTACTGCTCCAGAGCGAGGAGCAGCAACTAAATAAAACAGGCAGAGGTACAAGTGGAAGAAAGTGAGTGAGCACAGAAGACAGAGTACTTGAAAGATCATGGGAGACTGCGGCCAGTGGTTCTTTCTCCAGCTGTCAGCGAGCTGAGTGTTTTCTCTCAGAGTGCTGGGTGTTTGTGCTGCACAGGGTGCCCTGCCTGCTCTGCCACTGGGACCTCTGTTTGTTTAAAAGGTGCGCCTGTCAAACAGAGAGCACCACCGACAGCCAGACACTCAGCTAAATGACTCTGACAGCAGCCCTAATCAGAGGCTTTGCACATTGCCACATTGCTTCGAGGATCCATCATAACCCAAGTCTAAATATTTAAAGTGCTAAACTTTCCAAAGGTCAGGTCTTTCCATGCGTGCCAGGGTGACATGTGTCACAGAAGTAGGAAGAGTCACAAAACAGGAGAGAGACATGGAGAAATAGATACTATGGTTGAATGTCCTCTATAAACTTTGCCCTTGTGAAATATGCTTTAGTTTTACACCTTTGGAATCTGGTTACTTGAAGCTGGCAGGCGTCATTCTCAAAGGTCATCGCATCTTCAAATATCTTATGAAATAACTAGTTAGAACCTTGGATTAGCATGAGGGTTCAATTTTTGACGTGATTTTTTATATAGTGATAAATTCTTGCAATTTACAACCCAAACACAACTGACAAATGGGTCTTAGACCAAACAAGACTCTCAAAATGAAAAATAAATGAAGAGGAAAAAAAAATCATTAAAAATCATATTTCAAAAGTTAAGGAGAAATAAAATAAACTAGCTTGTTGAGAGCAGGGAGTGAGGAGTTTGAATCACCTAAGACAATTAAACCTTTTAAAACAAGGGCTATCTGACCAGAACAGGGTTTGCAAACTCAAACAGCTTTTTTAAAGAGTTTTAAGATTAAGATCAGATTTATTGGTCATGCATACACATGAAATTTGTCCTCCGCTTTTAACCCATCCAGTTTGGCACCTGTTGACACACATATGCACATGCACAGAGTCACACACTCATAGAGACAGATGCCAACCTGGAGCGGTATTCACAGCGTCCGGGGAGCATGGGGGTACGGTGCCCAGCCGTGACAAGGAGGTGGACTGACACCCCTCCAGAACCACCAACCTTCCGGTTATTGGACGACCAACTCTAATCACTGAGCCACGGCCGCCCAGTTTTTGGTTAGGAGCTTAAAGTAGTGGGGTAAAAGTAGATGGATGTATAGTTGGTGAAAAGGTGTGCGTGTGTGGATGTGAGCAAGGAAAGTCTGTCCAAGTCTTCATCAGACCCGGAGTAGCCGTGTTAAGTTATATTCTCTTAAACTTGGCCCTAGGTTTCGTGGTTCTACTGAAAGCAGAGCAGCGAAGGCTGTAATTTTATCCCGATCTACAGTGTTAATTCATAATAAGTGATAAAAGAAGCTCAAACTTCCGTGTACCTATGTAGAGTAACGTTTGTCACAGTTATATGACAAACGTAAAAAAAAAAAAGTTAGTTTGAAATGGAAGATACAGAAACCACTTCTGCTGAGGCAACTGACAAGTTCACAATACAGGGCAGGGGGTCATTTCTTTGACTCAATTTCCATTGAGAAGAAAACATCCAATTCAATTTAGATATGTGCCTGTGCGAGGCCATAAGCCAGAGGGAGATTGTAACTGACAGCCATTGGGCAGCTGGCTGGATTTGAATATTGACGAGACAGAGACTTGACAGAAGGGATTATACTCTACCTTCTGACTTACTAGCTGCTACACTGATCCATTCTATTGTCAGATCAAGTCAATGTCAGATCTACAGTATGTCCGCATGGTGCTGGAATGCCACTCAGAATTAAACCCGACCTGAGATCCATCCCAATACGAACTGATGTCCACTCAAAGGCTACAAGATACTCAGTAAAGCAACGAGGACACAAACATGTAATATCAAAGCAAATCTATTTCAAACATGAGATGACAGCTTTTTTCTGTTTAGCTGGCGCGTTCAATACACACAAACATGCAGAGATTATAATAAATGATGCATGATAATTCTAATTTAAATCTGATCCTACTTAATACTGGCCCTCTACATTTTATTCAAGTTCTTTCTACTCTTGTAAAACCATTCTGAGTTCATAATTAAACAACTATATACATCAGACGAGTCAGTCTGCTCTGTTTTTAAATGTGTGTGCTGTCGTTAATATGTTTGTATGTGTATGAGATTGGTGGTCAAACACTTTATCATCCATGTCAAACCAGACCCATCTCAAACCAAGCTCCCACCCTCCCATCTCGAGGTCCGTCAACAGCAGGCTAGTCATAGAGTGCCTGATCAAAGGGCCCAGGGCAGATCTGTGAAGGCCCTTTGAAAGGACATCCACAGTTACACAAGTTGACACGCTTTTTCTTGCTGGAGCACATACGCACATCCAGGCTCAGAGGCATGCATGCATACAAGTGCATCTGCAGAGGCACTCGTACAAAAACAAGATTTCAAACACAGCATGGTATACGACTACTTTCTTGCAACGATAAGCCTGCATATCAGAGGGCACAAATGGCCTTTTCATTAAATCGCCACATGAAGCTTCCAGCTATAGGTTGAAGAGGAAGGAAAGAGATAGAAAGGGAGATGACTGGAGATAATTTTAATCAGCAAGAAGGTTCTGCTTTCGGGCCTGCTGTGTTGAGTCTGCACGTCCTTCCTGCGTCTTCACTGGTTTTCTCTGAATTCTTGAGCATCATCCCATAGTACAAAGACTTGGATGTTTGGTTTATGGTGATTCTCTTGAATGTTGTCTGTTTCTAGGCGTTAGCTCTGTGATGGACTGATGAGCTGTCTAGAGTAGAACTTGTCCAAAGTCAGCTGGGATGGGCTCCAGCACCCAATGAACCCCAGCAGGATAAAAAGGGAATCAATAAGGTATTGATGCACATTACCAACACAATAAGAATGACACTTAAAGGAAAAGCTCAATCAATATGACAAACTTTGCAAGAATACTCCCTTACAAATCCTGCCAGTATGAACAAATAATGAGTTTTTGGGATGCTTGTGGGCAGATTTTGTTACCTTTTCACAGAAATAGAGTACATTGTTCCTCCTTCAAGTTTTTGTGCATATCTGAGCCAAGGGTCAATTGGCTCCAGTTTTGTACTCATTGAAGAGATGTGAGACTGGTATCAATATTTCTCAATATAACAAGAAAAAATGTTTTAAAAACAGTGGATTGTTGTTTGATTTTAAAATAAGTGAGATTTTGTTTAAGATTTATATCATTTTCTGTAGTGCTGGGGATGATGTGCAACATTTGAATGGGAATTGATCAGTGTATTTATTTTGAAAAATAACTAAGGGTTATGGTTGTTTGCATGACAACGTGTGTTTTGTGGGCCAATCTTTCAGTTATGCAAGACACCTTTTGTTCTTTATTTCAAGGAATCAAATTTGTCATGTGTCCATATATGTCAAATCCCTCTGCAATGCTGTTTCTAGCTCCTAACTATTCTCTCCTGCCATTCAGGGGAAAGTTTGTGTAAATTTGCAGTGGCTTAATTACTGAATAATTTAGACCTAGCTCCAAACTATTGTAGACATTTCCATATTAATGTGTTTGCCTACTGGTTCAACATTTATTTTTATTGTGGACAGGAGGCTAGTGATTATCACAGCACATGCAGTTGTTTGGGTATTTCAGACATCATTAGACTGCTTGTCCACCACTGTGTGACTGTAAGCACTTGTCTATGGGACATATTTTGGCACATTCCTGAGATGAACTCGCTGTTCTTCTGTGGCTTGGACGTATCAGATCTTGTTCCAAAAGAAAAGAGTGAGGGACCGTGGTCATGTTGGACAAGGTGAGGTCTAATTTAGAATCCTTGCATTTTGTGAATGCTTTATTATATGCAGTAAAAATAAGGACGACAGCAAGTAACCAAACACCTGCCAAGTCCAAACAACTGTCTGCTGGTCAGTGCAGCCGGTAGATGACTGCTTCACACAGACACTGAGTTCTGTATGCGCCCCAGAGGGTTGACAGCTCTTTGCTCCTTTTATCTTCCAGTCTGACCCTCCTCTCTCTCTCTCTGCCTTACCTTCCCTTTCTTTTTCTTTTCTCTCTCCTCAGTCTCCCAAATCTTTGGCTCTTGTTAGGAGCTTGGCTGAGAAGGCTGGCACCTTTCACTGAGACGGCCCCCCGAGGAGGTTGTGACACTTAAAAGCGCTAGCATGTGTATGTACTTATACGTGCACGTGTGACCACACTTACTCCAACTACAACAAATCACTACAGCAAGGCCCTTCATTAGGAAACCCAACCACCTTGGCATCTTTCAGCTGTGTCCTGTCTGACTGTCTGATACAGTTTCTCAAACTCCAACAACGTGGAGCACAACAATTATTTCCAACAGGGAGCAAAAAGCTTTAGCAAAAGCAAAAATAATTAATTCCATCATTAATCAGGTAGTATTTCTGATCTAAAACAAAAAGTATTGTGATATGCATAATATGCATACCGTATGCATCTTTTAACCGTATCAATCCTTCATCTCCAACTGCTGTAATGTTGGGTTGACCCCCAACATTGTAGATATCTGCTAACAGTGAAGTGTGTTATGGAATCTCTGGGATTGAAATCTCAGGAGAATGAACCCTTCTTTCAACAGAAACCTTGAGATGGATACAAGGAAGGAGATTTTTATTATTTTTTTTTGTCAGTCCTGCTGACATTTGATAAATATCAAATGAATGTTTTAAAAGATAAAGCAAAAGAAGAAGTCTAGATATACAACAATATAAAATGCACACACAAATGAATGAACACAAAGTGCTAATGCAAACCTGAAATACAAAGTAAGGGCTACATTTGCTGCACAGTATGCTTTGTCGTCATCCCAGCTGTTTCCCTTTTTATTTATATTTTAGGGCAGTGCTTCCTCTCACCCAAGGATAGGTTTGGCTAATTTACTTTAATAAACACATTATGATTGAGAGTTTTAAAGTCATTTATCCGCTTCGTTCCATCACAGTGCACCACCTGCCTACAAGAAAACCACCCAGACCTACATTGTCCTCTGAAGTCTCTGCAAAACCTCAACCCCTTATTCCAACTTCTACTGCCACCAGATGATTCACATACCCCTGCCCTTTTTTTAAAAGCACAATTACTAAAGCCCTCCATAACACACAACCTGCCTCTGTGTCTTGTGTCTGTATTTGGGTCTTCTCCTTTAAACCTTGTCACCAAATGCATAAGATATAACCCATGAATTAATGAACAAAGGTGCCGATAGTCTTTAGATTTTGCCCTCCTCAAACACAAGCACAAACACTGAGAACAAGCAGTAATGCAAGCTCCCCACTGAACATCCTACAGAGGGGAAAAAAAAATGTTATTTGTTGTTGTTTCACCCCGGTGTGCAACCAGGAAATAATCTATGACTTATTCAATAGTTTCACTTTGTTATTTGTGCACATATGAAGTAGAAACTCTACTAAGGATTGTTGAGCGTCGAGAAACTGCAGCTTGCTCTCAGACAAAGACCTCGCTCTTAGACACTGATCTGGCAAAACTTTTGTTCAGACCAAGCTATATATAATTTCCAAGCCACAATGAATACATTTCACATTTCAGCATAAAATTTGTCTTGGCTTTGCTGCGCAAGTTTCTAGTATGAATGATTTCATGAAAAGTTAATAGTTTTGGTATTTTAACACTACCTCTGATCCTTTAAAAAACTAAAGTGACTTAATAACACAAACTAACGAATCGAGGCAGCTTGCAACCAGCAAATACTGGTAGTGTTCTAAAATGAGATTTTTTTTTTTTGTCCAAAGACTCTCATAGATTTAAAGAGAGACATATACAGTCCTCAGATCCCTTTTGGATAGGGCTGTCAGTAAGGCGAAGTGGGTTAATACACTGTAGTTTTCACTTAAAATTACGTTTAACCTTCCGCATTTTATGCTTTTTGTAGTTGGCTAAACTGTTCTGCTGCTTACCCTGCTGACAACAGCAGATTAATTCCATGTCACTATTTTTTTAGACTAAACAGGTTCTTACCAGTGAACTGAAGAAGAAAATCTCACCAAAGTAACATTTTTGTTTTATTAAACACAACACATTTGCTTTAACGTGTGGAACAATTTGTGTCACAAACAGGCATCAGTTGGTCTTGAATCCATACTTTAAGCGATACTGTAAATCAAAGTATAAAGGTGCCATGCATAATGACATTATTAGATATGGACTCCTGTGGGTTTGTTGATCCTGCAATGAACTGATTAGTCCATGCAGGGCATGATCTCACCTTACTATGTTGTGTATTCGTGTGTGTGTTCATATTAGTCGTTGGCTGGGGGTGCTCTGTTATTGTCTATCAGATCGGGGCCTTGTTCTGTCACCGCTTAAAACAGTTCATTTTCTACCACGCTAATGGCAGTTTTAGGGGGTTAAGGAGATAAATAAATCCTCACTGTCACCTCATTTAAAAATCAAATGCCACTTAATTATAGCTGTATGTGTTTTCAAACACTTTGCATAATTTATTGTTCTGCTCCATCCTAATCTCCAGATCCTTATCATGTGCGCTCTGTTTTACCCCCTCTGTCCTCATAATAAAATTATAATGCCCTTCTTTTAGTTTTTCTTTCTCCTTCTCGCTGCCAACAGCAGTGTGAAAGAGATAAGGAAAAGCGATGAAAAGACTTTTTAAGTTGCGCCTCACCTTGTAGGGAATCTGATCTATTGTCAGCTCACGAGATTATACCATGCATACATTTTTACACACAGCCCTCTGGCAGTATTGCATTTCTTACAAACAACAGCTAAACAATGCCAAATGAATGCCAATTTCTATGAAAAGAACAGGGCAACATTACCCTTCACGATCTGATTTTAGGCACACATCACAAAAACACTACAAATAAAAGCATGACATGACAATTAGATTACTAACCCTACATTCATGTGGTGTCAAGAAGTTTCTTCTGTTTTGCATTTGTACTGTAAGGGTCTATTCTTCCGAGTCTCTGAAGAACAAATTGAGAGGCAATGTTGCCCTGGCACAATGACGATCATGAAGAAAAGTGGGGCCACTAATATGCTACTTTATTGGCTAATGCTTCGTCCATCAAAACCAAAAGACTTAACATCTACTCACAATTACATTAAGCTGATACGTCTGAATATAATTGCATCTACAAATCAGATTTAATTTAGAGAAATTAGGGACATTAGTACAATGACAGCGACAATACATGACAAACAAAGAACAGGCAGAATTTACATCCATTGCAAAGTACACGCAAATGATATGAAAAGTTTGGAAGAGAAAACAAATCTCACTGTACATTCACATATTTTCCACTTGCCAAAATCCACCGATTATATGGATCATTTCACATTCAGACAACATGAGACACTGTATAGCTGCAGCTGCCAAAAGGGAGAGCACAGTAATTGTCCAGCGCAAACTGGATCAGAAGCCAGATGTGATCCTCATAATCAGTGGATCTTGAAAGTTAAGCATTTTTATCCTCTAACTAAGAAAAACTGCAATTTTAAATATGCAAATGAAGACAACATCAGGAACATTGTTAAAATCATTCAAAGTTCGCTGATTATGAAAACAAGTATAATTTCCAGAAGTATGTAAAGATCCACAAGGATAGACACCAAAATAACAAAGGCAAAAAATTTTACATCTGAAATTTAACTCTAAAACTTAATCCTGACCACAAGAGTAATTTAATCTTATGGGGTCCAGCACTTTCTCCCCCAAAAAAGCTACCAGACTTTGCAAGCATGGCTCACTCCTGGTTTTCAGACCCCACAAGTTGAGTAAAACAAGTTAACACGTACACACACAATCTGTAACACTTTCGTCGATGAATGTGAACTGGGAGCAAATGTTTTGCATACACAACAAGATGTGTATGAGCTTTTCTGTTCCATAGACTCAGAAGCATTAGCTGCCGCTTTGTTACCGAAACAAGGTAATGGATGGGAGGAGCATACAGTTGTGCATCCGCTCTATGGCCCTTCAATCCTGGACCAGTCAATGGACCAGACAGGCCGGGGCTTAGTTTATCACATATATCCTATGGCTGGTCAGCATAGCAGTCCGATACAAGTCAATAAGAGGTTGCTACTCCTGAATATTCACTCAAGTGTTCAGTGGCAGGCTGCATATTAATCAGATCACCAACACATAAGTAGAGCCCAGACTTTCAAGCAGGTTTTTATAAAGATTCAAAAAGTGTGCAAAGCAGAGGAAGTAGGAGTAGGAGTAGTAGTAGTAGTAATAGTAATTGTAGTTGTAAGTGTGTATGTGTGTGCCTGGCGGTGGCATTCTTGACTAAGTGACTTAACACTCCAAATAAACTAATATTGTATAATATAAACTTCAGACGGACAGTACACGATATGATTACAATAAGTAGATTGTTTAGCTGCAGAAAACCATCAATCATAAACAGTGCGGCCCTTCCAAACACATTCCCTATAGAGAAGCGTAAAGATATTGCTATCGAGCTTTCAAAATGTCAGGGCAATGGAATCCCAAGCATTGTACAATTACATAATGATTATTGCAAAACTTTCTCCCCCTCACTCAGCGTGGCTGTAATATGCAGTGGATGGCCATGGGGGTTCATTAGTGAGAACAGGCTGCTGTTGAAAAGCTCCAGTTTCACCTCTGATCCCGCCTAATGTGATTTGGACCCGAGATTGGTAGTGGAGAGATTAGATGCTGGCTCACCTCAGGGTGGGAACCAGAGAAGAAGACATACATCAATGTTGTTTGTGCTCAAAATCAAAACGTCTTCGCACCTCTAATTTGCTCTGAAGCATCTACGAAAAAAAAATGTTGAGGAAGCATTTGTAGTTTAATTTGTTTTGCAGCAACTGGAATTGGTGGGTGGAATGGGCACCCATGTTTTGGACTGTAAGGATTTGTCTTTTACAACAAATCAATTGGTCTGTTGTGAGACTGAAGAGTCAAAGGGTCAGCTATAGATGACAACTATGTTAGCATTCCACTCTTATTACCTCATGGCTGACCCCCAAGGCGTGAGCTGCCAGTTTTAATGTCAATCTACTCCTTCTTTCATTTCCTTTTCATTAGACCAAAACTATTTCTGTCACTTCTTAGCTTTCACCTTTAGCCATATAATCCTTGTGCCCCCTCCACCTTTTCCATCATGTCTCAACCCCTTTACTTTACCTCATCCTCCTTTTCCCCCACTCATTAGGTCATACTTGTGGTGATTTGTCAGAGTGGCTGTGTTGATTAATAGGCCAACGAAGCCCCTATATTTGGGGGTTGTCAGCAGGGCTCCAGAATGCCAGAGCCGTCCTGCTGAGCCCTCTCACCACCCAGGTGGCCCCATTTGGGCTAAATGAGCTGTGAAGGGTCCTGGCTATGCCCGCCTACCCCACACTAAGATGCTAGACACAAACACACATGCAGACGTAGACACAAAAAGGCAAAAATACATGCGGGCACACAAGCACACGCACACACGCACACTCATACATCTAAGATGCAAGTACACATGCAGGCACGCTCACGTAGTCAACACCCTGGCTCTCACTGCCACGCACCCCTGCGTTCCCACATGATTTGTCACACTCCATCAATAGACAATAAGTTACTGCCACTCTAGCCTGTCAATGGCCCCTGTCTTCAGCAAACCCCTCTATGCTGTCTCTTAGCCTGGAGGGTGTGGGGGTAGGGTGGAGTAGGGAGAAAATAGTAAGCATGTAAAGAGCTGAATATGAAGAGGGAAGGGAATAAAAAGTGTATGAGGGGAAAAATAATATATGTGAGTACAAGAGGAAGACAATAAAGCCAAGCAGAGAAACACAAAAAAAATACAGGAGATATTTGACAAATTGCTTTGCTATGCATCCCGCATCCCAGTAGAGAACTTGGAAAAGTCAACTTCCTGCACAGGCAGGCAGCCGGGTTCAAGTAAATGAAAGTCTGAGCCTCTATGCGTTTCCATGTGTGTGGTGTGAAATGGTTCAGCTGCTCCAAACCAACTGCCTTGGAGTCAGAGGTGGGGTGTGAGCGTGAGTGCATGTAAACGCCCTTCTTTCCAAATTCATTTTTGCAACATCAGTAGGCAGAAGAGACCTTGGTGAATGAGATCACACTTGCAGACACACAAATGCAACTGTCCTGGATGATTCAATCAGCACTGGATGGGAAACTGGGATCTGTGAAGGTCAAAAAGGTCTGAACAGTACCATCCGCCACTCTAGGCTACTGTCACTGTCTCAGCTCCCACGGTGTCATTACTGTTGGTCGGCTCATTCTCATTATCAACTTACCTCATCAAATACACTTCAAATAAGCGCGTCCTTATTGGACAGATGGGACGGCCCCTCCAGCAAATGACAGCATGACTGGTATAAAGTGATTCTTTTTAAAGACTACTCACTAAACAGGTCATAACACATATAGTTTTCTGCTATTACTTAAGCTATGATTCACACTTGATTGATTTGATCTGGAGGAATAAAAAAAAAAAAGAAAGAATGTTTTCTCAGAAAAATACTATTTAATTGTACTAATGGGACTCATAATAATTACATCTGAAGTGATTATAGTCATTATGAAGTCGTTATTTCTGAGACTGTTGAATATATGAAAGGCGAATGGATACACTGGCTGAATAGGCAGCTGTTACTGAAGATGTAAGTAAGAGACAACCCTATCATGCTGGCAATATGGACGACCATGAAATTAAGACTCAACGTATAGTAATTACAATGACAATGAGCTTTGTTTGAAGTGTCAAGTATCAATCTAACACTTGCCAGGCAGCTTTCATATCATAGCTAATAGGCAGTTGGTGAGCCAGGCCGCTGCCAGCCACTGAACCAAGCTATTCACGAGCTGGCCCTTGTCATTGTGCTTAGCAGTTGATGTAACAGTAACACACCCATCAGCTACATGTGCCCTCATGCAAATGAGTGCATTAGAGCAGACCTCAGAGAACGGAGTGTGGCCAATAAATTTAGCCAGGGTGAGAAATGTAGCCTTTACCATGCATGTCCAACCCCATCTATTTAACCTAATTACACACACCATACCAGGTAATAAAAGTCTGCATGCCATCAATTCTGACGCCTCATCCAGGACGCTGCAAGAAATGTCTATTAAGATCTATAAATCCTTAGGACAGTGATACTCCCCTGGAGTAGAGTGTGTGAAAAGGTGTGTCCCTGTGGGCAGCTGTGTATTCCTACTGATTGTTTGTGTCACACAGTTAAATCTACTTACTGTATACATATACATTATATATATATATATATATATATATATATATGTGTGTGTGTGTGTGTGTGTGTGTGTGTCTGTTTTAAATATATCTACTGGTACTACTAATAAAGTACACAAGAAAGTGACACACCCAGCTTTGTGCGGCTGACTGCTAAGCTTTAGGATGCAAGAGGGATGCCACACAGAAAGATGACCTTACCAGTGGAGTTCAACCCTCCCTGTTTTCTTTATTGGCTCTAATCCAACATGAAAAGTCATAACAACTAATAGCTGATTCAGACAGCAGTAAAACATGCGAGTGATCATAGTTTTGGCTGGCTGGTCTCCTTATCCAGGTGTTTCATGTCACTCGATGACAGGCCCGTCATGCCTGAGATGAGGCCAAAAATGACTGCAGGTACTTTCACTTTCCACGCCTTGCGTTTAAGAAAACAGCTCAATGGACACAGCCATGTTTGAGCCACAGAGGGGAGGATAAATAGATGGTCACAGTAGCTTAACTTGCACTCTCTTTGCCTTTGTCTGCAGTGCACCTGAGTATATGCCTGATCCAGGTAAGGGATGTGAATTGAAGATGAAGTGCTAAGTTGAATGAAGGCAGAAAGAAGAAGATGAGGGGAGCAAAAGATAAATAGGAGTTAAGTGTTGATAATTCAAAAAAGCATGAATAAACAAGAAAATTATTCAGGAAGTGAAACCAGTAGAGATGTCCTGTTGAACTGAGGAAGAATTCAGTATGAAAGTATCTAAAAGTAATATTCACAAAGGTATACAAGTCAGTTTACAGACTGTTGACAATAAAGCTCTGCAATCCATACACAGTAGACATTGAGCAACTACATTAAAAAAATGCTCACATGTGAATCTCTCTTTTTTACATGCATCATTTTGATGGCAGATTGCCCACCCAGTCACCAATTTCAACCTTCCAGATAAAAAGGATGGGGGGGAAATAAAAGGATCACCACACCTGGATTTCCACTCCAAGATGTCATTCATGGAATTTAGCAGAAAAGCTAATCCATCAAACTCTCTTAAAAAGACCTGTGCGGGTGTGTGTATTTTCGATTAAAAAGGATTACTCCATTACCAAAACAAACCCAGTTTTTAAATCCAGGCTCAGAATGTATGGTTTGGTAAATTGATTCATGACTGATTTATCTCACATAAACCTGAGACAGTGGTGGCTTTTAGAAAATATGGGCTATGAGTAACAAACAATTACATATAGCTGCCTAAGAAATTATGGTAAATTCACAGCAGCTGGTGTCGGAACATCATACTATTGTGACTTCTATCTCTGCAGAATACAGTAATTGTTTGTGATTGATAAAATGGGTACTTTGAGGGGGGGGGGGGGGGGGGGGGGGGTTCTCATTGAAAATGGAAAACCGTGCTATAGTAACTCTCACACACACATTTGCACAAATAAAGAGATTTGAAAAAACAGTCTCACCTATGGAACATTTTCCATGAGCATACAGGTGACACAATGACACTTAAATGTTGATTCACGCTGTTGATTTATAGAGATTATATTCTTCTTCGTTGTTTAGTGCATTGTGCCCCATCTCTACAAAGCTCCCAGCTTCAAAGCTACTCCAGTGCAATCGTTGCCTCAGTCACCTATTATAAACAACACACTTTTAGAGAAAAGGCTGTAATTGTACAAAAGTGTGGCACAAATGGCTTTCTAATCTTACTGTATGCCTTTCTTCAATGCCACCCCTACGCAGGACCATGAAAGCTCTTCCCAATTGAAGTTTGGCTTTCATCCACCATAAAAGCTGTGTTTGCAATTGAGCTTTGGTGCTATACCTTTCCTCGCCTTTACCCCCACCCTCTATGCCCTGTCTCATATGAGTGCATCCGCACTGGCTTGGGTAATGGGTCCAAAATGCTTTTTCCCAGAGCAAAATCCTCAGTTGTTGAGGGTCATGTGAAGATAACTTTGAGACCCATACATCTCAAACAGACTTGCAATTACTAATTTCTAACTCTTGCTTCTACAGTATTTCAGAAGCCCTATCATTTTGTGCGACTCAAAGCGATATCCACATGCAAGAAAAAGTCAGAGAAAGAGCAGAGACACAGAAAAACAAAGAGGAGGAAGAAAGAGATTACAGGTCAACCGCAGAGCTTTTTCCTTGTTTGAAAATGTCAGAATCAAAGAGCGGCTTCCCTCCATCATGGCAGTGTGCGTGCAGGCTGTGGATGTTCCCCAACTGCAGATAGATTAAGGGTTCGGAGCAAACCAAGAGCATTCTAAAATAACTCAATGACCGCTTATCCCCTTACATGAGTAATAACTGCATGTTTTTAGTTCTCAACGACCAGCATTCCCTGCTGCATAACACATTAACCGCCATGTATAGTGGCAGAAAAACGTGTTTTCGTGTGACATTGACAGTTTTCTGTAATGAAACTGATGTCTTAGCTTAACATCCTTTAGTTTGGAAATAAAATGACAAACATCCTGTCATAAAACATCAATTACCGACAATTCAGCTCGTCTCCCACTGTCTTAAACAACTGTAAATGGACTGCCCTCCAGTTCAAACTCTCATCATTTCCCCTTCTGCTGACGTAATGTCCTTTGACACGTATCCTCTATCACATATGAACGTTGAGAGTGTGAGCAAGCAATTGGTGTGTGTACGTTCTTGCCTGTTTAGAGGCGCGAGCAGGCTGCAGACAGTGGCCACTGGGAAATCAAGGAGCACTTTGTCATGCATCCTTAAATGTGTGACACTGCGTCTCATGAGACAGTGCCTGATTGGTCTACGAGGCATCAAAAAAAATGACGTGTGAGTGATGGCCTCAAGGGGATATAGCTTGTATGTGAGTTGTGTTGAGTTGTGTGTGTGTGTGTGTGTGTGTGTGTTGGCTGGGGTTAGAGACACAGGACAGCAGTGTGACATGTCTGGGTGGCACCCTGTCAAAGCCAGCTGGCAACGTGTCGTAATGCTGCCATCAGGGAGTCACACAGCACTATAGTCACAGTCTTCAAGATTCACATTGTTTTAACCCATATGTGAACTAAATGCAAATAAAGAGAATAAATTAATGAGCTTTTAACCCACCACTGACTCTTTATAAAGTGATTTGTTCGACCACAGATATTACAATGAACACGTCAAACTAAAGAACCCAGCTGCAAACTAATAGATAAATAAGAAAATAAGTAAACAACCAAAGTCACAAATAAACACATCAATAAATGAATAAAAATCTAATAAAGAAATAAAGAAAATTCTATTCAAAATAGTACTTATATACAATTTTTCAGAGTACAGTGGGACAGGAACTTTTACATTTTCATATTTTACCTTTAATGCCTTTTCAAAATGAACCTGCAGTTACAACAAGTTCAAAATCCCCGACTGATGTTAAATTAACACAGTTGTAATACATGTAGTTTTAGACAAAGAAAAAAAAAAAGAATTGTGATTCATGTGTAATGTTCAGTAATTATTCTATATTGTAGGATAGAAAGATAAATTCCAGAAACGTCTCTTTTATTGCACATCCATTCAGAATTTTGCAGAAACATTTGTAGATCTACAACTGATGCCCCTAGAGTGGTCCACATGCTGTGTGGACCACTCTGGAGATGCATGTTAATAGAAGGTATAAACAGGCTCAGATTTCCTTTACAACTATAAGTATTTTAGGAACTACTTTTTGGTGTATGTAAAAGGTCCTCAAAGTTACAAAGTCAGCAACAAAGAAATGCTTTGAAATGCTTGAACTGTCCCGGTCTCTCCATCACTTATCTACAGCACACGTCAAACACAGAATGACTAGCTGCCTCAAACTTTGGCAAATCAGCTACCCAATCAGGATAGTAGAGCTTCAAGAGGCCCCTTTTAAAGGGGAAGGAGTTTAAAATGGATTGTTTCAGTCACTCAGTGGAAAGAGGTACTGCAACAATGAACAATAAAACAAAAAAACCTTAGAATAATATAGTAGAAGCCCAAAAACAGAAACATCAACCTCGCATAATAGAGGCTCTCTCAGTCATGTAACTGTATTAGATTATGGTTTATCAAGTGTGCTAGAAAACAGTCACAATGTGTTGGTTTCTGCAAAATAAATTGTGTAAAAAGGCACAGTTTCAAGGGTGAAAATTTTGTTCAACTACTGCAGCGACTGCTTTATAAAAATGATTTGTTTTTTGTAGTTTTCTCTTAACAAATCTCTAGATGGAAGCTTTTACTGTTTAATTCAAATTGACTGATCGCAAAACACATCAGTGGAACTTATTGGTGAACTTTAATCAAATGTTGCTGCTCTGAATGTGGTTTCATGCATGTGAGGAACAAAAAAAGAACATCAACAAAAGAGGCTAACGGATTAAATCAAATAAGAGCAACTGTAAATACTAATTTTATAATGTTTGATGTATCATAAGGTGTATGCAATATGATAATGATGCACCCTGAAGATAGTATTTTGTTGTATTAAGCACGTTGTATCTTGATTTTTAATTTGAAAAATTACTGAAATAAAAGTCGCAGCAGCTTCATCCTCTACTATATGAATCATGAGCTGTTGCTGTATGGAGGAGCTGAAATCCAAAACCAACAGGGGGCAGGCATAATTACCAACACGTCCCTCATATTTACTATCTCTTAATAAGCTGCTGACATAGAGCAGACAATAGCCTGTCAGCTTTATTTTGCGTTTATTTTCTTTCTGTTTAGCTGCTGCATTTTCATCAGGAGATAAGGCCTGGCATGGTGTGAGAACAAGTGTTTAAGTTAGTCTCCCTGGTCTCTGGTTCTGATCGATGTTACCACCTCTTACCACCAGATAGGTGGAGAGAGGGAGACAGAGTGAGAGAGGAAGAGGATTTACGCTGGCACCGCATTTTTGTCCAATTAATAGATTGCCAGTGTGTTGCGTATTTTGCATGACAAAGGAGGGTAATATTAACCTGCCATTTGTAATGAAAATGCACTTTGCAAATTAAAAAGTGCAGAAACTCAATTTTTCCTACCTCTTTAGGAAATAAACAGTCCTTAACCAATTAAAGTGCATTGTAATAATTCTGTGATTTATTGCAGGTTGTTTAACTTTCAAAACTCAGCTAACCTATATTAAGGTCACAATCCATCATGTCTTGCATGGAGTGCTGCGGAGTAATGGCTGTTGTATTAGCTGCTTTTGATGATAGTATGAAAGAAGTATTAGCACTTGTCAACAAAACTGCTTACAACATAACATTAGCATGCATGAGCTGCGTCGCCTATTCATTATCTTGGCAGCTCCACACATGCCGTTGCTGCCTTATACAGCGTTTTACCAGGCCGAAAGCACATGCATACTGTTTGGTTTTGAGATCGAGTGGCAACATGCAAACTATAGGGCACGCTCTGGTTGCAAAGCAAACAGACAGTAGAAAGATGAAACAGTCTCCATCACAGTGAGGGAGAGAAGAAAAGTAAAGGAGAAACAGAGGGAATGGAGGATGTGAAGGATAAAGGAGATCACCGTGTTTGCCGTGATCACCTTCTGTTAAGCCGCAGTTTCTCTCCTATAAACACGATAGACAATGTGCACTAGCAGAGAGAGGAATAAAGGAAGATAGGAAATGAAATGGATGAAAATACTAAGTGTGACAGAGTGCAATGTTATGAAAAAGCAACCTGCTTTCAGAGTTCAGCTGAGGCTGCAGGATGACTAGAAAGAAAAAGGTTGTGCCGGAAGAGAAATGGATAGATGTGGGCATATACACAAAACAAGCTGAGCAGTGAGGGTAACATTTGGAGGGCTGTTGAGGTAGGCACAATGTGGAGAGCTTCTATGTGAGCAGTAACGGATTTAAAAGACAGAGAAATAGGCATGATGAGGGGGTTGAGAGTGAGACATGGGTTGAAAAAGCGAGAGACAAAGAAAGCAGAAACAGATGTAAACAGAGAAAGAGTTACAGCTGAAGGGCACGGCAGGGTACCAGCCAGAGAGAGAAAGATGCAGAGATGCTGGGCGGTGTGACATGGTGACATTTGCCTCCCCAAATGGGCTCTCTGGCTTTAGCCGCACAGTCTTGTGCGATGCCCCCCAACTGTGAGCCAAGAATGCACTTAGCTCAACAAGAGCAAATGAATGGCCCTGTTTTGACTTCTACCATTACACTCCTCCTCTCTGATAGCTGGTGCTGGGCAGAGTGGGTCTTTGTTGGAGCACAGGGTCCCCTGCATGTTTAAACACCCCTGCACCGTGGTCTAATTAGTGTGTTAAATCAGCACTTGGATTTGGATTTGTGGTTTCAGTACAACACCCTGGGTTTTGTAGTGTTGATTCATTTGGCTTGTTGCTGTTGGGAAGCAAATAAAATTGCAGCTGATTGGCAACATTCATGCTGCAATTAGCAATGAACTATACATACAAGGCAATCTTTAACATCTCTAGCAGCTGTTTTTCATCTTTGGACAGACTTATCACTGGATCTCAACATAAGAATGCTGTTTACTTCCATTGGAGAAGGATCAACTCATCTATCCACCGCAAGCTATGCAAACACCTGAAAGGCCTGCAAATATATCAACAACAGGCAATTTAGCTGCCAAAACCATCATGCCAGCTATTCAATAGAGCTAACTGCAGCCACTGAGTTTTCTTCGCCTTGAAGTTTGGACACATGTGCTCATTCCTTGGACAGAAAACACAGAGCTCATCTCCTCTTGTTGGAGACTTAATCATGAACACAATTGGCAGGTGTCTGGTATTCCAATTCATTTCTATATTTATATATATATAAATACATATATATGTATACATAAACATATATATGTAAACATACATGGGAACTTCCTTCATGCAGGTTTACACAGTGGCAACTGGATTCACTGCACACATGTGCTTTTTATTTTTATTATTTTAAAGCTACTTTTGCTCAAGTATAAAGAAATATTAGATGTTCATTGGTTCCATATAGTAGAAAATTGTCTCTGGGTCATTCCTACTGATAGCTGACCTGCAACATTTCATAACACTGTCTGATCTCTGATCATGCACACTCTCAACTCACACTGCATGTGTTGATATTCAAATATCTCTCTCCTTCTCTCTGTAGCTCCAGTTCCCCAATGATTATTCATGTGCATTTAACTCTCAAACAGCCCCTCATTAACTGTGGCACGCTGGGCCATACATTGGGCCAAATTACGCAGTTCTGACATACACAAACCAGCAGGAGGGGGAGGATGGGAGGGAGCAGAGTTGTTGGGATAAAAGGGCTGGCTTTCTACTTGGTCCTCTCTAACCACAGTTAATGGCTGCCAATGTGTCTGTATGGTATTTTAAAGCAATCAGCACTCTCACTTTTAGAGGGTTGGGGCTTTTTTGGGGGGGGGTCAGTGATGAGGTAAACACTAAGCCATGATTGGACTCCCACGATCAAATAGGAATTTATGCAAGGTTGACAACACGGCCAAAAAAAAGGGTTTAATCTGTATCTTTTTTTTCTCCTCTCTTTTTTTTGGAATCATAAAAGTCAATGCATTTGTGGAAACTTTAATGCCAGATGTGCCAGCTGTCAAAAGTAAAATTCTGTGTGCACGAACAAAAAAGCTACAGTTTTAAGAAGCACTTTGAATCTTGTGATTCAAATATGACACATACCTGTCAGGCTGTGAGCATCTGGACAGTCAAATATTTTTTGTTCTTCAAGGCCTGTGACTCTGCACATTCAACTTGAAATTAAACAACAGTTTTACCGCAGTTTCACGGCTCCACTTTCATTTGAGTAGGGATGTATCAATATCAAATGGGCTGTATTGAAGATTTCTCTTTTATAACAACCGAACACCGTTGATACATACAGATCAGCAATAGGTGCTTTAAACCATCCCAGGCCTCCACTGTAGGTAACTCTACCTCAGACTTGTTGGCACATCTGAGTAAGATATGATCTTTAGTAAGTGGTATGCATCTCAAATAAACTGATAGTTGATTGCCTTGACCAGTGAAGGACACTCCATACTTTCCCTGTGAAAAAGTCCTGTGATTGTAGTGGTCAATAAATGCCAGTGTACCAGCTCCACTCGCAGCATTGCGTGCCCAGCACGTAAGCCAGACCTCGTCTGACAGATGAGATGACATGCTTTGGATCATCAGATGTTTCTTTTTTTTTTTCAAAACTATGCTATTTCCATTTTTTTTTTCAATGTAGATTTTTTTTTTCCCTCTAATCAGCACATGGAATTGCAGGCTTGGGTGGAATCTACGATGTTCCAGTCATTAAGTATTTTGTTCAACACTGAAGTGGAAACATTTATGTCTATAGTAATTCTGGACATCCTTTGCAATTATAAAGAGGAACCATGCAAATGGTCTTCCATGAGACTTGTGCATCTTTGCACTAGGGTATTTAGTTGTTTAGAAACATGGTCCACCCACTGCAGCCTTCTACTTCAACAGTAGAAGAAAATGACAAGTTTTCAGCTTACATTGCATACTTTTAAGCAGTATATCATGCATTTGAAAGATTTTCTTGGATTTTGATATGTTGTATAGATAGATAAGATTTATTGGTCATGCATACACACATACACACTTCACTTTTAACCCATCCAGGTTGGCACCTGTTGACACACACATGCACATGCACAGGGTCACACACTCATAGAGATAGATGCCAACCTGGAGCGGTGGGCAGCCATTCACAGCGCCCGGGGAGCATGGGGGTACGGTGCCTTGCTCAAGGGCACCTCGGGCATGACAAGGAGGTGGCACCCCTCCAGCTGTCAGGTCCACCTTTCTGAGTGGCGAGAGTGGGAATCGAACCACCAACCTTCCGGTTATTGGACAACCGACTCTAACCACAGAGTCACAGCCGCTAGATGACTATAATGATGAACCTGTTGGTATACTCCTTCATGTAGCTTTTTCGTTTTTCTAATGTGCCACTCACACGGCGTGCAACAGGTAACAAAAAACTGTACAACAGGCTCAGCTACCTCAAAGTGCCAGGTGCAACAGGTACTGCGACATCAATTTTGGCACTTGCTGCCATTCTTGACCACACAAATGGTGACCATAAATTTAGCTTCAAGCAAGCTCTTTGGTGCCTGAACTAATGTTAAAATGAGCCACAGCTGACTCAGAAACATTTTGCAGCGGAGTGTCCGGGCCATGTCTGAACCCCTAAACTTTAGAGAACCATGTGTCTGCAAAAGGGCACAGTTTCAAACACAATTCATTCAATATTAACATAAATCCTCCTGAAAACCCAGAACAGTGGATTCATATCAATATACTCTTTGCATTAATACATAAAACATACTGTACATAAACAGTACAATTAAACACTGGCAACCTGGTGGGGGCTGTAGTCTCCAAATACTGATCTATCAAAAAATATAACACCAGATATGAGTCACAAAACATATAAAAGGCAGCACAAGAACATTTTAACCCAATAAAATTACAGCTTAAAGTAGAAATGATAATGGCAACAATTATTCCTCTTGCCGCTACAGTGCTAAAAGTCAAGAGCACAATCAAAACCTTTTCATTTTTTTATCATCTGACATCCTAATAGCAGTGATCACAGTCAAATTGTGGGAAAATCTGACAATGTACCTTGGTCATAAATAAATTGACACTAAACAGAGAAAATTCATATTCAATCATCACAAAGCAGGGTGATTAGTCCTGAGCTTCAGTACAAATACCATTACAATCAAGTCAAATAAACATCATATTAGGAGGGACAGAAAGAAGGTTTTTGACACTTCACTGGAAATACGTCACAGGTGGCTCATGCATTTGAGTGAAAACATTAGGTTTGAGCATACAGGTGTATTGTGATGAAACAACACCTGCAAACTCAGTGTTAAAGCAGAGGTGCATATACAAATAGAATAGAATAGAATAGAAAAATACTTTATTCATCCCCCAATGGGGGGAATTCAAATTCATCAAGTAGCTCAACATTTCTTTAAATATTTACAATGATTGTATAAACAACAATAAAACAACAATAATAATACTACTATTAACAATGTTAGTAGTAGTATTATTATATATATATATGCATTATATATACATATTATATATATGCATCCAATATGACAAATTACAGATAATAATGGGTGGTGTGTAGTATATAACACGTCAGTCACTGAGCTTTAAAAATAAGCTAGATTGTGCTGTGCATCTCTATTATCAGCTGCATGCTAGATTGTACTATAATAAGAGTGAGCGTGAGAGAACAAGTTTTGGCTGACCTTAGTCATCGACTAAACCCAACACAGCCATTACAAATCAGTCTTCATTGAAGAGCAGGCTGAAAATTGGTCATCATTGCATCTCCTGGCACGTAGATGGGCAATCAAATCAAAACGTGCCCTAATTTGACAGTTGCTATGAGACTGACCTCAACATAATCCGAATAACTACTCTTTATAATGAAGTAGAATTGAGACTAATTCTACATAGCTTGTCACATCTGATGTTGGACCTTAGGCTGGGGGGAAGGGTTAGTGCCATATGCTCAGTATATGACAGCTCCATAACAGCGGTGCGACAACACAGAAGTGTATACTCCTCATGGGATGGTGAGTGTGTGTATGTGTAAGTATCACAGATGTTGCAGTCTGAGGTCTGGTGCAGATGGCTCTAAGTACAATTGCCAGTGTTCTCTTTCCAGTAACAACAGTACATTCACACACTGCTATCTGGACCAATATAAAGGAAGAAATAGAGGAAGAGGCAGGCTGCTCTCACACACGCACACAAACACACACACATATGCAAACAAGCAACTAATCAGATAAGTCAGTTCATTACTTCATGACTTAAATGATACCATTTCCCTCTTATCTGTATGCTTGACAAAAATGTATTCACACAGGCAGTCAGCCCACCCCTTAAGTTGTGGAATTGCCAAAACACTTAATAACAGTAACAGCAACAATTTGAACTGTTCCTTTAAAGCGAACAACCAGTTGCTGTCTCTTAGCCGTGCTCACACTCTTGGTACGCTTCCTCCCATCACTCAGCTGGCAATTTTAACCAGTGTAACTCAACTATGATGGATAACAAGGACAACTAAATTCCGCCAATGTTGGAAAACCAGAAGCAGTTGCAGTTGCAGGTGCAGATGAGTTAACCACGGGCTTAGAAGAGATCAGCTGAGTTAGCTGGGTGAATGCATCTTTGCTTCAGGAAACACCAAGCAAAACAAAGGCAATGAATACAGTAAGAAGGGAAATACAACTAATTTGTTAGACCATCTTAAATGTAGTTATGCCACAGAATATGTTAAGTGTATGGCAAAGAAAAAGGCACATTACTTAATTCATGTTAATTGATGTAATTGATGTAATCCATGGGCTACAACCTTTTCTAATTTGGAAAGCATAAATGTAAGGCAAAACATAGACCTGCAGAATATAAGCCCTCAGTGTTGGGTGTCTTAAGGTAACACAATGAGAATTTTTTTCTTACTTTTTCTTTTCCCCAGAAAATTCTAAACAAGGATTTACTTAATTGCATATGACAGAATTTAAGGCAGTAAGTGAGCAGGATACAGATTTTGCTGTAAAAAGAACCAAAAATGATGAAAAAAAGTTCTGTTATAAGCAAAGTGTATTTATCTATGAATGTTAAACAATCTTACTTGGGGTCCAACTGCAAGATTTTCCATTGATTGTGCATTGCATATACCCAGATATCTATTTTCACAATGACTGTATACAAGAATATTTTAATCAATAACTGAATCGACTGTTTTGGAACAAATGTGACAATTCATGTGATATTGAATTAAGTTTAGTCTGTAGCCTCCTGGACAAACAGAGACGCACAGACCACCACTCAAGCGCGCAAACGCCCTCACACAAACTCACAAAACACACAGAGTCTCCTATGTAGTTGCCACTATCCTTGATTAAATTGGTCTTTTAAGCTTCTTACCTTTCTTTTTTTTCCTTGTGTACTTGTGAATGTGAGTCTGTGTGTGAGTCGGTGTGTGTGCGTGTGTCTGTGTATAATGATGTGTAATTAGACTTCACCTAAAAGCATTTCGTAAAACTTTCAATATTCAGAAGTAACGTACTATAAAAATGTCAAATGTAATTGTGACATCTCTGTCTCAAATTGAATTGTTTTGACATTTCCCACTTGATACAGCAATAGTTTAGACGGTGAGATATTTATCTTAACATAAGTGCGACTCATTCAATAAACATTCTTGCAGTTTATTTGAGAGCAACAATAATCTCAATCGAAGGATTGAAACCCTGCTGAATGGGACTTTTCCCAAGACTTTTTACCGTCATAAATGATTGTATCGTACATTTTATATAAACATAAATGCACACTAATCATCCAGGTAACATGGTCAGGGGCAGACCTCAGGAGTCACAAAGTAAGGCCAGAAAAAGTTTGGGGAAAGAGCATCGAGGTAGAATCACATTCAAACACAGAATACAGACACAGACGCAGACACAGAGGAGCACTGGATATACGTGTCCTCTGGGGGATTTGAAAAAAAAACAAAGCCTCAGGGGATTTGCCTTAGTGCAGAGTGCCACCTTGTTGTCAAGGCTGCAATGACACGTTTCTCTCAAAGCCACTCTTGACATACACTCACAAAGCATATATGTGATTTAATAAGAGATTGTGACATCAGTGTGGCACATACATTATATAGCTATAAAGATGAAAAGGTAGGGAGTAGACTGGACGGTAGGAAAACAATTGACAATGGTACAATACCCCAGGTGAAACTTGCTACTACCACATAGCTAAATTTGTGACATCACTGGCTCTCATGTTGTTCCCTGCTGTGGAGGCATGTGAGATTTATCTTTAAGAGATACATGCCATTTATGAATAGCATGTTTTTCAACATTTTTACAACACATTTTCAATGGCTTAGTCTTTCATAAGTATTTCATAAGGGCAACAGCGTAAAAACAGGGTTTAAGACGTACTGCCTTTGTTTGCTTTTACTTTACTTTGAGCACTTAAAAATTTTTACTGTACTTTAAATTATTCCCTTTTTTCACATTCATTAATATCTTAACTTGGAAATGTTGCATTTTAGCAGTCAGTGGTTTAGGGCATTAAAATGACTTCATCTTCACCTGACTTTCTCCAAGACTACCAAATGGTTGGTAATGGTAACATAGTGCAGGATAAATCTGACACAAAAGTATCACAAAATGTTGATTTGTAAATCTACTATTGTCAGATGGTAAGTCTGAAAAAAAGGGAAATTGGGGAGAAAAGTTAAAGAAATGTTTTCTGGGGTTTTCTTTTGTGTGAAGAAAGAAAGAAAAATCATCACTCAGGTAAGTTTCTGCAATTTACATCAGTAAAGCTATACATTTGTTGCTCAGCACCGTCTTTATTACAAGTGTTAAACCGAGCTGTGAGAATGACATCAGCAAAGGCATCACTTGGTCAAAGCTGTCAGAGCTAGGAAAAAAAGATTGTTCGTGAATATGTCTGTACGAGAGTGAATGCACCGATGTGTTATTGGGAAAAATGGCCATCATAAAATCCATTCTTAAAGCAGATAGAAAGGAGAAAGTATAATATATATGCTGTGTCAGTAAGGTATTCATTAATGTGTGCGAAACCAGAGTGCAGGCAACAGAATCTTTGTCACAGTCACTATTACAGGATAAAGAAGTTAATTGACTGAAGAAAAGGAGGATGGAGAGATTGAAAAATGGAGGAGAAGTCAGAAAGGATTGAGGGGTGATTATTAACAGGACATCTGGCACATGCTTTCCTCTCTCTGGGAGAAAGCATAAGGAAGGAGGAGATAGCAGGCAAAAGTGCTTGACCTTCAACTTGTCTGGCTGGTAAACCCACACACCAAAAATCAAACTCCAACAAACACACATGGACATACTGTACAACTACATACATATGTGAAAACGGAGGGATTTTTTTTTCTTCTTTGTGGGAACAGCTTCCTAGAGAGCAGAGAGTAACAGTGTGAAGGTAAACAACATGGCCGGTGGGGTGCTGACACGTTAGAGATGGAAACCAGGGGATGAGATCACTGTTGCCCCTGTGGGCTGTAATCGTGACGGGAGCCTCTCTTGCATGAACATGAACATACACACACACACACACACACACACACACACACACACACACGCATAAAAAAAACAAAACAAAACCATGTGCACAAGCTTGAAACCATAAATTGGCAACTATATATGGCTACACACACAGTCCACCCTTTTATATGCACACAAGCATGCAGTCACACAACCTCACAGTGTCTCTGGCAGAATGTATTGTGTGTTTGTGCCTGCTGCATATGTGGCCCCATGCATAAACAATGTGCCCTGAGAGACAGTGGAGTGTGATACTACGGCCCTTAGCACAACTCCCATGAGCCTCTCTGTCCTCACCGTGAGCACTTTAACATGTACAGATAGACAGACACACACAAACACGCACGCAATTCACACAAGTGTTAAAATGAAACAGAACAGAGAAATAGAAGCACAAAGAGAAGGGTAAGCATAAAAATGCAACACACACACATACAATTTTATTGGCAAAACACACTAAGGAATACGGAGGTGTTCTGTAGATCCACATACAGTAGAGCACACCTGAATATACACTTATACATACATGCACAAACAAGTTTCTGAAACATCAGAGAAGAGAGAGGTCCCAGGGTGAGATTAATCACAGCTAACAGAGGATCCCTGTTGTATGACTGCATGCAATTTATATTAGGACGAAAGAGGGGGAGGGGGACTGTATTTTGACAGCTAAGATTGAGGCACAGAAGACAACAGAATCTAGACAAAATATTCCACAATATGTAAATTTCCATCTCATTACTTCCTGTTGCAGACTGTCACACTAACATTAAAGTCATTTTGATGGTAACTTAATTTTTGCCACTTTTCTTTCATTCTTACTTTTGTAAACCTCTCGTGTCAGGTTGCCTTTTCATCCGAAGATCCTTTTGGTGGAGGACACGCAATTTAAATCTCCAGCACCAACACTACAAGCAGTTTGATTGGAATAAGCACAAGAGGAAATGAGTAGTAGTAGAATTTACAGCATGGCTGTAGGAGGGGGAAAGAGCGATGGCAAAACCATCATCCCTTCACCAACTTCACTGGCAAGAGATCTACTGAAAGTGTAAATGACAAACACTACAGTAAGGACCATTGTTTGTACAATAAGACTAGGAGCTTTTGTTGAATATGAGCAGAGAAGCTGAACAGACACACTCATGCAGACGTGAAATTGATGAAACCCTGTCACATGAGGACACAAGTGGTGCAACAAGTATTTTGGTTTTGAGTTAACTAGATTACAGAATATAGACAACCAAGGTGATGATGCAATATATAGAGATCAATTAGAAATGGAAATTTAGAGACAGGGCAGCGGGGGCAAGGCGAGCTGTGGAGGGAAAATGACGGAGTGAGTTGGCGAAACAAAAAGGATTGTACTCTGTATTACGAAGGAGATAATTGAGATATCAAAGTCCTGACAAAATGTGCTATTTCACTGGTGCTGGAGACAAACACAGAAGAGGGGGGCTGGAGTTGGTGGGGCTGGGGAGGAAAGATAGAAGAGAGGGATGGGGAGAGAAGAGGAGAGAGGAAGGGAAGTCTAGAGGGAGGTGACAGTGGTGTATGTGGCTGTGCTGTCTGTCTGACCTGATTGCAAATAAGCGAAGGAGCTCCGCCGTGGCCCAGAAGCACTTCCTCATGCACACAACTCCTCTCCCTCACAAACACACACAGCCTTTCCCTTTAATAAGACTGTCTAATGGTGGCTGTACACACAAACCACGACAGTAAAATATGCGTGTGCGTGTCTGTGTGTGTGTGTGTGTGTGTGTGCTCGAATGCAAGGATACAAGTAACTGGTGAGGGAAGGGACAAGGAGGAGGTGTATGGAAAGTGGAGTGGGGTTGGTGTACTGAGACAGCAAGGAAAAGGTGGGGAGGGGGGGAGGCAAAGGAAGGAGGGGCAACGGTGGATTTTCAAGATACATTTGCAATTTAAAACACGGTTTGGTGTAATGAAAATGTAAAGCAGTGGTTTTATTTTATTCAGTGTGGCAGGTTCAGATTCCCAGAGAAGCTCCACTCGAGCAATCAGTCCATTAATAATTGAATTTTGTTCAGGAGGTGCGTGTGTTTGTGTATTCGAGTGTATGAGTGTGAGAGAACGCGCGTGCAACATGTATACACACAGCCGTTTCGTGAGTGTGTGTTGAAGAGCACGAAACAAACCTCTCTTCTCTCTCCAGCTGCTGACCCTAATATAAAGCAGCCAATTAGAGATCTTTATTTAATTGCTGGGCAACTTGTCCTCGCTACACACTGCCACGCTCTGCCAAAGACTGGCACTGTGGCACTGGGGCAAGGCCAGGGACAAACACATGCATATCTGCAAGTATATTCACTCACTAATAAATACACTACTGCAAGAATTACATGGATAATTCCCAGAGAAATATGCTTGGCTGTAAATGAACCATTTTAACTTGTGCAGTAGAAAGCAACATCATTTTGATATCAGTGACCAAATGAAAACATATTTGCATCATAAAAAAAGATGATAGTGGGAATCCAGTCTGAAAAGTGGAGCCAAGGCAGAAGTTTCTGTAGAGGCAAAACCACTGGGAGCTTCTGGGGGTTGGTTTCAAATTACCAATGGCTCCAATAGCCTCATTCAAAAAGTGTCAATTTCTCTCAAAAACAACTAAGTCAACAAACTCTTTTCCCCACAAGCAAGTTCAGTATGTCCAACTCCATTATGACAGGTGCCCCACCCCACCCCCTTTTTTTAGTCGGTCATTTATTTTATTTTTTTTCCAGTTGACCTATTACATCACAGACCACAACAACTGACAATCAGTGGCAAATCAGTATCAGGCTGGGCATCTTTTTTGTATATTTTGTTTGTGCTGTATTCTTTATTCATTTATTATTCTGAACATAAGATGCAAGCTATCCCTGGTTTCTTGTCTTACCTCCAGGTTAAAACCCAGAAAATGAACTTTGGAGTTGACACTAAACGCAATTCTCAGTTTTGGTCCAATTGAATGTGTACAGGCATGAGTAATCCCACTTCCAAATGAATTATCTGGGTGTATTAGTTTTACTTTAAAAAATCAGTTTGATTGCAATTTAAGTTGGACTAAAACAATGATTCAATTTTTTCCTAACATCATGTAAGTATAATGACTGACTGTTTGGGGGGGGGGGGGTAGTACAGGTCAGGGGTTCAATTTACCAGTGAACTCAAAATGCATACCACCTGTACTGGTTCAATGTCATAATTTACTGTTCCTCCTTTGAAGTATCGGATCACATCTGACTCCAAAAAATTTTAAATGGCGATAGCAGCACAATATCATGAAACCATGTGATTTGCAATATCATTATTGAATATTGCAATGACGATTATGTAAATAAATACTTTATCAAACAGTGCTAATCTTAGGTGTATTTCAGAAGACTGCATTCCACTTCTGTGCATGCTGATAAGTTGAAGAAAGCTAATATTACATATATGCTTGTCGTATTTCAAGTTAAAATGTCTTTGCAGTATGTATGTTGTGTATATTGCAATAAAGATCCATTTTTTTATATTTTTATATAACTCAACATTTAAAAAAAAAAAAAAAAAGTCCAAAAATGAACGCATGACATCAAGGTGGCTGTGTCCATCTTTTCCATCCAGTCTAATGTTTGCACCATAAGGAGCTACATGTTCAGTATATCCACAGGAAGCTGTCAGAGAAATGCCAGTTCCTTATTCTTTTAGCGCTGTCTTTTTGCCTTCACACTTTTCCCCTCACTGCTTTTCCTCTTGACTCAAACTTCTTGCCATCCCTCCTCTGTGCCCAAAATCAGGTCTTGCTCCTCTCACTCCCACCTCTATCTCTAAATCTCTGTCTCTCTTCCTCCTGGGCTGTCAGAGAATATCAGATCGGTAGTTAGATCCATTGCTGAGGCCAAGCCGGCCTCTTCGCTCTCAGCACTCTACCACAACACATCATTACAGCTGACAGCAGGACTTCACAACGTACCAAATTTGCACACACACATGCAACTGTGCAGTACACAGTCATGTTTATGTGCATGTTCTTATTCACTCAGTTGGTCTCGCTCACACACAAACACACTGTTAAGAAGCATGAGGTATCCACATGTTTAATACCAATCATGGTAAAACAATTGTACAACTTCTTTTGTATGGTGTTTTCAATGACACTGCTGTTTTTTTTTTGTTTTTTTTTTTAAATAAATTGTGTGAATGTGAATACCTTTTTTCTTCTTTTGGCTTGGTCGTGTTCCATTAAATTAAGGATGGAGAAGGATGGGTGGGGGTTACCACTTTCAAAACCAACAGCAACAGGGCTGGCGGGGAGAGTTAGCCTCTGTATAACACTTCCAAAGAGAGGAAAAGACTCTCTTATAAGCCGTTAGCGCCGATGGGTATACTGTATATGTATCGGTATGTGTGGATCTGTTTTTAAGCCCAACCGGGGACTCTAGAGTTTTTGCTAAATCGGGGTTACATTCACGTACAAACCCACACAGACACCACCTGACATAACACACACACACACCACCTGAGAATACACATAACCATCATGTAGAACAACAAATCTTTGCCCACTTTGATCGGCTACATGAGAACATGTCACGAAGGGAATGGGGGAAGGGGGGTATGGGAGGAGAGTTACAGAAAAAGATTTGAAATATGGTGCCCAGAAAAAAAGTGTCCACTTTCCACCCCTCTTGTGAGATGAAGGAGGTGAGTAAAGAGAGAAACAAAACACACTAATCTTTTGGCTTCACAGGAAGCCACAAAGCACCATTTACATGGCGGAGTTAACAGGAGAGCACCAGGTTTCCTGATTTGCAGCGAACAGCCTTGTTCTAGATAGAGATATTCAGACTGTCAGTATAAACTGCTTCTGTTTTCGTTTTGCATTTATTTCAATGCCAGACTCAGGGCATAAATTTTTCATCACCTGCTAAGCTATGAATAAAAGATTAAAAAAAGGAACTGAGAGGGGAGTGGAGGGGAGGAGGGGACACAGAGAGAAAAAGAGAAAAAGAAGGAGAGAGATGGAGAAGAAGGAGAGATACAAAAAAAAGCCTAACAGATGTGGCGCATGCGGTGCAACGTGCAAGCCTTGTGTGCATAGTTAGAAGGTCTCCCTCTCCCCTCTCTCTTTGCCCCTGCCTGCCCAACTCCCCCCAACCTTCATGCACCACCATCCATATATACCTCTAGGAGAAGAGCAGTGTCTGCAGTGCAGGGTAAAGATGCTATAATGAGTGGGAGGCAGAGGAGCATCTCACCTTGGCTTTTTATAGGATTACCTGAGAGGTGAACTCTCTGCTCTGTGAGAGGATTCATCAGTACATCCTCTTGCTCTCTCTCTGCCCTCAGCGGTCTTTGACAGGCAGGGCGAGAGTGAGATGTCGAAGAGCTGCCGGAAAATTCTCAGCAACACAGAGCTGACAGGTTCAGGTGTGGGTTAAAGAAGGGAGAAGAGGAGAGGGATGGAGGGAAGGATGAAAGTGTGCTGGTAGGGAAGGGGTGGACCCCACTTTCAAACTCTGTAATTTTATCTTTCTTTCTGTTAAGTTGGGTTTATGAAGCTGTACATCCCATCTCATTTGGCCTATGACTGTTAAATCCGTATATACCCCACACCATTACCTCCTCTCCAACTAGCAGGCTCACACTTGACAATATGCCACCTTTATTATGAGTGCTGGTGTCACTTACATCATGAATGGGAAGACTCAGACTCAGTTACAGATAGCAATTTTACATGAACATATACATCTGTATATATATATATATTTATATATACATACATATACACATCAATATCTATAGATGTGTATATGTATGAAATCACATTTCATATAAAACCAATGGCTTTAGGTTGATACTTTTCACTGACTCAAAACAGTGCCACAGTTGAATGAAGTCCCCCACTCCTGACATTACATTGTTTGTTTAGTAGTGGGCATATGATAATAAATGAGGTCAGTTACACCACTTCATAAGGCGCATGCCATACAACAGGTACTCATTAACAAAGCTTAGTAGAGCAAAACTGTCTGCAAGTGAGACCCACTCATGAACAACTACAGCAGAACATCATTGCAACTCAAATGCAGACCGACACAGCTCTATACCAGGACCAAAGACACAATCAACATCCCAAAAAAGTAGGTAGATATTGCCATCATACATCACATATACATACAATTAAAGGCACCACTCAACAGCTTTTGTTTTTTCTTAATTTGACAGTCACTTAGAAAATTAAATCAATGTTTCACACTGTGGATCCCATGCTGGTATTAACACAACAGTGGCTGTCAGTCTATATGCCCAAAGACTAAGATAGGGTGACTCCCATCTCTTCAAACAATTCAAGCTTGAGAAACATATAGAAAAGATGCTATAGAACATGATTTCTAGAGAACTATTTTCAGATAAGAAAACCGGACATAAAGTTTGATTTTGAGGTGCTCAACACCTAAAATTTGGTTCTGCAATATCCGCAAAAGAGTCTTACAGAACAGTTTTAGTTTAAAAGAATAACCACAGAGGTTTGATTTGAATCTCAACGGCTCTCCTCCAAGACAAGTCACAGTAACTTTACACTAAGGTTACATAGATAACTATGAGTCCATCTTTTCTATTCTATTAGTTTCAACAATAAACTAGTTAGAAAACTCATTTACATTACCTCAGAGCATCTCCACTGTAAAAGAGAAGATGCAGGCCTTGACGATGCACTTAAACTCACACCGACATTTTCAAAACTTTTAACATAAGAAGCTATAAAGATGCACTACAACATGCACATAATCTACATTGCATATGTGTGCATGGCATTGTGTAGTAAATGTGTGGTTGTTCAAGTCAATGTAAAAAAAATACCTAATCAAAATAACCACTTACATAAATGAGCAGTCACAGCACACCCACTCAGAACACATCCCCACACTTCCACATGTACACATACATAAACATACAGATGCATTCATATGACCTTGCCTCAACAGTAATGTTGAACTTCACAGGATTATATACATTAAACCAGGGATGTCCAAAGTCGGTCCTCGAGGGCCGCTGTCCTGCAGGTTTTAGATATTTCCCTGCTTCAACACACCTGATTCAGATGAAATCGATCTCTTCAAATGATTGTTAAGTTCGGCACAAGCCCGCTAATGATGCATTGACCTAAATCAGGTGTGTTGAAGCAGGGAAATATCTAAAACCTGCAGGACAGCGGCCCTCGAGGACCGGATGTGGACATCCCTGCATTAAACTAACACAGAAAATCAGCACGAACCAGTGCATGTGTATGAAAACACAAATACAAGCACAGGGGTTTCTGCTGTTGGTCAGAAACAAATTTATGCTCAAATGCCCTCATACACATGCGCATATATATTTTATATAAATGTATAAAAAGCCAGAGGGTTGTAGTGTAGGTGCAGGGTGAAATTCATGTCTGGTTAGAGTAGGGGTAATATATCCCACCAGGACCTGTATTCCTCTTAGCAATCTAAAATAATTATTATGAGACCTGATGCTAGACATCGGCCCCGACCTTCTGCATTGAAATGAGGCTGCAAGTATGCGTGTATGTATGTTTCACTAGATTTTAGTGTTTCATGTCTAAATATGTGTTGGGAACGGATTGAACTGGCCCCAAAAGCCTCTTGAACTCCTGCTTTGGTTAAGTTTAATGCTCCTGAGAGGAATAAGTGTGATATTTAAACCGCAAGGGTCTTAAAATTATACTACAAGTAAGACATCAGAGCAGCTACAGTTTTACCAAAAAGACTATGATGATACTATAATGAATGCTGCTGGAGCTGTGACACTCCCTGTCAAAACACTAAATTCAATTGAAACTCCCCCTTGAGCTGTCACCTTATCGTGGTGGGGGGGTTTGCGTGCCCCAATGAGTCTGGGAGCTATGTTGTCTGGGGCTTTAAGCCCCTGGTAGGGTCACCCATGGCAAACAGATCCTAGATGAGGGACCAGACAAAGAACAGCTCACAAGACCCCTATGATGAATAATATTTATGGACACCGTGTTCCCTTGCCCGGACGCGGGTCACCGGGGCCTCCCCCTGGAGCCAGGCCCAGGGGTGGGGCCCGCCGGCGAGCGCCTGGTGGCCGGGTCTGTGCCCGTGGGGCTCGGTCGGGCACAGCCCGAAGAAACGACACGGGTCCCCCTTCCTACGGGCTCACCACCCGTGGGAGGGGCCATGGGGGTCGGGTGCAATGTGAGCTGGGCGGCAGCCGAAGGCGGGGACCTTGGCGGTCTGATCCTCGGCTACTGAAGCTGGCTCTTGGGACGTGGAACGTCACCTCTCTGCTGGGGAAGGAGCCTGAGCTGGTGCGCGAGGCTGAGCGGTTCCGGCTAGATATAGTCGGACTCACCTCGACGCATGGCTTGGGCTCCGGAACCAGCCTCCTCGAGAGGGGTTGGACTCTCTTCCACTCTGGAGTTGCCCGCGGTGAGAGGCGTAAAGCAGGTGTGGGCATACTTATCGCCCCCCAGCTGTGCGCCTGTACATTGGGGTTTACCCCGGTAGACGAGAGGGTAGCCTCCCTCCGCCTTAGGGTGGGGGGACGGGTCCTGACTGTTGTTTGTGCTTATGCACCGAACGGCAGTTCAGAGTACCCACCCTTTTTGGAGTCCCTGGAGGAGGCACTAGAGAGTGCTCCTCTGGGAGACTCCCTCGTCCTGCTGGGGGACTTCAATGCTCACGTGGGCAATGACAGTGAGACCTGGAGGGGCGTGATTGGGAGGAACGGCCCCCCCGATCTGAATCAGAGTGGTGTTTTGTTGTTGGACTTCTGTGCTCATCACGGATTGTCCATAACGAACACCATGTTCAGGCATAAGGGTGTCCATATGTGCACTTGGCACCAGGACACCCTAGGCCGCAGCTCGATGATCGACTTTGTAGTCGTATCATCGGACTTGCGGCCGTATGTCCTGGACACTCGGGTGAAGAGAGGGGCGGAGCTGTCAACTGATCACCACCTGGTGGTGAGTTGGCTCCGCTGGTGGGGGAGGAAGCCGGTCAGACCTGGCAGGCCCAAACGTATTGTGAGGGTCTGCTGGGAACGGCTGGCGGAATCCCCTGTAAGGAGGAGTTTCAACTCCCACCTCCGGCAGAGCTTCAACCATGTCCCGGGGGAGGTGGGGGACATTGAGCCCGAATGGGCCATGTTCCGTGCCTCCATTGTTGAGGCGGCCGACCGGAGCTGTGGCCACAAGGTGGTCGGTGCCTGTCGTGGCGGCAATCCCCGAACCCGCTGGTGGACCCCAGTGGTGAGGGAGGCCGTCAAGCTGAAGAAGGAGTCCTATCGGGCCTTTTTGGCCAGTGGGACTCTGGAAGCAGCTGATGGGTACCGACAGGCCAAGCGGAACGCAGCCTCGGCGGTTGCTGAGGCAAAAACTCGGGCTTGGGAGGAGTTCGGGGAGGCCATGGAGAACGATTTCCGGACGGCCTCGAGGAGATTCTGGTCCACCATCCGGCGGCTCAGGGGGGGGAAGCGGTGCATCGTCAACACCGTGTATGGTGAGGGCGGGGCTCTGCTGACTTCAACTAGGGACGTCGTGAGTCGGTGGGGGGAGTACTTTGAGGGCCTCCTCAATCCTACCGACACGCCTTCCGATGAGGAAGCAGAGTTGGGGAGCTCGGACGTGGGACCTCCCATTTCTGGGGCTGAGGTTGCCGAGGTGGTCAAAAAACTCCTCGGTGGCAAGGCCCCGGGGGTGGATGAGGTCCGTCCTGAGTTCCTCAAGGCTCTGGATGTTGTGGGGCTGTCTTGGTTGACACGCCTCTGCAGCATCGCGTGGACATCGGGGGCAGTGCCTCTGGACTGGCAGATCGGGGTGGTGGTCCCCCTCTTTAAAAAGGGGGACCGGAGGGTGTGTTCCAACTATAGGGGGATCACACTCCTCAGCCTCCCTGGTAAGGTCTTTTCGGGGGTACTGGAGAGGAGGATCCGCCGGATAGTCGAATCTCGGATTCAGGAGGTGCAGTGTGGTTTTCGTCCTGGCCGTGGAACAGTGGACCAGCTCTATACCCTCCGCAGGATCCTGGAGGGTGCATGGGAGTTCGCCCAACCGGTCTACATGTGTTTTGTGGACTTGGAGAAGGCGTTCGACCGTGTTCCTCGGGGACTCTTGTGGGGGGTGCTCCGGGAGTATGGAGTGCCGGACTCCTTGATATGGGCTGTTCGGTCTCTGTATGACCGGTGTCAGAGTTTGGTCCGCATTGCCGGCAGTAAGTCGGACATGTTTCCTGTGAGGGTTGGACTCCGTCAGGGCTGCCCTTTGTCACCGATTCTGTTCATAATTTTTATGGACAGAATTTCTAGGCGCAGCCAGGGCGTTGAGGGGGTCCGGTTTGGCGACCTCAGAATCGGGTCTCTGCTTTTTGCGGACGATTTGGTTCTGTTGGCGTCGTCAGGCCGTGACCTTCAGCTCTCACTGGAGCGGTTTGCAGCCGAGTGTGAAGCGGCTGGGATGACCATCAGCACCTCCAAATCTGAGACCATGGTCTTCAGCCGGAAAAGGGTGGAATGCTCTCTTCGGGTCGGGAATGAGATCCTTCCCCAAGTGGAGGAGTTCAAGTATCTCGGGGTCTTGTTCACGAGTGAGGGACGAATGGAACAGGAGATTGACAGACGGATTGGTGCGGCGTCTGCAGTGATGCGGGCTCTGCACCGGCCCGTCGTGGTGAAGAAGGAGCTGAGCCAGAAGGCGAAGCTCTCGATTTACCGGTCAATCTATGTTCCTACCCTCACCTATGGTCACGAGCTGTGGGTAGTGACCGAAAGAACGAGATCGCGAATACAAGCGGCCGAAATGAGTTTCCTCCGCAGGGTGTCTGGGCTCTCCCTTAGAGATAGGGTGAGAAGCTCGGTCATCCGGGAGGGGCTCGGAGTAGAACCGCTGCTCCTCCGCATCGAGAGGAGTCAGATGAGGTGGCTCGGGCATCTGGTGAGAATGCCTCCTGGACGCCTCCCCGGTGAGGTGTTCCGGGCCCGTCCCACTGGGAGGAGGCCCCGGGGAAGACCCAGGACACGTTGGAGAGACTATGTCTCTCGGCTGGCCTGGGAACGCCTCGGGGTCCCCCCAGAAGAGCTGGAGGAAGTGGCCGGGGACAGGGACGTCTGGGTCTCTTTGCTCAAGCTGCTGCCCCCGCGACCCGATCCCCGGACCAGCGGAAGATAATGGATGGATGGATGGATGAAAGAACAGAATTTCACAGGAGCTGTAAGGCAACATCTACACTAATATGGCTTCATTTGAAAGACTTTCCAGATGAGCGTCGCAGATTCAGAAAAAAAACATCTCTGTTCATTGTCAAAAGCCTGAAAAGTCCTGTCACATAACTGTTTATGCACACTGGCATGTATACAAGAAGGGAAGTTGTGGAGTAAGTTTCTGTGGTTTTTCTTTTAAGTTCATTTTGAGTTGAAAAGCAATGAAACACAAGTTAAAAGGAAGGTAAGATATGTCTGATTAAGCTGACAAGAAAGTCAAACTGTCACTGAAATGAACACTTGCCTAAGTGGTGGCCAAAAAAGCCACATAATAAGCATAGGGAGCATTATCAATCACCAGAGGAGGTTTGGTCATAGGAGGAGTACCAAGAAGAGAGGGATGACATCATAAATTGTATGCACGTGGCCTGTCACATAGCCCAGAGAGTAATGTGCATCTGAGGTTTAAACATGTGTTTTTAAACACAAAGAGTACAGGTAAAAAATCCACCTCAAGTTTCTGAATACAAGTTGTCCTATTTTATATCATAATATAATTGTTGTGACGCTGACGTTGCAAATCAAACTTTAAGCATGGATACTATTGCCTCCTGATGTTTCCTCATATCACCACCTACTTACCATCTTTTTTTTTAATCTCACCTCCTCATCTTTTAATCCCCTCTGTCATTCTCCTTTTTCTTTACCCACACTTCCACAACTATTTGACACCCAATGTCAGCTCCTATACACTTTAGCTAAATCTGGCCATTTCTTCTTCTGCTTTATATTGTCTTCCTCCCCCTCCTTCAACACCATCTTCTCTCAGTAAGGCTGAGGGCTATGCCAGGAGAAGTTGGCATCAACCTGTCACCCTACCATTGCCACTTCCTCTTCCTGCCAGCCTTCCTAATCAAATTACCCCCCCAACACATGCACATAGAAGCTCATCAACTTTCCTCTCTGCTTTCTGCCTGGCTTCTCTCCTGGGCCTTCTTCTTCTCCTTCCCTGCACTTTGTTCTCATTGTGCCCTTTATCTACTGGCTTCCCATAGACTGTGTAAAAAATATGTAAAGCCATTATCCAATTGGAAAGAATAAAAGGAAAAAAGAAAATGTTTCCGTTTATATTCCTTGACTGGATTTGGGCTTCTGTGTGACTTCTGTGTGACTGTGCATGTTTGGTCAGTTCTGACTGCACAATTGCAAAAATGTCTGAGGCCGCTGTTTCATCATTATCGAATTTCCCTCCTCTGTTCTGCTTCCGTCCTGTGTGCCCGCTTGCCCACGCTCCAAATGTCAACAGAATTTGGGCACATGGAGTGGCATCTGGTGCCACATCACCCAACGCACACGGATACAAAAAACCTCACAGCACGCCGAGTTAACCTGGAGCACCGCCAAGCCAGCAGCTACTTGCTAGCTAAGTGCCACAGTGCCAGTCAAGTGCCCGTTCGGCTGTGCGCCCACCCGCATCACTGCATCACCCACACACATACACACACTGGCACTTTCAACCCCCAATGGCACTGGGAGATGACAGGGAGACAGAAGGGCCTTGCCTTGCTGAGCCGCTCCCTGCCCCCAGCACATACTGTACAGCTTCCTACCTAACCCCAGAGCCATACTGCATCTCCGTATCCTCGCTGGTTGTCTATTTGTGTGGGCTACACACAAACAGAGTGTGTGTAATGTTTTGACAGTGTCTCTCTCGTCTCCCTCCCAAACACACACCACTGTGTGTTGCCTTATATTGGGAACATGCAGTCATGCATGTGGATACACACTCATATACTGTCCCTCTACAACACTCGTTAGAATTACACACACAGCCATGAACTCCCATCCACACTTACACACCCTAACCCACACGCACACGCACATGTGCATGCACACACACCAACAGAGCTTTAGTATGTGAATTGCCTCAGATGGTACTGTTAGAGGCTGGGACCTGGCCTTTGGTCCTCTGAGCTATTACTGGCTTCCCAAGGTTTAGCAGAAAAAGACACAAGCATGCTCTCATGCACACACACACACACACACACACACACACACACACATAAATACTCCACCTGTTTAGTGTGATTAGATAAAAATAATAAGTGCTGCCTAAACCAAAGCACATCAATAAGAGATCATGTACGTGGATGGAAAGAAGGAGAGGAGGCTTGAAAAAGTTAACTGACAATGGTGACCTTGAGTTCAGCCTTTAGAGGGGTAAAGTTGGTAGCAAATCGGTGTGTGAATTACAGTCTGGTGAATGATAAAGGAAAGGAGAGGAGGAAAAGGCTGATTTGAACTTAGCCAAAAGACGATGAAGAAAATAATTCACGAAAAACCATCACAAATCATTTGTCAATTCTAATGTCTATATTCTTGAAAACCATAAACCACTGCCCAAGATTTACACGATGATTAGGCATCCTCCATATATTCAGACACCCTATTTCCTTTTTACTTCCCAGACTTTCCACAGCTTCCCTATTTGCAGATTAGAGTTGACTCTCAATTACAGTCTATCTCTGAGCGCAGATGACAGTGTGAAGCAGGCCTAAATAAAACACATCAGGTTTTTCAAATAGGCTGGTTCAGGACCACTGAGCAGCCAACAGTGCCATCCAGCTAGCCAACCAGCCAACTCCATATACACCCATAGCTGTGAAAAGAGCTTAAGGAAGCTAGAAAGCAAGCCATGCTGTCTGAGCCCAACATATGTTCTACTCCAATCCGTATCATTCTTCATTTGCCTGTTCCTCTTCCTTGGTCTCAGCAGCTCTCTCATTCTCTCTTTTCTTGCGTCTGAATTTGTCCACACGATATATCGCTCTATTTTTCTTGAAATCCTTTCGTCTCCATGATATGTCAGTGCTCTTTTACAGCTTTGAAGCCTTATTTTATTTTATTCATTTATTTTTATTTCACAAATATTACTTTTATTTCATAAATGCTGACCAACAGAAAGGACATATTCTGAAAAAGGCGACAGACAGTCTCTTTACCCATTTGTGATTTTATTTTGCCCAGATTCAGCTTGGATTTTGAGCTCTTTGTGAAAACAGATGCATCCACAAAGACAGAGAGACTGAAAGTAATAAGCCTCAGTAGCTGAAATGACTGGGTTAGACAGAAAATCTATGATTATATGTGGAGGAGATGCCTCGTGATATTTGCATGGCTTATGTCTTTCTATTATGTGAGATAATCAGAGTGATTATTTAATGTAGGAAGGCTCATATGGTGCGTGACTGTAATGATGTCAACAGACAGACAGCGACGGCAGAGCTTTTTCAACTGATGCATCGCGTGTTTATTGTACCAGAGCACACAATATGGAAGCAGACAGGTGGGATGTGTGTGTGTGTGTGTGTGCATACATGTGAGATGCTAACGTGGGTGTGCATCATCGTCCACATGCAGGTGTGGTCTGTGCACTTTGAATTTAGCCTGCATATGAAACCACTTGTAACCCAAAGGGAAACAAAGTAACTGCTGCTTCTACAGTGTAGTGTATCCAGAACATGCAGAGGGGTAAGAGCAAGTTCATTAAGAGATTTCAAGGCACCTGAAGTTCATTTGTACGGTGGTGAAAGAGAAGAAAGTCAAAAGGTACGTTGTCATTCATGTCTTTTTTAAACACTTGGCCGTAATATTTTACTTTATTATAGAAGAGCAGCGGAGTTATGTCGCTATAATAAAGTAAAAGATTACGGCCAAGTGTTTAAAAAAAGACATAAATGACAACGTACCTTTTGACTTTCTTCTCTTTCATTAATATGGTAGATCCATCTCCCATAGTCGATCCCCTATCCCACAGGTCGAGACCGCCTAGTGGCCTGGCGAACTTCCGTTGTGTTTTGACGTTTGCAGCGTTTCTGTCTTGCATGTGTTTTGATGTTTGCAGCGTTTGTGTCTTGCATGTGTTTTGATGTTTGCAGCGCGTGTGCTCCGGTCGTTTTTGTGATTGCCGCATTTTTCTCTTGCAGGATTTTACTGTTGGATTTGTTTCGCCGTTTGCAGCGCGTTTGCACGTGTCGGCCACCATACATTTGCCTCCCTAAAGCAACAAAACAGGATAATAGAAACACAAGCCATGTATTTGCTGTTGCCTTTCTGTCCTTGTCTTTAAATAGAAAAGTCTTTTCATCCTTATCTGTTTCTTGACTTTAAGTTTCTTCAGTTTCTTTAAGCACAATGCGTACAGATAAGGGAAATAAAATTACTTTTGAGACACTATTCCCATTTAAACCAATAGTCACCATTTTTTCAGCAGTTGATCAAATGCTTCTTCTTCTCCATTTTATACAATGTAGCTTTGAAAACACGAGCATGAGCATTTTCCTATTGCATTGTTCCACTGGTTTGTTAGTTGTTGTCTGTTTAAAACTGATAGACAGTTACTTTAAACCAACACATCACCAGGGTCATCCATCGAATGGGCAACATAGCAGCACGGCTAGCTAGGGTATCATCTACAAAAAGGTGGGGCTGCTGCCTAAGCAAACCACAAATATCTTGGCATCTTGGTGTTAATGCAGGTTCCCTCAAAGGAAAATAAAATTAGCATCCAAACAAGCAAGAAGAAGCCACCAGAAGTCCAGTCGTAAGAAGATGATAAGAAAATAAAAGCAATATCTCAATCAAAAAAAGGTTGTCAACCTTTTTATCATAGCTAAGCGGCTGTCAGATTACTAAATGCTTGCCAGTAAATGTAATTTTCTCCTGAGCAGACAGCTGCATTGTTGTCAACATCTTAGACAAGATAGGTTATAGCCCAGATAAAATTAATGGAAGCTTTTATCTTGTTCTCTAATTATTACATTCCTTCACATCAATTTAAACTACCTTAATATTTATGCATTGTTGATGACCATTTTATTCTGTCCACCAAAATAACAACAGAGTATTTGTTAGCACCATTCAAATAGTCCTGAAAATGTCCAGGCTTTAAAAGACAGCTTTTGTGAAAGTCAGTTTCACTGACATACAGCGCAGTAACTTCAAGAACCACTCAAACATTCATTTTAATTATGGCGAAACAACTTCAGTTTCAAATTAGAGACACCAAATCTGTAAATCTCAAGTGTTTGTTAGAGTCTAACAGTTATTGCTTTTAACTACGACAATTATTTAACAGCTTCAAGGGGGTCAGGGCCAACAGTCCATATATGTCCTGCAATACCTCAAAAGTAGTTTTTTTTTCTTTTTTCCTTTACCCAAAGGACAATTATTATTCTTTTTGAAAAATGGCTGATGCAAAATCAGCCATGAAAGTAATTTCATGGCTGATTTTAAGACATGTCCAATCACCAAACATATTTTCAAGAGATTAAAAGGTATTTTAATAATCTGTATACTTGTACTGCCTGCATCCAGCTACTGCATAATTAACAGGTTTTAATTGTCATTTAGTTTCTTTCTCTGTCTTCCTTCGCCAAACGTACTTGTGTGCTTGTGTTTGCACTCCCGCTGCTGCTACGTCTAATAAATATGCGCTTATAATCCTGCTGCTGGTGTCATCCAAGTGTCACTCCTCGACATACGGCAGGGTGACGGTAGGGCGTCCCTTGAAGTGCCTGAATGTGTGTGTGCTTAATTTAACGTTGCATGAATGAATCCACAGTTGTGTATTACGGACGAGTCTTAGTAAATGTGTTTCATTGCGTGTGTGTGTGTATCTTACATTGTGCAACGTGTCTGTGGGACTGATTAAGACACACTGGTGTGGTGGGACACCTGTTCTTAGTGGGAAAATGGGCTGTGGGCCACAAGGGCAAGAGGCTAGGGGAAGAAAAAGAGGCAGGGGGAGGCAGAAGGGACACAATGTGAGCTACAGTGAGACACTGTTATCCACTTCCGCACCAAAGGACTTTTAATTTAGTCATGGTCAGATTAGATCACCTATGCCACATGGCATAGGTGGGAAGACACATTGCTGCCAAGCTATTAGATAACCAAGAGTTGGGCAATGTGACAACACATAAATAGATGTACAAGCTAAACTTACAAACACACTTTTCCATAGGACATGGAAAACATTTTTGTAAAAATAGGACATACGTAGGCTTACTGACGCATGTTCAATCCAACTGGAATCTTCCTCAAAAGTTAATGCGGTACATTATGGGAATGCAGACAGGCAATTGAGATGTCCTTAACACCCAGAACACCTTAAAGGCGGGGTAGGGGATCTTTTTCTGGAACATTTTTTTACATATTGCTTGAAATACTCTTCACACCCCCATTGCAACCAATTAATTAAAAGTTTTGACACAAATATGAAAAGTTTTAGTGGCCTCTAGAACGTACAATCTAGGAAAAACAGTATCCAATCATTGTGAACGGACCGTTCACAATGATTGGATACTGATGCCGTCTATCAAACTGCAATCTGCTCCTCCCTCCCCCTCCTCCCCCCCCTGTGCGCGTACCCTGCTCCGTGAACGAATTACACGTCCAGAAGCTTGGCAGGAAGCTAAACTAGAGCCAGCTTGGCTAGCACCTAGCATTATTAAACGTATAGTTAGCATAAACTAAATACTAAATACTAAATACGGCAACGATCGATGCTTGCTGTCAGAACAGCGCTCGTGCACCTTCGTGCTCGTGCGCGTTCATGTACTCTAGAGGCGTGCCTTCGGGGGGAAAGTGAAGAAAAGGGTTGGGACTTTTTACCGGTGTATTTTCAAAATGCAGCTTCGTTGGACTCAAAATCCAGGATCTCCTATCCTACCTTTAAATGAATCAAAGCAACACTACAAAATTGTGTGAAACCTTAAAGTTTATGCTTCGAACTCATTCTGAAGTACAGTGACATTCATCATGCACATTCCCAGGCCTGAAAGTGCCCTGGAGCACCAGTGGGGTGAGGTACCAAAGTTCAAAGCTATGGTTTCCAGCTGGGCACCAGGGGCAGATTGGGAAGTATTTTTCCACTGGAACAATTTTTCCCTTGCCGGCCTCATACCAAAAAAAAAATCTATTGTAATTGTTTTGGTGGCCTACACCTCCTAATGCTAGTGCAGATTTAAAAGCGTATAAAAGCCTTTTGTTGTATTCTGTGCGGCGCCACTAGGTGGCATACTGGGGGCATATGGGCGGTACGGGAACCTGGGAGGAGAAGAAGAAGTGAATGCTGCTGCTGCCAGCCACGTACTTACTCTGCCTGCGATGTATTGTTTTATTCCGTGTTTATTTTCTTCAGTCTAGTCTAACTAATTAAAGCACACGACTGTCTATAATAAACCTTGCTCTCCCGTGCACATTACAATGCTTCTGCTATTGAGGGCTTTGGACGCTATTTCCATCAATTGACGTTCTAGCAGCTGTGCTCGTGCTTACGTAACGGCATGACTAACAGAACATGTCTTTCAAATGGAGAACTGGAGATTGAAACATTGAGTTGCAGCAATACATTTTCGTTCCATATGTAGCCCATTTAGATCAAAACAACTCTCCTGAAACCATTCAATATTCAAATAGCTCAATTCGGATATAACAAGTGAACATGCATTTTTGAAAAAAAATATTTTAAACCATTAGCCTGCATGAACCTTGCTTGCTTGCCTTCATCTGCTAGCCAATTTTCGTCCTCTGTTGCTGGCCAATTTTCCTCCTCTGGTGACACGACGCTGTTTTCCAAGTGTCAAAGTGACGCGCAAATCCAAGTGTCATTGAGTATTTAGGTCCTAACACATCATGTTAAATACACACAATTAAACTAGCTTGTGTGCTAACCTGACTAGCACACGCCGATGTCAATGCAACAATGTCATTTACCTGTACTTTGCCGGCGTGGATTGTGGAATAAATCCGTAATTTTTGAGCACTTAGATGCCTCCTCCTCCAACTTTTTCTTCTTTTTAATCCTGGCTTTTTCAGCACCTCCTTTTTCTTTTCGTTTGCCTTCCATGTTGCACTTGACTCCAGAACTGCAGGAGTAGGACTTGCCAGAAACAGACATGCTTACCATCACTTGAGTAGACTAAGGCTGAATCTCAGATGGCACACTTGTGCACTTCGGGCACTATGTTTTAGTGCGTAATTAATTGTGACCACAAATGTTCAATAACGCTTGAATATACAAAAAAAATACAAAAAAGGGAATCATACTGACACATAAAAATCATCATCAGAGAGAGGGTGTGACAATTTTACTTTAAGCCACCGTCACTGCAGTAATGGCGTCTGGTACAGGGTATATATACTGACTGGTTGCATACGTGATCGTAGAAGTCAGAGGGAGCCATTTCACATGCTAGAATCAGTACTAAGTACTACGGGCTGCCAGTCGGCTTACAAGGGCTGTTGACATTATGTTTAGGCCGGCCGGCCCGGCGGGATAAGTCCCAGAAGTCCAGACGGCCAATCCGCCCCTGCCGGGCACTACAACATTTTGCCTTACAGTCCCACCTCACACACCAACAACTACATAACAACCCATTTTTTTAAATTACTCAGACAGTTGAAACAGAAACAAACAAGCAAACACTGAGGCAGGTGCTTAAAGCTGCAGTCGGCAGGTTTTCAAAATTACGAGTCTAAAGTTGGAAAATTCGAACTGATACAACTTTCAGGTCCCTCCCCGGCTCCCCCAACCTCTACCAAGCTCCGAATCGCCCCCCAAACCCCTCCCCCTCTGTGGACGAGGTTGTGCACGTGAGTTCACACCAGTGTGAGCGCACACAAGCTGGGGCAGACTCACGCTCAGCAGCGTGTGCACAAGCTGTGATTGACAGGTAGGATTCCTCCACCCTAACTTGATTGGTTAAAAACAGCCGGGAGCGCTCGATTTTTGCAAGCATGATTACAGGCTTCAGAGGGAGCTACAGATTTCGTTATTTTTCCTAAACAGCCTATTTAATATTCTACTTCCAGAATCCCATGACAGTTCAAGCTAATATGACTAAAAAAAAGTTGCCGACCGCAGCTTTAATGCTTACAACGAGACAGCACATTTGGGAGAGGTGAGGGGAAAGAGATTTAGTGTACGAGCAAGAAGACACAGAAAAAAAATAAACATTGGACTGGGTTTTACTAATGCAGAGCTCAGAGTGAAAACAAGATTAGTGGTAGATACTGACTCAGCTTTGTTGATACCGAACTGGTAATAAGCTCTTCTGTTTTGTATTGTGTCGTGTTTACTGTGCTTGGCTATGTTGGTAAAGTTACCAACATGTGGGTTAATAATCATGAAAAGAATATGATCAAGATATGTTTTTTCTCTGCTCTGCATGAGTTGTAAATGAGTGGGACCTGAAGCTGTGATTCCTATATTAAAACCTATGAAATATGTCTATATACTCTTGACATTTAGGCTGCAGCTACACGAAAACGTTTTTCACTGTAAACGATACTTTTTCTTATCGTTTCACTGTCGCGGCCACACGGAGCCGGCGTTCCCACTACCCCAAAACGATAGTTTTTGAGAACGGGTTCCAGAGTGGGAAAGTTTGAAAACGGCCTCGTTTCGTTTCCATTGTTACAGCTAAAACGTTTTTGCGTCAGTCAAACGTTGACGCTGTGAGCCAATTTTAACACTTCTCTATTGTCTCACAGCGTGGCGTGACACAGTGGCGTGTGTACTGCATCGTTTCATCGTTTTCATCCGTTTTCGTCTGGACCTGAGTCTTTACAGCAGCGCGTTGCCGTGTGGTCGCAAGAATTTTTGTACCCGTTTTCAAAAAAAACCTTGTTTTGTTTTCGTGTAGCCGTAGCCTTACTTGATTGCTTTGATTAACGACTAGCAGGAAATACACAATATCACAAGAGTGTGTTCATCTATATTATGTTTTGTTTTTTTTTTGTTTTTTTTTTTTAAATCAGAAACTTAGGTTCTAACTGTTTGATCGCAGAAGAAAACCCAGTTAACCACCTCAGTTTTGTTTCAAACTTATATGCAAATAAGCTCTTCTAACGTAAAAGTATTTGTTCAGGTCTTGAAAGTTTGCATCGTTTCAAAAGGTTCTATGCTACCCTCTGACACATGGCACTGTTATATATACAATGCAAATTACGTAGCATGTGTATTGATTTCACACTCACATCAAACTAATTTCCCTTAAAAAAAATCTAATTAAAAAAAGCCAACTGAATTACAGATGAATGAGAACATTTTTTTGTTAATTATGAGTGTGCTTGTTCGTCAATTATATCATATAACTGTGCAGTGTCATTCTTGATAGCTTCTATGAAATTATCCCATGTTGTCATTTTGGTAGCTACAGATGTTGTTACTGTAGGTCTCTTGAGCTCGTCTAAAAAATTCACATGCACAGCTGTGCATGTGCAGGGGTCAGACAGAGACTTGCTTTTACAACAGTGGTGTTACAATGCACAACTGTAATGGAAGCTAAGAGCAAAAAAAAAAATACTAAATTCTCTAGTAATACTTCAGTAATATTTGAATAACAGTCAGCATGAATATCACTTCTAATTGTGCATCTTGCCAGTGAAACACAGAGCACAGTCAAAGTTATACTTTCATTGCAAGAGTACACTCATCTCATGAACACTTATGAAGAGGTGAGGAACCGTTACAGGTAAAACCCATTAAGTTCCTGTGGTGTGGCACTCTCTCCGAGTGTCTTTCCAGTTATAATACAATTAATTTATTTTCGTTGACCGACTTTACAAAGGACCATAACACAAGTTCCACTTGTTTCATTTATTAGAACATGAACAACACATAGCTCCTCCCCCCATGAAATGTGTTTCTTTTTCATCACGACTAGACTTGCCCCTTTGGTTTAAAAGCACCACTTTACACCCACTTTTCTCTGTGATCTTTCTGACTTGTATGCAAAATCGAAAACAAAGGGAAATCGGTGTCTGCTGTTTGATAAAAACACATTAATGTGTGATTTGATCAAGATAACATCAGTGTTGTATAAAGTACTGAAATCTCACACTCAAGTAAAAGTATAGGTACCCCTCCAAAATATGACTTTGGTAAAAGTCTAAGTCACTGACTGAAATGTTACTTGAGTTAAAGTCTTAAAGTATCCGAAACGTCTTGTACTTAAGTATGAGAATTACTGTAAAAATAGATGTACTTAAGTAATGTAATGAAAAGTATAAGTAAAGGCAAATGCAGTTTGAATGACATCTTTTATATTTTGGTAAACTTTGAAGGTCAAATACACTTAAAATCTACACATAACCAAGTGCAGGCAAAATTTAGACCAGGTTTAGACAGAAAATACAAACTTTGTGAACCTTTAAGTTTTTCTTCTTCAAGTAAGGTCAGTGCTGAAAATGAGGCGTACATTACACCATTAAGAAAAAAATGAAACAAAAGAGGCTGCTACTGTTATTGCCATCATTATAAACAAAATTTAAAGAAAAAATAGGAGAAAACTGAAGCTTATCTGGCATCTGAAGAGGGAGTCCAGTTTGAAACCCCTTTTGTAAACCTTTCTAAAAAATAAATAAAATAACTCCGTACAGAAAATGCGGCCAACATCACCAAGAAAAAAAGCTGTAACGATTATTGTACTTCACAAGCTATAGGAGGTGCACACACAACCGGTCATTATACAAAAGAAAAAAAGAATTGGGAGGGAACTGCAGCTTATCTGGCATCTGAAGAGGAAGACCTTTTTTGTAAAACTACCTTAAAACCTAAAAAAGGGGAGTTTCTGTAAGATAGAATTTTCACGTCTTTGGGCAGGCATAACATGCATGGGGTCAAAACACTGTTGCGTTTTTTTTTCGCTCTCTTTCTCTCTCTTTTTTTGTAACGAGTAACTAAACCGAACAATGAAAATGTATTGGAGTAAAAGTATGCAATTAAGTTCGGAAGTATAGTGAAGTAAAAGTGAAAGTTGTCAAAAAATTTTAAACTCGAGGAAAGTACAAAGTATTCCAAAATATACTTAAGTACAGTAGTGAAGTATTTTTAATTCGTTACTATACAACACTGGATAACATGCATAAAAAACACACACACACACACACACACAAAAAAAAAAAAAAAAACTGACTTCATACCTAATGGGAGTACCGTTTTGTGTTGCTATGACCTTGTTATAAGGTATGGAGTCCTTGTTCTAACCAAAATATATTGAGTTATATTGTTGGGGAATTTTAAAGTTCAGAAGGAAGGCAGGTTTCCAAAATGCCCTCATAGCCATATTATAAGTGCAAACACACACACACGTGCGCGTGCACGCACACACAAATCACATCACATAAAAAAGGCAGCTCAAATAAATGCTTTAACAAAGCTACCCAGGAATGCCTGTTTTCTTGGTGTCTGCTTAGACTTTAAGTAATTGCTGCATGTCTGTCACCGCCTTCGAAAGCGAAGAAAATGTCTTCCTCAGCTCTCCCCTGCCTGTTTTGTTCATTGCACTTCTGTAAAGTGGGAGAAAATAAGTGTCATTCAGTGAATGCAGCTATTCTTTCCTTGACAGCTTCATATCTGTTCATTGGGGGGAGGCCACCCCGAAATCCTCCTTTCCTCAAGTAACGCCTTTGACAGGGTGTTAAAAAAGCCCCACCTCTTTGTCCGAACGTGGGTAAGCACGCACACATATGTAGACGTGAACACACACCTACGTCCCACTCGAAAAAGTTTTACCACACCCACTCGAAAACACGCAAGGACACCCAATCGCACAAACATTCACATGCCTGCGTTCTCACACACAGGCATATGCACAGAGAGAGCAGTGAAGGGTGTCTGTGCTGAGTGAATAGATGCCCTTTTTAACCCTACTCAGCAAGTGTCCCTGTGCTAATACAGCCGATCGGACAGCTGAAAGAGGGACAGAGAGAATAAGACAGAAACAGAAATGCTGTTGAAGAGTCGAGAGCAGCGTAGACTGACTCTACTATTTCCTTACAACAACTATCTGTATATCTGTCTATCTGACCCTGTCTCGCTTTTACGCTAAAACTCATTCACCCTCACTTTCATATACATCAGGCAAATAGGTCAGTTGCTATGGTAACAACTGGGAGACTAGGGATCTTCTAGTCTATCAAGAAAAGTGGGGGAAGACCCCCCCCCCCCTCCAAAATCTCACATACACATACTTAGTGCAGACAAAGATAAATTAAAAAATGCATGCGCACGAAAAGAAACAAAACTAAATTTTAAAAATGTAAATAATAAAGGTTTTTGCAATTGTTGCAAAATTCCGTAGTGCATGTCTACATTCAAGAAAGAAACCATTTTAAAGTATTCGCACTTGAAGCAGAAAGCAAAGATGTACATGAAGTGACTTTGATTTAAAGCACGACAGCTTAAAACAGTCATAGATTCATCAGCTCTGACATCACGTTATGTGTCCTTGTGCGATACCACTTTCTAACTCAAAAGTGGGATAGTGAGTCCCTGAAGTGTCCAGTCTTACTTCAATACAAAATGAGGCAAGAAGTAGCATTACCCACAATTCATAGTTTTCTTTTATACTGTCTATGATTCCAACTTTTTGTCAGTCATATGGAGAGATATGCGAGAACAAAAAACATCATCGTCGAGCTATTGGTGAGCAAGCAGAGGAGAGCAGAATGGCAAGGGAATAATGCTTATCACGTTTACCGCGTCAACTCTGCCAGCCGCAAACACGAGGAAGCAATGAGAACTAAAGACCTCGTCCCCACTGCAAGCAGCGATTGTATCATTTCTCCAGCAGTTCATTGTGCATGTTGGATAATATCGATATTGGAGCAGTATCTCTCGGTCTCTTATATACTAATTAAAAAACTCCTGATCCAGTAGAAAAACTCAAGCTTGTTTAAATCATAATTTGCAGTGGCTTTAGTATTTCAGGACTATTTAACAGAAAGGAACCTTAATAATTATGAGACACTTAATCTACAGGTAATTAGAAAAAATAAACCATAAAACCTGGCTGTCCCAGATGAAAGATGATCATCGTGAGACAATAGTGGTGATTATGTTGGTAGTGGCCCCTAAATAGTGGGTCCTTATATCCCATACATTTTAGAATACAATAATAAATAAGGCAGTCATTTTTAGTCTTTCAGTTCATAAAACTTTCCGTCAATGTCCTATTCCGTGAATAGGATCTGTGTTTTTGTCTTTACAGTCGCAGCTTGCTACGATTTAACAGGTATAATCATTGTCAAGTCTACACATCAAATCTGATGTCGTTGCCGAGATCATCAAATACTTGGAACACAGTGTGGCTTGTAGTGAACTTACTCAAGACTGATATTTTGTATAAGTCTGTCTGGCAAAGTCCATCCCATGAAAACTTGGGGAGCAGCCATGACTAGTCTTTGACATTACCTGAAATGATCGTATACTGAAGGCTTATGGGTAAACTAAAGGAGTGGGAGCAAGAGAGGCAGGGAGACCCCTGCGGCTCACACCGTGGTGTGAATGTTACGCTCTATTAAATTAGCATGGCTTCGATATTAAAATAATAACATTTACCTCCACAATAAATGCTTTGGGTTCCAAAATCAATATCGCTACCCTGTAATGCCAAAGTATCATTACAAATAATAAGAGCAAAGTTGTTGCATTAGATTGAGCATTTAAAAAAATATCAGGGCATGCACATATTATAGACAAAATAATTTCATTTTAAATGTCACAGATTCCTACTATAAGTGTTAATGGAGTTACACTGTTAATGTCTTTTTTTTTGTGGCAGTATAACAAAGAAAGCAGGAGGCAGCTCGGTGATGTTAATGCAACAAAGAAAGGAAATCTAGAATAAATTGTGTTTATTCACTCTTGCCATTAGACATATGTTTCAAATGTGTCTTTTCAATTCAAGACCGGAAAAAAAAAAATTTTAATCGAGATTCTAATGCTTATTTTTCTTTGGATTTCCATAAGAAGCGTAGCTTCGTGGCTCAATCTGAGCATCTTTCATAAACACAATCAGGGTAACCAAGACACCAAAGGCTCATGTCTTTCCACCAAAAAGAAAGCCTGTTAGTGCTCAGAGAATACTCAACACATCAATTTGGAGAGAAAAAAAAAATCACTGATGGAAGTACACAGATGACATATGAATTAGTGGACCTTGAAAAAAGCACATAAAATGTTGGAGTGGAGTGATGATTGTATCATCTTTGAGTTGATAGAGTCGAGTCTAAAGGTGAGAACAGAATGACAGGGAACTATACAGCTGAATTGTGAAGGCCCCTGTCATGCTGTCTATAGCCTTATTGGATGGGCCACTCTCAAGGTACTCAGTCTCCATTCAGAGCATGAATCAATGGCTCCTGATTAGATTTGGGGGGGGTTACTATGCTGTTTTTGTTTGTTGTGACATCTTCCTTTGCTTTGTGAGGTCTCCGTGCTCCTGCCTGACAAAGGCATCACCTCCTCTGATGGAGGAAGAGAGAACTGGGGAAACAGGAACTGGGGGAGGGGGACCTTTGAAAGGGACCGTCAGGGCTGTTTCTTCTCGTTTCTTGTTATGTTGCGTTCCGTGTTGCTGCCGTGTGCACGCGTAAATGTACGTGTTTTCATGTACCACTCTTTGGCTGTAAGAAAGATCTGTGCTCACGGAGCACTTACTGAGCATTTGGTAAATACGCATCAGCCGAGAAGAACGTGCCAGTAAATTCATCATCGTTTTTTCTTGCTAGGTGTTCCGAATACTATTAGTCCTATATTCCTGCCCCATCCACTCTATTCACCGGAGGAATTGGTAGGCAACGTGACAGAAAAAAATGACAGCATTTGAAAGTGCTGGAGGCTCTCAAGTTAACAAATATCCATTATGTTGGATAATGCAGGTCAGAGTGACATTCTGTCCTGTCTTGTCTGATGGCTACCTCAAAAATGAAAACTATTCCTACATTAGCCGCATGTAAAGGTATTAAACTTTTCAGTGAGCACAGCGAAATCTTAACTGATGGAAATTTTTTGAAAGAAATATTTACCACATGCTCTTTGAGAATATATATATATCTGCATTTCAACCGAGACCTCACAGCCATCACAGGTAAACTAGCTATGTGATGAGGGGCTGAAAGAATCTGATAAACCCTAAATCTAAACAGGGCCAAAGCATCTGCCTTAATAATAAATGTGCCATGCTAAAAGGTTACATGAACTGCCCAATTCAAATTTAATTGAGGCTGTGTGTTGAATAATTAATCCCTTTCCCAGGGAACACAATGCACACTGGACAAGCCAACGCTGAGCCAAGAGAGATGACGGCAGCGAGGGAGAGAAACAGAGGAAAAGATAGAAGGAACACATTGAGAAGTGCTGCACCAGCCCACGCCGCTATCCCATGAACTCACACTATACAATACAGTCAGGGCATGATGTCATCTGCCACATCATCACCCTGGTAACCAACCTCCGTGTGCAAGTTTGTGTATGAAAAAAAGAAGAAAAAGGAGAAAAAAAAAAACAACCTTTAAACAATTGAGTATATACAAACGGGAGAGCAAGGCAAAAAGAGGACGTTTGGTAGTTTTGTTGTTATTTTTGTTGTTGTTAGGGTACAAAGCCAAAATAAAGAGGAACGTTTAATGTCTGTCTTTAATGTTTCTATGAAATTTTCCCCCTCACATTCTCCTTCTCCCTTTCGTTTGTAGGTATTTCAGTTGGATGCGTCTCCTCAGATCTGTGCCTTTTAATGCTGACTGCCGCAAATCTTTTGAGGCTGACTACAAAAGCAAGCTGGCAATAAACTTTTCCCCCTGAAGGAGAAAGAGAGGAGCGCAGTTTGGGATAGCTCCGCACTGGGGAATCTCCACTTCAACGTGGTCTGATCCGAGGGTGCCCCTGCCCCACCTCTGCCCATTAAAGACCCCCAAACCAGCACACACATACACATACACACACCTGCACAAGAAAGCCTGCAAATATTTTTATGGATGTGAACTGATCTTATTTAGGGGGCTTTTATATGTAGTCACTGCATCTTCTGAAGACATGTATTACGGAATGCTGTGCATCACATTACACATGTAAATAAGTATTGTGCAGGATCACAATCATTTTATTAGGATCAGGCTGCACTGCTGTCTTTGCCCCCAACAACAGCAGCAGTCCTGCTAGTTTTTTTTTTTTTTAGGTTACCCGGACACACTCTCTCTCTCTCTCTGTTCCTCCCATCAGCCCCCTCTGGGTGTGAGGCAGCTCCTCTCCATTGTTGATCTGACTCTGGGCTCTACATTGCTGAGGTGGCGGATTGTGGCAGAGAGATGCCTCTGTCAGGAGCGTGCTTATCCTCTCATGCTAGCCAACCTCTTATACATAAAATATCAAACATCTGAGGGACAATATGCTGACCTGCTGTGACCTCCACACATGCGTACACACACAAAAGGGACACACTCACTGATCTGCACACAGACACACTCGCACACAGCTGAATGCTGGCATACAGTGACACACACACACAAGCGCTCAGAGAGCTCAAGTCAGCTCACATCCCCCACTCGTACGTGCCTTGACTTTTTTCCATCACTGCCGTTTTCCTCGAATGATGTATTTGCGACATCTGGCGGCACTCACTATATTCATGGGTGAGATAAAATGCATGTAAGGAGGGAGAGAGAATGAGAGAGCTAAAGAGGAAAAAGAGCCTTGGCTGCCTGAGATGGCAGAGCAACTGAGGGACGGCAGGCAAACGGAGTGGGCTTGAGCGAGGAAATAACCGATTGTCAGGTGGAAGTAGAGGGATGGATTCGTTGGCATATATACCATCAGATGCATTTTGCAAAACCATGAGCACCTCAGATTCCACAGCAAAAAGCTTGGGTACCCCCTAGTGGGCGCCCAGTGGCAATCTGGCCCATTTTGGCGTTGATTAGGGGGTGGGGGTGCTGCGTTGGGCTGCCATGAATCCATCGGGATCAGAGGTCAGCCTTCTTGAGTCGCAGTGACATCATGACAATGGGACACTTCTCGAGCCCCAGAAACACAAGCTGATCCATTCTGCTGAGCTAAGGCACCAGGCCCCTCTTTTCCCACACATTCACACCCCGTGTCAGGCAAGGCAGAGAGGGAGTGCAGCAGAAAGCAGAGGGGTGAATATGTAGGCCTCACCCCCAGAGCCCCCGCCCTCTCTTTCACTCTCTCCTTCTCTTTCTTTCAGGAGCTAGATTAAAAGAGATGGCTTAATTCTGTCTAATTATCTACCCTTAGCCTCTCCCTGCTCCCTCCCCCTCTTTCTTCTCCCTCTCCCTATATCTCAGGATGTAGATCCTAATTAGCTGACGTGACTGTATCTACTATACAAACAGACTGGGCAATTATGTGAAAAAATTATGTTCTTCTTTTTTAAAACATCATACGTCTGCACCACCAGAATGATCCTGAAGTGTTTCTTTTTGCCGCCGCTGAAGATGTGGAGAAATAATCTACTCATACCAATCAAAATTATGACACTGCGATGGTAATTATCACAAAGCATCAAATTGCTCAGATATTTGTGAGGCTTTAGGGGAAACCCTGAAGACTGTGTGGCCTTTTCAACAAAACTTACAGTATCACTGCAACATTTGATTCATCACTCTCACTCTATTAGTTAAACAATAAAGATTGCAGTGTACATGTATATTGCTTTATATAATAATATTGCAAAGAGTGTATGTCAGCGAGCGCATCTGCATGCACATTACATAAGCAGAAATCACATTAATGAGATCATACACTGGTGCTGAAAGTGCTAATTAGTTGCCGAGCTGAGGGTGAGGAAATTAGACAAGGATCCTAGTGACTTCAACCATTGTGCCCTAATCCTCCTCACGCATTCATAATTCATTCTATCGTGAACGGCGATGATACCGCAGAGCTTGTTCAGTCTCTTTTTCTTACTCTTTTGCTGCGGAGATGGCAGTTTTCTTTCTTCTCCTTCTTTCTTCCCTTTTTGCTGTGAGGTTTCTCTGCGATCATAATAAAATGTGCGAGCAAGGGATGTCCGCCTCCGGGACCCTGCTGTCGGGCAACTTTGACAGCTTCATTTTTATGGTGTCGCTCTTTGATCCTCCCTGTCACTGATATGCAACGCCACTGAACATATATTTGCCCCCCAACCCAAATAAATAAATAAGTACCATGTGGTCAACAGTAGAGTGAGGGAAGGATTTCAAGTTAGTTGGCTGTTTGCTACATCTGCTGTGAACCAACTCGCGTTCAGCGCCTTTGCTCTTCTTCCACTGCAGCAGCACATCGACGCCCCCAGGGCTGATTCCTTTGCAAAAGATCTCCGACGCAAATTCACGTACGCACATGCACACACAAACAAACACATACTAACACAATCTTATATGGAAATAACACCAGAATCAATCCCAAAATGAATTCCCCTTACAAATACCGGAGCGCATTTTTCAAAAAGTACACAGATGCTGCATAAAAGGGAGTAAGAGAGAGAAGTGTAACAACATCTCTCTCTTACTCCAGCTGGTATGAACGAAGAGGTGCAACAATGAACAACTAAAGATACTAAAGATACTACAGATACAAGAATTAGGTGCTGATACAAAAGAAAAGAGATATCAGGATGGACAGCTGATTATGATCAGCGTCGTCAAGTCTGACATGACATAGACATCAGCCACATCTGCTCTCTGTGATATAGACACAGAGAGACAGATATCAACCCACATTGGTCCCTCAGTGCATGGACACAGCCATGTCAAGAGGAAGTGATGAGCCAATGCTATCTACAGTGATTCCACACGTCACTGTTTATCAAATGATTGGTTTGTCTATATGAAAAATGATATTTTAGATATGCTGTATCACGATGTCAGCTTGCTTGTGCAAGGCATGTTTTCCATTATGAACCAAATTTCCAAATATTGGTGGATAAAGGATAAAACACAAGTCAGGTTTCCTTCTTTTTTTTTTTTTTTACAATAGAAAAATAGTTCTAAAAAGAATCATGCAATTAAAAATTAAATGCAAAATTAATTGGGAAAAAAAAAGAAAGGAAAAAAGTTCACATTCATAGGAGAAGATAGCTAAACCTTTGGTGAATAGATTCTGATAAGGTAAAAGTTTTATTCCCACGACTGATCCCATAAATGATCAATTATTTTTGCAGCCAGGAATGATATCAGACACATATACCAGTTTGTGCATTATGAAACATGTGTGGCTATGTATATCCATTTTTGGTAACACGTAAACGAGCCAATACTTCTTTGCCTGGACTGAGTTCTGCAGCTGTGTTGACGCTTCCCTGCAGTAATCACAATAAATACACTGTCAGAAGGTGGTAAGCATGCCTCCTCCAGTAGAAAAAAAATTATATGTAACTGAATTATAACAACCAATATGCTATTTAAAGAAAAGCATGCATCATCTGAATATCTTTAACACAGAGGAAGTATATGTATCTTCTGTCTTTTGCAAAATGTTGACAGTGAATATCTTTTTCTTGCAATAATTGCTCCTCCTATGTCCCATCATAGCATCTTTTCAGTTTAAAAACTTTAAACAAATTTGGGGGCAGCAACTATGTCGGACAAAACAAGTTAGTAGCACATAAACATGATTTTCAGGAGACTGGGTTGAACAAGAATCCAACAATGAAGGTGAAAAAGAGACAATCTACAAAGACTCTGATGACAAACATCAGACCACTGAGCCCTGTTTCCATTGCCTGAACTCTGTCTCTCTGCAGCAACAGTGTATTTGTACCCCTAAAAATGCCCTACTGTTCTTAATGAGTAGTTGAGCTGAGAAAGGTAAGGCTGTTTTTGCATCGTCACAACTGCAAAGGCTCAACATGTCTTCTAAACAATTCAAACATTACCACTCCATAAGACAGAATCTCCTTTGGGATAGAGCTGAGAGGCTTTGTATTTCCCAAGTTGCTGCAGAACTGAGAGCAACATGTTTCATCCACAGTTCAGTGCAGTTAAAATGAACTTGCATTACCGCATTCAGTTTGTAAGCGTTCATTTCATTGAGCCACTAACTTTATACATGTTGTTTTCTTTGGGTTGAAGACAGCATAACTTGCTTTCAAAGAAATTGTGAATTTAGGGAGGACTACATTTTTGTTTTGAAAGAAACAACACACACACACACACACACCTGAACTTTTCTCTCAAGGTGTTTAATCCTGATTTAAACCCCTTACACATTTGAGCTCAAGACAACCTTAACCTGGATTATGTGTTTAGCAGCTGAACACTTGAGTTGAACAGCTGAAGATTGACATTGTGGCAATAAAAGCTTGACAACGTGGTTGATTATTTTTTTTGCGACTTATTTTCTAAAAATTAAAAGTTTTCTTTTGGGGCACAGTGTAACCATCTTTTAAACACTATTTGTGAATTTGGAAAGCTTTATAAATTTTTAAGTAAGTCAAATTACATCATATAGTCAGAAATATGGACATAGTGTGTCTGTAGGGAACATTTTTAAAATGCCTTTGCTGTTGGCAGGCTCTGAGACCACTGGAGGCATTTCGATCTCTTCACCAGGCATGTGGGCATCAAAACTACATACTCTATAGTTACCACAAGGAAAAGATGGCTTTCCAAGCAAGAACAAAAGGTAAGAAAAAGGAAAAAGATGGTGTTATGGCTGTACTTCCACTCTGTTTTCTCTTAAGTATCTAAGAGTGACAGCGTGCTTATGTGTCTATGTGTGTGTGTGTGTGTGGTTGAGTGTGATGACTCGTTGAAGAAGAGAACTGGAAAATATGAAAGCAGGAAGGGACAGGCCTTAAGAGAAAGAGAGGATGAAAGGGAGAAGGGACTTAAGCCACCTTTTAACTTGCTCTCCTATGTCAGATGTGCTTAAGGCTGGTAGAATGCTGTATAGATAGAACTGGGAATATAAAAGGAGGGTAAAACCTATAACAACCATAACTCTTTTATGAAACACATGTGCAGGAAGGTGCATATGAAGGATAAAGTCAAAACAGAAAGGGTGCAGAGACATTGAGAACAGTAAGGGGCACAGTGAAGGTCTACTGCCCAGTGATAAGAAGGACTCTTTTGAAAGGGCTTAAAGCAGGAACACTCAGTCAGGAGGGCAAGCGAGGCAGGATGATTGCAGGCTACAGTCCCTGTCACACTCAGACATAGACACACACTCACAAAAGAAAAGAAAAAAAGAAACCTCAGTACCCTGCTGACCAGCTCTTCTTCATTACAAGTCAAACTCAAGATGAAGACAAGCCGCATTACAAAAAAGATGGAGTGATAGGACGCCCAATAGGAGGAGACAGGACGGGGAGCCTCGACAGTAATCTAAATGTCCTCTCCTATGATTGTCATTGGCATTCTTATAGACTGGCATGTATCAACACAATATGTCAAATAATACCACTCACTGTTCAGTCTGCTGTAAGGTAGACCTGTTTCCATAATGTCACGGCGGGGGACATTTAAAAGCGATGCTTCTAGCAAGCCAAAGTCCTGTGTCCAAACAATCCATCAAGATCACTAAATGTCTCCAGTGGCAAATTCAATCAAACAGACTGTTCTTAACAGTCATGACAAAAAAGAACAGAGAAAAACAAAGACGTTTCTTATTCAAAGAATACGAAGGAGGAAAGAATTGATTCCTAAAAAGTCAATTCACCACAGAAGAAAAATTAATCTCTTTGCCTTTAGGTTTCTTTTTTTTCCAGCCCTTCTTTCCTTTGTCTTCGTCTTCTGTCAAAAACAGCTTGGGCTAACATCACAAGCTGTCACATCAGGGCCATCCCCTGCATCTTACAAAAGGGAGAACTCTGCAGTTGGATGGCGCAGAGAAGTTCTGAGACACCCAAACACCGAAAACACACGTGAGATGTTAAGAAATCTTTTTTTTCATTTTTGCTTTGTGTTTAAACCAGAGTTTGTGCCCTGAGGACAGACCTGTTATGGCACAGTAAAGAAAGTTTATCTCACAATAACAGAACAAGAACATGTCTTTCTACCCTAAATTCTCAATTCTTAGTGTGGCAAGAGATTTAAGTGCAAACCACTTAATGTGTTAATAAGAATTTTACTACTGATTGTTTTTTTAACCAAATTATGACAGTGTCCAGTGGTCATTAACAGTCAGATGCTGTATGTATGAACGCTTTGCTAATCAACCGGCTCTGAGCATAGTTATATTATGGCTGCAACTGATCACAACCCACTGCTGTAACAAAGTCTTTCATCATGTCTGAGTGGACACACATACAAAAGTGCACACACACACTCTTTCAAGATCGCCAAATGCTTTCAACCATCAACATCATAGAAAGTAGATAAGTGTGGCCCTTTTCTTCAACAACCACCGGGGAGGTGAGAGGCCTTGTAGTCAACATGCTGAAAGACTACTCTGTGATCAAAGACTCAGAAAAACATAGCCCATGTTTCTCTAAGAAGAGAGCAGAGAGGGGAAGCAAGAGCAGGTTAGAAAAGAAAAAAAGAAACAAAAAAAGGGACAGAGTTGAAACAAACATACAGTAAAGAGCTACAAAAGGTTGGAAAGAGAGTGGGACGGTGCAAGCCCAAATTTACCTGTCATAGAGACCTCTTTCCCACTGATTACATTTTGGCACACTGCAGGGTGCACACGCAATAAAATTAGAATTTTGAAATGTTTAAAGTATGGTAGATTTGAGTTTTTGCTATTAATAGTATGACACAGTAACATGAAAGAAACTATAAGGAAACTGTTTCATGCAAAGGGAGAAGTTGGATTTACATGTTAAAGAATCAACTAGAGCAGGTTGTAAAAATGCATGTATTTATAACCCCCATGGGGGTATTAACAATACCAGTGAATCGAAAAGCAAAACCCAACATTTATTTAGAGGATGGCAAGATAGAGATTTTCCATTGTTCTATGTTTTATGAAAGGGCTGCATAGGCACCGCCACTCAGCAAGAAGGTTCCCGGTTTGAATCTCAGCTGAGGCCTTTCTGTGAGGAGTTTGTATGTTCTCCCATGCGTAGGTTCTCTCTGAGTACTTGAGCTTCCCTTACAGTCCAAAAACAGGTAAGTTTGGTGAATCTGTGATTCTAAATTGACCCTTGGACTGAATGTGTGTGGGCAAGGTTCAATGTCTTTTTAACTCTGTGTTTGCCCTGTGATGGACCGGCAACCTTTCCAGGGTGTACTCTGCTCACACTTGATGGCAGCCATGAAAGGCTCCAGCCTTCTTGCAACCTTAAATAGGATAAAGTGGGAATGGAAAATGAATTAAAGTTCAATTGGAAAAAAAAAAAAAAAGTGACTCTTACAACGGGGGTGTGCCAAAATTAGAATCGAGGAATAAGGATCAATAAACACATTCTGAGTAAGTTTGACTTAAATATAAATGAAATCCATCCCATATTGCATTCTTTATTATTAATCAGGCATTATTAGTGATGGTATATGAAAGTTGTTGCATGTGAGGATGAGAGGATACTAATGAGACAGGGTTGCTTCCAGCTGGACTGTTCACTTCTGCAGTCTTTCAACAGAAGTGTGAAGTGCACCTCTGTGTGCCCTTTTCTCCCATGATGCAACAGGGGCAGGTGGGTGGGAGAGACTATATAAATTCTGCAAAAATGAGTCAGTCTTGTGTTGGTGTGTGTGTGCGTGTGCGTGTGTGTGCGTGTGGGTGTGTGTGCGTGTGTGTGTGTGTGTGTGTGTGTGTGTGTGTGTGTGTGTGTGCATTGGATCACACATGTGGAGACAGAATCATGAAGAAAGACAAAAAGAATAGCAGAAACAATGGTAGCAAGGTCTCCTAGACAAACGGCAGAGATGCAGAATACAAAGATGACTGCATTAGAATATGAATCCAGAGCCTCGGGCACTCTTGGCACTTAAAGAGCCCCTAAAGTCAAATGTCAACTATTATGTGCCATCAGTTGTGACACAGGGTCACAGAGCAGGACAGATGAGGTCGGCAATGGTACTCACCCCACTCTCAACATGCACCATTTAGCAGTCCCCCAGTGTGCAAAAAGGACTAGCTGTCAATGTGTAGAAAATAGGCTTTGCATTGACAGGAACATCTATCCAACCCTGTTGCATCTGCTTTTCTCGTACAGGATGAAACCCCATCCATGATATTCAATTAGATGAGGGGATTCAATAATTGCACAGACACATTCAGCTAATAACATGATATTTAATATATAATGTGACACGTGCATTAATGGTAGGAACGTTCAAAGATGTACCTCATTTCCCCCGATTAACTTTCAAACAGGTACAAATAAAAAAAAAACACAGGCAACATGCTGAATGTATAAAATGCTTCAGTTGTTTGCTGCTAAACCAGCTCTGTAATTACTCGAAGTATGTTTTAATTGTCGCATATTCTACTCTTAATATTAGTCAACGCTTTAGCAGCTCTCCAAGTGAGATTGATTGGATAAATCAGTCAGAATTATGGGGGAACAGGAGGCCTGCCAATCAGAAATGTGTTTGAGTGTGTGTGCTTTCAATGTGCGTGTAGCTAGGGACGTGCCAACGCATGAGCACATCTACATGTTTGCTGCTATGTGTGTGTACTGAACTGTGTGTGTGTGTGTGAAAGTACTGTATATAGGGCTGACAGCTGGGCTTTTTCAAAAGGCTTACTGAGCATTCTGTCGTTTTGGGAAGCAACAAGCACAGAGTCTATCTGAACAGGGATCTAAAACCTCTGTCAACAGCGTAGTACAACTGGTGTAAACAGCCACTGAGTCAACATGCGATCATTCACATACCAATAGAGAAGAGATTGATATATTTTACCGTTATGTGCTGCAGGAATACAGATTAGACAGAGGACAAAAAGACAAAAAGTTAAAAAAAAGAGTTGGAATGGGAAGATGAGGGAGATGGTGCCGTGTATAAGCCTATGTAAATAGACTATGTGTGTGTGCAGGTACTGCATTCGCTCTTGGAACGTGTGTGTGTGCATATCAGATTCCAATGTGCGTACACAAGTATGACACCATACTGTGTGTAGACATGTGTGTCAGTCCATCAGCATGTCGGCGTCACAGCCCTTCACTAAGTCCCAGATTAACAGTGACAGGCAGAGATCCCTCTAATTATCTCTTCCTGGATCACATGCAAATGGCAGAGCCAAGTCGAGAGCAACGACTGGCTGAGACTGGTTGGGTGCCACCGATGGGCTAATGTGCCTGGCGACAGGATACAACCTCGTGATGTACCATAAAAACAAACCCTTCCCGTCTCACACAGAAGGATTCATGCACAGACATCATGATTCACCCATTTAACTGAGAGCCCTTTCTTAAGGGACTTCTACTGAATTAGAGGCTTAATGGGTTGAAAAAAACTTTAGAATGTTTGGTAGTTGAAATATTCTGTTGTTGAATGTTATCTTTAACCCCAAGGCTGGATTTGTGCTCCCAAAAACATGAAGAAAAAGTACAGAAGACATTCTGTATATTCTGTATATAACTGCATATTCCATTTCAGAATATATGTCATCCTTCCATAAAATCATCAAACACATTCTGCAAGCTAAAAGCTGAACTCAGTGTTGCCCCAGAGGGTCTGAATAAAGAGGGCACACGGAATAATGAATAAGAAGGTAAAACATACAATTTTGAACTGGAACAGACGGTCACAAACTGGCTCTTGACAATGGGCTGCTGCAGTCAGCTAAAACGTCATCTCAGTAAATCAGCAGGAAACATGGCAACAGTGTCAAACGGTCTACTATCTCTTGAACAGAATCCCAGTCCATTTAGACTGGGTGACAAAACTGGTTCCAGGGGAAAAAATATGGCATTATTTTGCTGGCAAAACTCGCAAAAATAAATACCCAGAAGACATCTAGAATTTGAAAGAAAAAAGTTGCTCTAAAGCCACTAAAGTCAGTCACAGTGACACAACACAAAAAGTGTTTAACTTACCACAGCATCTCAGTGAGCATGATGCTGTGATATTACTTTTCCAAGTCGGCTGTACAAGCATAATGCATAATGGTCATAGCACCAATGGCAGCTGGGATAGGCTCCATCTCCCCCACGACCCTGAATTGGATTAAGTGGGAATAGAAAATGGATGGATCATGGATGGCAGAATTCTTCCCGCCCTAGTCAAACTTTTTATCTTTTATTTCCCCATCTGATTAAAGAAAACAAGCAGTAATTGAAATGAGGTGTTAAGTCTACATTATTTAGATAATAAATAATGGCTCATAAGGATCAAATGATCACGCAAGATTCAGTACTATGAGGCTCCATCCTCACTGTCATCCTCAAAATTCTGGCAATATAAGAGCAGAAATTCCCTCCTTTTGACACAATTATCCACGGTGAAGACAAAAGCATTACTTCCTATTGTTGCGTGGAATACTGTCTTTATTTGCAGCATCAAATACCCCAGTGTATTTCAGGAGCCATGGGACTTGCCATTTTTAATCAAGAACGGGTGGCTTTGTCTTATCCCTGTTCCATCCAGCATCTCAATCCGTCCTCGGAGGGTTTTGCAGTAGATTATGTAGCATTTTCATTTAGCTGCAGTGTTAGAATCTTTCCAACTATTTATCCACCCAAGGTTTCAAGTTGGAACAGTCACAGAGGTTGCTATTTATACCAGGAAATTATGTGGAATTCTAACTTTTTAAGAGAAGAATTTAAGAGGTCAGGAAGTAGACAGTGCACAATGAATAACCAGGTCATTCTGTAGAGAAGCTTGCTTGCGGCATAACCACTGAAACTCATGTCAGTGAATATAAATGTTATTGCATGCAGTATTTGTTAACAAGTGTGACCTATTTAATTTTCGAACTGAAGATTCAAAATGGTATCAAATATAATTAACTATGAAGACATTCATTTTTTTTTTTACATAATTGCATTTCCACAAGGGAGGCTCGGACATCTGAAGGTATCATTGAGTGCTGTGTAATGATAAAAAAAATGGGCAAATATATTTTAGAGTGTATACACAGTAAGACATGGAGAAATAACATAAAATATTGACCTACCAATCATTTCCAACAATTCAACCCATACAAAAAAAAATGTTCTCTGGCTTTACAAAACAAGCAAGGGTTAGAGAAAAGGTGTTGTTCAGCTGTGCTGTAACCACACAGAACAGAGCTATGTGCAGTAATGACTGATGTCTTGTGTCTCTACAATGGTTTGCCCATGACCACTCTCCAAGAAGATGGATTCTCCTCGACCCTCGAGATCGTTTTTAGGGGGACAAGACAAATATTTCAGATGTATCATACCGAGGCATCATGCTGGAGGTGAGAGGAGGTAATAGGAGAGTGAGAGACAAATACAACAGTGGGGAAAGAGAGTGGGGTGGGGAGGAAAGTGCAGCCTGCCTGCCTGGCTGACAGTTGACTCTGTTGGATGTGACTTTCACAGTCTGCTGGCGGTTTGTGTGGAAGCCATCACATCTGTGACTGGCCGTTTGATTAATGAGCCTCTCAGCTTGTCTGTGCAGTTTGAGGAGGGGCCACGGCCTTATCCCAGGCATCACTGATTTATTCGCCTTTGGAGCAAACCTCCAAGTATAACACACAGTAAATTGTAATGGTGAACATTCACACACATGCAGGCAGACACATGTACACCCCTCCACGATTATCTTACAGTATACAGGTTGGTCCAGTGTGCGCGCACACGCACACACACACACACACACACACACACACACACACACACAAAAGCAGGGATGGAAAGAGACTGATGCACACAAGTTTGTCCCTCTCCTCCGCCACCTGCTTACGGCTAATGAAAACCTCAATGTGTCAGTGCTGTCCAAGGGTAGCAAAGACAAAACACGGCATGTATAACCAAGCAGACAAAAGATGTATTCTGTCTCCACCAACACAAACTCCCATCCCTGGCTGTCAGTCAGTGGAAGGGACACACAAGGGGATCGACGAGAGAAGAAAGAGGCCCTTCCTCAATGACAAATCACACTCTCCTGATTTACAAAAGTGACAAGTCTTTTGAATTCCCAGCCTTGCAAGATAGAGAGCCTGATGATGGCAAGAGAACATCTCTTCTTGTTTTTTTTTCTGGAAGCGGCAGCCATGAAATGTCACTCTGGCTAACCTTGAAGCTCTTTTCTCATGTGTCGTTTAATGTTTCCAAGACTAGGGCAACCAACTGCTCAAAATTGTATGGTACCACTGCCTTTTAACTCAGATAAATGATTCAGGAAATACTTCCAGGTAGATACACGTGCATTACTGTGTACATGCCCTCACAAAGGCTGCACATGTACCTACACATATACACAAAATAATACCAGCCACGGGCACACATTCCCTCATTCCCTGAAGCGTAAAGTAAGACCATTAATTCAGACACACTCAGATCTAACTTCTCCCCAGGTTGATTAGCGTCCATGGAGGAAGATGAAAATTCTGACATATTTGTTTTTATTTTATTCCCAAAGCAAAAAGCCCACCATATGGCAGCGCCCAAGAACAGATGGCAATTGCCCACTTCCTGAAAGCACGAGCGTCTATCGCCGCAATTTAAGGAGCTGCTCAAGCAAGCGAATGGCACAGACTGGCATTTTTCCACAAACAGCTATTGTTATGGACCTGAGGGGTAACAAAAACAATGTGAAAATGCAAAGGAAATGCTTTTGTGTTCAGCAGTTACATTGTAACTTACAATATCAAGCTACAAAATCTATGGGTCAGAGCTACTAAAACCTAGTGACTGTTACCATGAAATAATTATTAATTTCTACTAAAAAAAAAACAGCAATACAAATAACCAAAATCACTACTTTATACATATGGATGGCCAATGTAAGAAGTCATCCAACTGTTAAGAATGGGCGTCAGTTGCAGTAGAACCAGTAGAGATGAGAACGGATGTCCTTGGATGATCCAAGGTCCGTATGATGGAGTGGAAAAATGCCCTGTGACACATGAAGTTTCATCCCTCAAAGCTGGCTACCCCTTATCAAGCAGGTCAGAGGACCTTCTCTGACATAAAGGAACAGGGAAATGGTTTCAAGAAGTCACCTTGGCAGATGGCAGTTAAAATGTGACTTTTGTCTCTGACAATACACTGCCTTTTCTAATGCTTGTTTTCTTTTCTGTGGATGAAAAAGGAAAAAGACTTTGGCATGTAAAGGCAGTGGTGTAGTCTACGTTGAACGCAGGTATACGGGGTATACCCACCTCTTATTTGGGGGGATTTCCGTATACCCACCTAAAATGCTCAGTATACCCACCTAAAATTCGTTTTTCAATATTTAGAATAGCACAGCCACGTTTCATCAACTACCACTTCTCATGGAAGCCTTGTTATAATTTAACAATACAACGACAACACTTCAGAATTGCATTCATTCGGAAATTGCGGCAGTCAGTCAATCTCCAACCAATCAGACGCGTTTTTTATGTCTCGCTGTCAGCCAAAACAAAAATCTATCATGGGGTGCGTAGTAGGTGCTTAGTGGCTAAGGAAAGGACTTTGTAAAGTCGAGGCTTCTACGAAAAGTCATTGTACATCTGGAATGGGCTGATACGATATGTTCTCCATGTTCTCACCATTCTGATCGGATTATGGAATTATCATCTCATCATCTCAACCCGAGAGTTTGCATTTCCAGGGCACACTTTTCCATGGCTGTTGACAGGTATGGTAGTGATTTATTAACACGTTGTCTAACTTTCGTGAACATATTGTAATGACTTCACGGAGGCTCTGAGACCGGCGGTTGCCGAACGGCTCTTTATTAAGTTATTACAAGCAGTACAATCGCAGAACACGGGTGACTCTCAGTCCTGCTCCGCAACCAGCCCCAGGAGAACACCAAACCTGCACACAGACTGGCCCACGCCCACTCCTCTCCCCCAATCACCAGCCCACACCTGAGTGACATGACCTGCGGTCCAGTGATTGACAGGGAGAGGAGGAAACAAGCCAGTCCGTGTGCTTTTACCCTCATTCTGGGTCGTTACAATATATTATTATTATGATGATGATCATTATTATTTGAAAAGCCTCAATGCGTGATGAAAACATGCCAGTGAATTTCGCTAGGTAGCCGACCGCAAGCTGCCAGGTTAAACAAAGCAGCAGCGTTCCAGGTTTTTAGTTGGGGACGACGAGGATCATGGCCAGGCGCAAGGGACAGCAAGACCTTAGGAACTTTTTTAATAAGGTTGCCCAACCTGACGTTTCCGAAAGTAAGTTATGTTGAGTCAAAAACATAATTCACGCTTTTTATGAGACTTTGCTACCAAGTTACCCTTCTAGGTTGTTTAATTTGTGGACATAACATGGCAATAACACAGGCTAGTCATGCTGTAGTCTAGCTTTCGTTCTTCTCTCAATACTAGCAAGCTAGCTACTCTGATCCACGTTTGCTTACTTAGTTTAAAATTCTAGACGTTTGTTTATCTGGGATTCTTCTTTGGGAAAAACTCCTAATAGCCATACCTGTCTGTATATGGTCTACATGATGATATGTACAGTGGCTGTCTGGATTAAGTAATTTATGTATCATAAACTAAACTTTATTTACTAGCCAGAACCATGCTATCTCCATGGTATGCATGGATGGGGAGATGTATCTGTACTTAGGCAATGGTAATTACATTATCTACTACACTGTTACTGCGATATAATGTCAGATGCAAAAACCTTTAGTGCATGTGATGAGTTTACAAAACAGGCTATATTTCTATAGGCCTACATTTAAAAATCAGTTCATTTCATTTTGTTTGGGCTTGACTTGCTGTAGGCCTACTTGATAGTAACATTTTTGATTGTCATAGATGATAATGCTTAAAAATGAAACTTTACATTGGCCTATTTTTTGTCATAGCTTTTAGAGGGCTTTTCATCTGAACTGTGTTATGTCATAGTAGTGTAGTACTATGGTACTTATTACTTTTCAATGACTATTACAGCACGCCACTGGAGGTACGGCGTGCATTAAGGAGCGGGTCCCGAGTCCCGACCCCTAGTTTGGTACCACGGGCCAATGACTGGCCAACTATACAGTATACCCACCTCAAAAAAGGTAGACTACACCACTGTGTAAAGGCCATGTAACATAACCAGAAGAAAGAAGAAAAAGAACGTTCAGAACTGCTGCTATCGATTCGGACCTAAAAAAAAAAAGTCGAGTTGATTTTGACTGTTTTGTACAAAAGTATGTAGACTAATAAGAAGACGATTCCAAAGACTAACCAAGGACAACACAGATTAGTCTTTAGAACCCCAGCTGAAGAGAAATGATTCGGTTTGATTTGAATCACCTTGCACTGTTACTCAGCGCTTTTATAAAGAAGAGCGGCTCAGAACTTTATATCAAAGACTCAAGCAAGGTGGACACATTTCAGTCAATAGATCATGACAATCAATACAACGCTCTGTACAATGTGTTCAAGATGGAATGTCAAGTATGTAATTAACCTGGGAATGCAAAATGATAGATTTTTGCATTTCACAAAAGGATTTTTTTTAAATAAATTTCTGCTTGTGACCAGTGGCAAAGGAAGAATGTGAATAAACATCGAGTTGGTTGATGTGAATTAGAAATGTACCATAGTTCTGTTGAGTACTGCCCATTGACTTGGATTCTTGAACAGTGTATGAGGTGGTATATCTACCCTTCCCCCACATCAACTGTACTTATTTATCTGTAAATTAAGCTAACCGATATCATTTAAGCATAAAAAGAGGAGATGGAAGTTGTTAGAAAGAAAATGTGTTAAAGGCAAGGAAGCACAATATCCAACATACTGGTAATGAAAAAAGGTTAAATATAGGAAATAAAAGCTATACAACATTGATTCTAATGGGGTATTTATTCTACTATAAATTATTTATGGGACCTGTTGATATTGATATAACCAGTCTGTCTGTCAAACATCAGCAAGCAATCATCTTGATTTTTCCAAGTCAGTCTGTCCATCATCCAACTTGCACTTCATTTTTGAGACTTGTAATTCATCAAAGGCGGCCAAAAACAAACAGGGTAGTCTCCTCCCAACCATTCAGTTATAATATGATTTAGCCTGTCACTAATTAAGCAACACTTTCCACAAATTGCTGCATCCCGTGTACCAATCCGAAAGAATCTAAACATACCAGTCTAAAATATAGTCAGTAAATACGTACGCTAAAAAGTTCACCTGTTCAAATGGTAAAACCTCTTGCAACCCAGGTCAGCCAGTCAGCCATTTAACCATGGGGGTCCTCTGGCATTAATCAGTCTGAATTCTGCTGAAAAGCTCAATCTGCAGATGATGGATGAGCCGTCATGCCGAGGGAACTGAAGGGACAAGTGACAAAGAAGGACACATACACCTGTATAAATCCTCTCCTTCCTGTCTGGCCCCGTTGTTACATCGTCAAGGTAGTGAAAGTGTTTGTATATATGTGTGTGAGCATGGGTGAGTGTGTACAGACACAAGTGTCTCAGCGTGTGTCCTGTTTTGCTAATGAAGTCATCTGAACAGTGATTTAACAGCCCTGGTTTAAAAGCCTACTGCCCTTAACTCATAGCCTGGCTCCATTAGAATGTGATATAAACCCTGGGCACAATAACTGTCCTGCCACTATAACAATATATTGGAGGCCATTGGGCCACACTGTTAACTCCCAAAGCCCAGGAAGCAAATAAAAAAAGAAAAGAAAAAGCTCTGTACTGAGAAGGGAAGTCATTCAAGGAGACTACAACTTATAAGATAGAAAATGTGGTGCTCGCAAAGTCAGAATTACATGTATAAGATTCATTTGGTTTGTTCAACAACTGGAGATTCCAAGAGTAATTGTTGCAGAACCTCGGTGAAAACTTCAGCCTGTGGTTATACAGAGAGTATTAGCCTTATCTGCATATGGATGGATGGATGGATGAACAAATGGATCAATGGATCAAACATAAGTGTGCTTATGCCATGAATGGCGTTCTATAGCTTGGGAGATAGTTTTGAGTCACACATGGATCTGAGAAAAAAACTGGACTGCTTACATGTCACAAGCCGTGAAACTAACTTCCTGCTCCCTGTGAGTGACTCAGGCAGAACCAAAGCCATTCTCCAAATCCTCCATGAAATCTGCTCCTCTGGCCCAACAAAGAAAGGCTAATGAGGGAAATGACAGAATCTAAGACACTCTGATACTGTGAGATTAGGGTGAATTATATAACCTTCCACTCCTGTCCTTCTTCATTTTATTTTTGGATTCTTCATCAGATTTGACTTCACTTTTTTTTTAATGTCACTCACAATCTCAAACTGCAAGTCCAATCTCACACTGTCTCTGCCTCTCCCTATCTTCCTTAAAAATCCACCTCATTGATTTTCCGTTCAGGGAAGTCTAAACCCTAATTTGGCTCTGTCAAACAATGACAGTATCGGTTTTAACATGCAAAAACACAGCATATAAGGGGAGGAAGAATAGAATATGCGTATGTGGGAAGAGTGGGTAGAGGCATGAAGGCGAAAACGCTCGTCAGCGCAGCACAGAGCTGCGCACCTCACCCTTATTAGGCCTGTGTCCTTGGCAGATGCAGATCTTGCCCTTTGTTAGATAGGTATGTGTGTGTGTTAAAATGGCAGTGATTTAGAATGGATTGGGCGTAGGTGTAGAGACAAGGTGCAGTAGCCCCATAGCTCCCTGATAGCTGGCAGCGTGACAGCTGTGAATGGAGAACGGGGAACAGCCTGAAGTATTGCAATCTAATATGTGTCACATACCTGCATAAATATTTATGCCTGTTGCAGAGCAGAGCAAGAAGGGAGAAGGGAACGTGAGGATGGGACAGGAGGGGTGGTCTTGGGTGAAAAAATTCAATCAGGTGACACAAAGATCTGAGCCAGCCATTCTTTATCCGTCATCAGTCACTTTTGTGATCCATGAGTTCCGAATTCTCAAAGTGCCCCGTGATCAGGCACACCTCTGTTATCAAGCATTTCATCTATGTAGTCACGCAATTATACATGTATTCTTCTGAACAAATGGCTGAATTTTATCCGAAAAAAATTAAGCAATCATCACGCTCTATTCAAGTTAGTTGAGCTCAAACTAAAATGAAAGAGAGCTGTCTATGCTAACAAGACAACTAAAAACAAAATCAGCTGTTTGGAGGCACTTTGGCTTCTGTAGCAAGTAAAATCCAGTCATAGCCTGTACAAATATGAGTTTTCTTTTAACCTCTGTGATGTTAATAAATTATTCCAAAAGCTTTGATTGCAATTGTGCTAAATAATGAGATATCAACGTTCACCAAAATAATTTTTAAATTGGGTTTTGCCATAAATCAGCAGCCCTAATACATTCACAAAAGAAAGTAATCCATGGCAAAGGACAAACAGCGTATAATAGCACCCCAACATCCCATTTTCAATTAGTTCTTTCACAACACTGCCTTCATCATGGAAACCATCGCGGAAAACATGGAAGTTTGAAACACTGATGAAACCTGGACTTTTTCACCTTCGTGAGCTTGGGCGGCTTTATTGAAACACAAAAACATACACATGTATGGGTAGCAAAAAAATGTTTTACCTGTTGGCCATCAGACTTTTGAAGGTCATCTGACTCATGCCCACAAAAGCTGGCAGCAGCCTTGGCCAGTCCCATGCCCAATCGACCACAGCACTCTGTTGATGTATGAGGAAAGCGTATTGGTAGTTATTAATCAGGGTTAATACCATCAGTGTATTACCGCTCCAGCTGGGACCCACTAACAAAGAAGGAGGGGGGTCCCCAACGCAGGCCACCGACATCAGACGATCAATCATGTCCGCACAAGAAGGTTTTTATTCCAATAAGACAGCAATTAATTTATAAATCCATTTGGGGGGATGTAGCCATCATTTAGAGAAAGATAAATCAATTTTTGGAGCAAGTCGTTACTCTTGCTATGCCTTTATTCTTTCCATCTTCAATGGAACCTTGCCAACCCACCTTTTTCTCCAACTCCTACTCTCCCGTTCTCCTTCTTAAACACACACACACACACACACACACACAAGCTCACATGGACGAACATAGTTGGCACTATAACCATACTGGCAAAGCAAATAAAAGTCAGATTGCTTTGATTGCAAAAATGTCACTCTTGACTCCAGGCTGTTTTATTGATAAAAGGAGGAGAACTCCACTCATTCCATGCATTCTTCCATCCTTCCATCCTTCTATTCCCTTTCTTTTTTTCCCCTGATAGGTGATTGATGGTTTGGAACTTTTTTCCTCCTCCCTCCATTTTATTTGACAAACAACACAGGCACCTGAAGCGGAGAAGGCATTTTAATCATTCTCTTAATAGGGTGTTTCTATGCAAAGCTATGCAGCCTCCTGCGATAAACTGAAAATAGGCCAAGTCTTGGGATTAAAATCTGTCTGTTCTTTAAAAACAATAGCAACAAGCTTAGCTGCATTGTAAGGGATGACATACAATTAAATATACCTTATCCATTTTTTAACACTCATAAACCTAAGCAAAGTAAAAACATATAAAGATACAGTATATTTATTTATTGTTTTGTCTGAGAACTCCAGTATTTCCCTTGATAGAATTAGAGAAGGTAAACTAAAGCTACCTGTAACTAGACTTCATGGAGAGAAAAATCTAACAATTAACTGAACATTACGGCGGCACTCCTGGGGTTAGGTTTGCGATAAGAGAATATGAGGTTCAAAGCCACAAAGAAGTGAACTTTAAGACTGCACTCTCCTTTAACATTACTCATTTTTCATGAAATAGAAAACTTCTCTCAAATTTTCACCTTTTCAGAATTCTTTTCTTCCTGCCAGCCAAGCCTCCGCTTGGAAGAATGCAACAACCTCTGGGAAACACGAAATCCAAGCCCCAGAAAGACGCGACAACTTCAGAGACTGCTTCTGTACCCAGTTCACTAGAGACCCAACACAGCTCCTAACCTTCAACATTAAGCAGCTGGCCTTGGTTAAAGTTAAAATGACACCACACTACATGTGACAAGCTCACCCACACACTGCAAACTCTGAAAATGCACAGCTCATTTAAACAGTTGCCTGTTTAAATGCAACTCATTGAGGTAAAGTAAGTAATAAATTCAAAATGCATTTTTTTTCCTAAAAGAATAGGTTAAACAAACCTGATTCAGCTTTCTCTTGCCAATGTGGTCAAACTGAAGAAGAGGGTTGAAAGAGGCAGTGTCAGCAGGAGCCCCTGGGCCAATGTCAAAGTTCACAAAGATAGGAGGGTCTTTTGGAAAGTCTGTGTCGCCACTCAGTTTGGACATCAACAGTTCCTGCATCCAAGACGTGCAAAGATAAAAGAAGAGAGGAGAGAGACATGTCATGTCATGTCTGGCATAACTGACAAAAAATATCTTCAAACCCAAAGAACAACAGAGTATACTGAATGACATTCAGCATACAGCAAACTGATATTTGGAATATTACTAATAATCATCAAAATCTCTTTTCTGACTATTTACAAGACTGTTAATAGTCCACAACTGTAAAGCGCCTTTATTAACCTTCCAGCTTCTACGAAACGCTTTACAATGTGTCGGCCTGAACTATAGAAGGGATGAACGTAACACAGATATATCAGTGATATTACTGAAAGAGGAAGTGGAAAAGATTTGGAAAGTGGTACCGGTGGTAACTGGAGCACTTGGGGCTGTGACCTCTAAATGCAACAAAAAAGGAGAAACATCTTTTTACATCATTTTACTTCTGTAACCTTCCCCATGGTTTCTTAGTGCAGGTGTCTTCCAGGAAGTACAGTATAAAGTAATGAGTCTGTGCACAGTATGTGTCTTCAGGTGTACATCAGCATCATAGTGTGAATTTGGTATATACCCATCCGTCAGCTTGACACGGCCTCTGAACTTCCTCTCCCTCCACCTCACCGGCAGCCCAGTTTGTCCCTGACCTGCATGTTCTTACTCGACCTTCAGTAGAGATGCTGGAGCTGCCAGGAGCGGAACTCAGACTATTCTTGGGAATCCCACTCATGTTTTCTCAAATTGCTCTCAATTATATCAGCAGCATATAGTGTGTGTCTCTTCATGCTGGGTCCTAATGGACGGGACCTCAACAGTAACAATCATATGAGTGCCTACTAGGCTCTGAAGAACCTCGTATCTACATCTACCTGGTCATGTACCACACTATAAGTATGATGACCACTGAAGGTTCTCCACTCCTCATGATCAAGTGTGTTCAACAAATTTCTTGTTATCAACATTCATCACTGATGTTAAATTACTCTAGTAGGAGTAATAGGCCGGTAAGAGGAATTTTTAGACTAGAGGTAATCAAGGTTTATTCCACTTTATAGATAAGTCTGTAAATATTTAGCGAAGTATCAATTTGTTTTTCAACAATACTAGATAAAGAACAGATTCTAAGCCTGAATATGGTCTCAAAGGGGAGAAATGACATTACTCCTTCTTGGGTCTAATATCATGAAATCATTGAGTATTTTTGCAAGACATGGTATCAGATACCATCTGGAAAAGATGTATATCCACAGTAGGCACCATCCATCCATTTTTTATACCCGCTTAATCCAATTTGGGGGGGGGGTGCTGGAGCCTATCCCAGCTGTCATTGGGTGAGAGGCGGGGTACACCCCGGACAGGTCACAGTAGGCACCAATGAATGTGAAATAGAAGATCACACAAAAAGAGTATGGTATAGAAGAATGAAGATGTGGAAGCCAGAAAATTATGAGGCTTCCACATCACTTGGGGCTGTGACCTTCTATAGTTCCACCAGTACCCTCTTACCGTTTTGATCAGTCAGAAATAAAAATGTTTGTTGTTTTTCAAACCTCCATCTGTTGAGTGATACTATGAGTATGAATGAACATATTGAATTTATTAATTGTTCCTTGTATCTGATATTCATAGAACCCAAAGATTTTTTTTTTGTTTGATTTTAAGCTGTTACCGACTCAATTTGGGGATTTTTTTTAGGGGGACAATTTAAATAGAAGAAAGAGAACTTGCTTTTCCAACGGCTTCTTGAGGATGAAATGTCACTATACTGGACTGTATACTGGAGAACAGCTACTTTAAATTTAGCTAAACTTTTTAAAGTAAAATGCAGGTAAATACATCAACAAATAAATAAACACTGCCTTTTCTGACTCAAATCAACTCCAAAGGGCTTTTTTCTGAATCTTGCATCTCCTGACTTATGATTCCCTCTCCTTTACACTGAGACATCACTGTGGCTTTGCACCCTTGGGGTCATCCACATATTAGAAGATCAGAGCAAGCAGAATGCACACAAGCACCAGCAGCCCTCCTCCCTCCATCTCCCCCTCCTGAACAGCCTGCGGCCTCAGGCCAGCAGCCACCTAATTGCTGGGGAGAGCGAGTGCTTCCCTACCTCATTGCCTTGAATGATGTGATAGATCTGCCTCAGGTAGTTGCTGCCACCTGCTTTGTGGCAGACCTCCAGCAGCATCAGGCCTATTTTCTGCTCAGTCAATTCAGCAGCAGCAACTCTTCTCTCAGCTCCCTGCTCAAATACACTGACAGAGAAACAGAGATTGAAAGAAGAGAAGATGTGAAAGAGAACGCTGAGACACATTGAGAGAAGTGAAGTAACATGAAGAGGGAGGGTGCAAGTTCATATCCCATTCCCACCAATGGCCCAAGGAAGTCTAACATGAGACCAATTTCAACCAAAAATTGGAATTTCAAATATACCAGAAAATCATCTGGATCATGCCTTGTGAGTTTGAAATTTGTATTTCTTTACTTTTTTTTTTACCTTGTAGACAATTCATTCACACATGAGGGTGAGTTAACTTAAAATGTAATTCTTGGTATGGAGAGAAATGACATCCTTCTCAAATATCTGAAAACAATGCTGGTGGAAATGAGTGAGAAATAAAAACTAATTATTAAAGGTTCAATAACAAAATCATTTTCACCGTTTTCATTACGATTCATGAGACAACGAACAGCCTGTCCAGAGGATGCGGCTACACTAAAAATGATTGGTGTGGATGTTTTTAAGCATGTATGTGTGTGTGTGAGTGTGTAATCGTATGTCAAGGTCCCAGCGCATGTACAGTCCCCAACCCTTGCAGACGTCCGCATTATTTCCTGCCCTTCCTGTATGGATAGGTATCACACTACCGTCCATCAAATCTTCTCATTCACATACACTTCCTGTCATTGTTCCCTCTCTCTTCCTCTTTCCCACTTCCCCTTTGTAATTATAAGGTGGCAGAAGCTGTGTCGCCTGTCAGCCAGCCATTGGCTGTTTGACATTGAGCGTGGCAAAAGAAGAGGAGCCCCGTCTCGTCCATATACATCGCCTCATTCTTTTGCCTGGCGGCCTGGCAGTGCTGTTGTCGGCGACGGTGGCTGTGCATCCATGTCAGCACCTGCGCTGTATCCTTTCCTGTCCATCACTGTGCAGGTGAAGCAGATGATTGGATTCAGTCAGCAGGGTGATTAATGAGGGCCTCTCCGGATTTGGGACAGCCTATCAATCATGTCATTAGGGCCAATGTGCCCTGAAAGAGGCAGACCTCCGCCAAGGAATAACTGCATTCATCTTCATCTGTGTATGCATCCCGTCAGCCCAGCCAGGGTCACCATGATGGAGAACAATAATCTTCTCCTCTACAAATTACTTTGCAAAGACAAGGTGGGTGGCATGGAGAGGGGGGGGTTCCAGTTAGGCAAGGAAGAAGGGAAAGTGAGATGATGGAACAGAAGAGGGCCCACAAAAGGGGCAAATGTTTTTTGTCAAGGGTTTTAATCCATTTGTGTGTGTGTGTGCGTGTGTGTGTGTGTGTGAGAGAGAGAGAGATGCCATTGAGAGAAGTGCCAGTTGTTTTTGGAGTTCCTACATCTACAGCTCTCCCACTTTCCAATACTGTATTCTGATTGTTTACAAGCCAGGCGTCACTTCCCTGTGAAGGTTAGTTTAATGAATAGTAATGATCCCACTGAATGCCTCCGACAGGTGATACATAATCACTCTTCTTTCACTTTTCTACTCAACCCTCCTCACCAGTCCTCCATCCCCTCTTCTATCGCCCCAGCCCCCTCTACCCCCTGTCATTCTCTCTTCCTGTCACTGTAACAGACAGCATTTCCTTGAACTGGCCATAATCTACTCTGTTTTTATTTATTCTTTTTTTTTTTTTTAAAGTTGTTACGCCACTGAATCACCTTTTTATGACGATGGATGCATCCAGATTTTGTTATGATGAAGTGAGCAACCAGAAATGCCATTTCTGGGAACGAAGTACAAAATGCAAAGCCAAAGGTCACGGATCAGCCCAAAATGAAAGCTGTTTTCCCATCATTCCAGCCTGAAGTCCACTCAGTCAAACGGCATGGCTGCCACATCATTTACCACAACAAACACAATCATCAGATTCATTGATTTTACTTATAGCTTTTCAGTGAAAAATGAGCTCGATGATACAATACATCAAAGTTTAAATGCTTAATTAAAAAGGCATATCTAATTATTTCAGTGTTTTGTTTAGTATCTCCTTTCAATGTGGAGTAACTGAATACAGCATCAGTCAGTTTGATCAGTTTGAACCTCCTTCTTCACCAGACTATCAGCCTTCAACATTCAACCTCCGTCTTTCTGTTGATTAATCAAAACATTTATATTGGGAAATTTATATAATGAATAAGACAATAAGACATTTTTACAATCATAATGCTCTCCACAAAATCATAACTCATTTTTATTGAAAGCTCACATGAAGAGTTACTTCAAGCTGAGACAAATGATGAATAACTCACACAGTCATTGATATAAACGACTATCAGTTCTTTTCTGACCTTGACCTCTTATAAATCCTTTCAGATGGCCTCTCACCTGTCTGCGCAGAGTTTGCGGGCCTTCTGCACCTGCATGTTTATCCACTTGGGTCTTTTTTCTTCCAGAGCCTGAAGTACTTTGTGTACTGTGAGTTTGGGAACGCCCTGTCAGAGACGATTGAGAAAAATGAGAAACACAAGGTACACAAAAACAACTATCGATATAATTAGATCATATACACAAAAAGTCAGAAGAGATCACATTTACGGCTCAAGAGACAGCAATGTTCCTCTACCTTTACCTCAAATAATCCATAAGTAATCCCTAATTATTACTATACTGGATAATGAATAAACCATAGGATTTACTTTTTGTTGAATGCTCATGAAAGCCTGTAAGCACTCCGCCAGCAGGGACAGCCGATCCTTTGCCCCACGGTCTAGAACCAGACCACTGATCTGTTCTAAAGTGTCTGGGTCCTCCAGGCCCTGGATCAAGCACCCCAGAAGGGCCCAGAGCAACAGGCCCACTGAGCGCAGCTGCCGGGAGTGCTGGGAGAGGTGCTTTTCTGCCACTTGAAAGAGGAAGCGGATGGAGAGAGGCAAGGATGCTACAGCCAAAGGCAGGTTGGTGAAAATGAAGGACAATGCTTGAATTGCTAAGGATATGGCAGCTGAAAGGAGAAAGAAATGTTAGGCTTTGGAAACAATCCTAAACTTTTATGAAAATTGTTTTGAAAATGCGACACTCAGTTTGTGCATACTCGCAGTGGCAGTGTCTTTTCCCCTTGCATCAATTGTTGCATAGTTCCAGTCTTTGGGTATTTTAGCTTGGACGCTCTCTGGCACTTTCTGCTTGAATTGGGCTCCTTTCAACTCTTCTGTGGCTTGCCAACCCAAAACCATTGACACCAGGTGAATCAAAATGCTGTTGATTGACTTTGTGACAAATGCCCGAACACAGTTTATCACCACAGGTACTACCCGTGTTGTGTCTGTCAAAAAACAGCAAACAAAAACAGCAAGTTAAAACATTAAGTGTAAAAGAGCAGGAATGGGTTTTTTTGAAAAGACAAGAGGAAACTGAAATAATACGGAAGACAATGAATTATGGCATTATAATTATAGCAATATAATTATAATTATAATTTTGGCATGGGAAAAGTTTGCCTAACCAACTGAACAACATTCAGTGTGGTGCAGTCCTGCAATTAGGCGTGTGTGTGTGTGTGTGTCTCACTCACACACATTTTGTCAAGAGAAGGGGTAAAAAATTATCTTGCTGAATTTAATAAGTGGACATGTTTGTTGCTGAAAAGTATCATTGTTTTGAATAATTTAAACAATGCACACATCATATTATTTGTACATTTCATTATTGTAATTTTAGCTTTGGCAGTCTGGAAGTGCACTACAATCTCCAGGGACGCCTGACAAATGGGTGACCTCAGAGCCACAGAGAAAGAGGAGAGTGGAGTGGAACAGAAAATGATATGGCTTTTTGAAGGAGAAGCGCTCTTTGGCAGGTGTGGTCTGGACCCATTTTTCAAAGTCACATGATTCTCAGAGTTTATACAACCTGGACTGTATTGACAAGTGTATCGATTTGAAACAACCTTCTACAGTGTGATGAAACACCAGAGTAAGTGATGAAATAGTGAAACTCTCAACGTAATCTATGAAAGTTAACTCAGTGAACAGTTTAAATAGAAATGGGGGGCACTGGGGGTATCCTGTAACCAAAATTATAATATAAACAGTCCAATAATTAAACTAATTACCCTGTGAGGATAAATTCGGATTGCATGACATTGAGAATTTCTCTGTGGCACACTTTATCTCTCTTTAGTTCATTCCTTCTGTCAACCCCTCCCTCTGTCTCCATCCAAATACTCTTCTCCAATCACCCTAATTTGCTGCAATAATTACCACTCACCCAGGATATAAGAATCACCACTAAAAACAGATCTCTCCTCCACAGGAGTTCTGATTAAGCTCTACAATAAGGCAGGAAAAAAGAATTGGGGTTTTTTTTGCAGTAAAACAGTTGTGTTTTACTTCATGTGCACACATTGTTTTTTTCCTCTTACTTTGTATTGTTGCAGCATCTTTTATTTTACTTTATGTTTAAAACTTGTCCTGAAAGTCCCAGTCAGCTCCAACTGGCATGCTTTTCAATCATAAATGGCAGAGTGAAAGACATCATGCAATTATTCATTTGACGTGTGACAAACTGGCTACTCGACGGGTATTATGCAAACGACTCTTTAGGCTAACTAACTCTGCAGATCTGTTACATGCAAAATAAAGAAAGTTATATTAACACACTGAAGGTAAAATAAAATACCAATGTTTTTTTGGTTTTTTTTGTCCAGTTTACCATGGTCCATCAATGGCACTGGCTTGGTAAATTATCATCACTTTATTTTTGCACTATGCTGTACAGCAGCCTGCCTTATAACCCAAATAACATTAAAGTAAAAGTAAAACAAAGTGTGAAAGCTATGTAATGGAGATGTGAAACCCATAAACAGAAGTTCACCATTTTTCTGTTGATGATTTTTTTTGTGTGGGTCCAACATCCAGACTCCATGTATCCATGTATGTAGCAGAGTATGTATTCAAGATGACCCTTCCCTAAATACCATAACGTTATAAACAGTGGAGTGCATTAACCTTGAACTAGCCAGCTATGCCGTCTAAATATGTAGGTCATCATCTTATACCTTGCTAGGTTTTTTTTTGTTTTTTCATTGCAGATATTTCTCACAGTTACAAAGTTGTATCTTCCCTGTAAGACAGATTTTAAACTTTCAAGGAATTATAAGAAATTGGTTTGATTTTGTTAAGGGAAAAGATGAAAGTTGGCAGCGCAGATGTTAGTTGGCTACAAATCGTCTATGTGAATCAGACTCATGCCCAGTGGACTGGAGGACTAATTTGACTGTGGTTACACAACATGGATTTATTTTCTGAAGGGCCAATTTGAAAGGCAGCACAGTGAATGTAAGAGGGTTATATGCATATTCAAAAGAGAGCCACTGCAGCAACTAGACTGACTGAACCCTCAGTGGATTGAGTTTGTACATAGCCATGCTGAGGATCATGCATGTCCACTAAAGACTAAACTAAATATTTTTGTTTCTAACTTAGAGCTGGAAACTGACCACAATACTTTTGTATCTGCAGTGTTCTATATTGTCATTTCACATATCAGCTGTCTGTTTGTCTAGAAAACGTCCTGTTTGTCTTGGTGTTCAATAACATATATCTCTGTGGTATAATAAACTCAAAACATATATTATTTGCTGCTTTATCCTGACTTATTTTCTTGCATAAAACAAACAAATTCAATTCACAATTCTGTTTATTTCGCAACTGAAATGTTTAGAGCTAAACTGTACTTCAAAAAGTACAGTATTTTCTATAATGCAGGGTAGCACAGTGCTGGAATACAGACAAGTGCTAAAGTTTTGTGAACTGTTTTTATATCGACCACTAAGCCACAACATCACAAAAACAGAAGTTTGCTACTTTACCTGCCAGTGTGTATAGATGCTCCCATATGTGTGCCCTCTCCAAGTAAGGTTGGAAGGCCTGAGTCAAGGCCTTGGGAACATAATTCAGGCAAGAGAGAAGGCTGAACAAAGCAACTATGAAGTCATCTCCTGCCTTGCAATTCTCTGGAGACATTTCTAAGCCACTCTCCTGGCAAAAATCTGAAAACACACAGTGAAGCTGGTGAGAAACCTACCGAAAAGCATCAATGTATTTACAAAATCTTGATATACCCGAAAGACATGACACATACAAACAATAAGATGCAAAAAGAGATTAAAAGGCTTACTCATGTGCACACATACGCTCAAGGGAGTGTAGGTGAGTGTATAGTTTTTTTAACTATAGTTCTGGAAATATCATCTCTATGCTGTTATGTATGAAAAGATGTAAAACCCTGTGCTATGAAACATCTTGATTTCTGTGAACAAAAACACATTCGAAAATGTCAAGGCTGCCCAGCCTGACACATGTTAACAGAAAGGGTGAACAAAAGACGGTAAAGAATAGAGGGGTAAGAAAAACCACATCTGTGCTAGATGGGGAAAAAAAAAAACTGAAAAAGAAACAGATTTCAAAGCCCCTGGCTGTGGGATCCACAGTACATGGAGACAGGAAGTGAAAAGGAAGAGGTTTTGACAGGGTGTCCTTGTGGGGGCTGCTGTCTGTGCACAGGGCTGAAGATGGAGATGTGCGTGTGCAAAACCCATATGGATGTCTATATATGTGTTTTGTGTTCTTATAAGTGTAAGTGTGTGTGTGAGAGAGAATATGTGTGTGTTTAGTTGACAGGGATTGCTGAGGAGAGGCCCACTGCTCCAGAGGTGGCAGACATCCAGTGGTCTGTCAGTCTGCTGTGTGGGAGATGACAGCTATTTGTATAGGAGAGTGTGTGTGTGCAGCAGTCAATGAGGGAGTGCTGTGGCATGATGGAGGGCAGTATGACTCCCCTCAGACTAATTTGGGACTATTTTAGAACGACAAAGTGAAATTAACTGTGCATTACAGTGACAGATCAAACACCTAAAAAATACTCAGGTAGGAAGCCCTGATACCACTCAGTCTTTAGGAAAACTGATCTCCTCGTTTATGTGTTTGCCATTTTACAAACTAACATGTGCACTCAAAAGTGGTCAACCAACCTGATCTACAATTATTAGCTATTATGTGGATTATGCTAACATCTTGTTCGCTGTCAGTCTGGTAATTGGTCCTTGAGGGGAGATTGTTATGGATATCACTGCTGTGGCTACAATGGACCAAGGAAACAGGGGTGACTAACATTAATTTCCACTTGGGGTGCTGGAGAGCATGGCAGGTTAACTTGGTGCCTTTTAATAATGATCCCATTACTGAGCAGCAGATGACTTCAGAAAAACAGATGTCAGTGAGCTGGCATATCTCTGTGGAGTTTCCACTGCTCCTTCAGCACACAATAACCCCAATATGTTTAGTTTCTATTTTGATTTCTCTGTTTCTTTTCTATTTCCTTCCCTCTCTGCGCTTATCCAACATTGATACTCAGCCAATTCATACACCTGTTTATCTTCTAGACAACCGGTCAACCAGCCACAAGGGCCCTTTCTGCAAACCTCTGTAATTGGAAGCAGACATGCTGAAGATAATAAAAAGACCATATGTGCACGTGTGTACCAGAAGTAGCGTGCCTTCTAATAATGGGTAGGAAGAACATTTTAGAATCAAACGACAATGCAAAGGTCATTTAGTTGGCTGGTGAACAAATTAGAAAGTTAATGATTCAGATAATCAAAAGTAACAATAATAAATGGTGACATAAACCCAAAACTGGTTTAAAAGTGTTAAAACGAGGTTAGCATATTAGGGAAAAAAATGCGGAGCCATTTTTAAAACCTTAGAATTTAAAAGCATGTTGATTTTATGTGTGTAAACTATGCTGAGTTAAACAGAAGAGTCTATCTGAAGTAGGATTAATTGTCTCAGTTATCTATGAGTGAGTTGAGAATAGAATTTTCATCAACACAGTGCAGAGACAGGTCCCACACACACTGTGAGGAGAGGTGCAGTGGGTTATGGCAATGAAGGCATTCTGTCAAGCTGTCCCTTCCGTCTGTCTGCATCCTGGTTAATTACCCCGTCACCACGATAACACGGAAGAATCGGCGCTTCTAGCATTGATTTACGGCAGCGTGCAGTGAAAAGCATTGCAGAGCCTCAGAGTCAGACTCAGACCAAGCGAGAGAACATGACAGTGAGAGTTGTTATTAATGAGGTCGCTATAATGTGAATTAATGTGCGAGTGCACAACAGTCTTTAAAGGTTAGACTGTTGCCGTGTGGAAGAGAAAGGAAGGAAGAGAAAATCTTTAAAGGTCAAAGCGTGTGCACCACCTGGGTCTGTTGAGTGTTTATTACTGCGCTCTATTGATTTAGAGATGATGATGACCAAGGTGAAAATGATGATGGTAGCAAAGATGCTGATGATAACTTCATAAAATGTATATAGCTCATCAAGGTCTCCATAGCTTAGAAACTTGGAGCACCATAATTAACTAATAAACATTCCTCACATATGTACCCTATACGATCTGCTGTATGGGTCCAGTATTATCAAATATCAAATAGACATAAAGTGGCTTTAATATTCTCTTGGAAGACAGTCAGCTAGGCCTCCCCATCTTTGAGTTCTTCGTAGTGTCTTTGACGGACACATGCACACAAAGACAGCATCATTCATACATTTCCATAGACCAGTTCATGTAAAGTTTTAAAAGAAAGGACTCACAAGAATTTTCCAGGAGCATTCTAGGCAGGTGACAGTCTCTGTACAGAAGTATTCGCAGAAGCAACTTGGGACTGCATCCTGGGTCAGAGGTCAGTAGCCTCAGCTGACATGCCAAGGCTGCCTCGCCCAAAAGGCCATTTCTGCGAGAAGAGATGAAAAAAGTTGACAGTTCTGCAGTGTCAGGTGAGTGTACAGATAGAAGTCCATTTAGCAAGAGACAACAAAGATGGAAAGAGACTTCATAAGTCAAACACGAAGACAGAAATCTTGGATGATAGACTGGGGGGGAACAGCTGGGGAATAGCTACGATGGTAACCTCTTTCAGCGTCACTCACGTCAGATATAAGCTCGGTCTCAAAATGCCCTCACTCTTGCTCACTCATAGTGTGCACCGGGAAGGAATTAGCTCTAATCTTGGCCAGCTAAAAGCAAATTAACATTTGGGAGACAGCCAAATACATGAATATACAGCAATACCCCCCTCCTACATCTTTTGTATAACCAAGAGGCTGCAGCCAGCTGTGGGTAATGAGCCGTATCCTTGGAGTGTGAATGTAGGAGCGTTTGCATGTGTGTGTATGTGCTTCGGAGCCAGTGCTTGTAGTTATGTGTGTGTGCCAGTGTGAGCGCATGCTGACATGTGTGCCTGCACGTTACTTTATACATCTCAATAAAAATCTAATGGAAAGAGTGGACAGGGTTTGTCTTAAGAGCAAGGAGGCGAGAGGCACAACAGGGGGTGGCTGCCCAGAAATTAACCATTCTATTTAAGCCAAAGGACTAGAGCAGGCTGCACCCCGCTGCTTGACAGAAGAAAAACTAAGGCTCAGTCTGACAGCACAATTTATGATGTCACTGGATCTGCAAATCCACAAGAAATCCTCTTTTAACTGCTCTGATAAATCTACCCAGCTACAGTAGAGCATCAGTTTACAGGACCAGGACACACACAGTTGCGAGAAAAAGACAAACGTGTGAAAAGACAAGCAGAAAAACGCAGAGCATGAAAGTGGCAAAATATAAAAACACAGACAACACCACTTCAAAAGCTTTCCTCGGAGCCTGCCATGCTTGACATACAATTGAACATCTTTTGTGTTTTAGTTGTTTTTTTTTCATTCAAATAACAATTGGTGTTCTCTAAATGGACTGGGGAAAGTTTGGACCACAGTGGATCGGGCATAGATGAGGACCTGTGAACCTGGCCACGAGCCACCTGGCAATCTCGCATGAAGGCAGGACGTGGGAGCAAAGAAATAAAAAGGCCATAAAAATAAACTAATTTCAGGTCTCCAATACTTGGGAGAGAAAAGTAGGGGTTGGTTTGATTTGTGCTCCATCAGCATGCAATGACATCACTTCTGGCTACGAGAGATATGAGAGGGGAGGAGGGTGGAAACAAGGGTGAGGCAAGAGTGACTGACTGCACAGTGAAGGTCACAACCGTAACCGGACACAAATGTACACACATGCTTATGTAGCCTGTTTATGCCTCCAGTGTAAAGCCCTCAGAAACTATCAACTTTAACTCTGTTTCAGAAGCGATGGTAGTTTATTTTTTTCTTTCTCACTTTCCATCTGTGAAACATTACCACGGCAACTCTAGCTTGAAGCCTTAGCAGCAGGTCATATATCTGTAAATACAGTATGCAGCTGCACCTCCACACACACAGTTACATATGGTTCTGTATATAAAAAAAAGGGGGAGCTGGTAGAACTTAGCAGAGCTTGTGTATCTGTGTTTGTTTGTGAACATGCAAACTGTGGGTGTGCCTACTGTATGATGGGTGACAGATGGTATGTTGGATGTATTTTGTATTTTACATACCGTATGGCCTGCTCTGTGAAGAGGTCAGGCTTGATAGCATTTAGCCAGCGTACAACAGGGCTGTTGGGTTGTGATGTAGACTCCTTTGAAGCATTAATCATAAATGCCCTGGAGATATGATAGCAAGCTACTTTAGAAAATCACAGCACTGAAAAAACACATTTTTTACTACATTTAAAGGCAAAAATCAAACAAACACAGTGCATATGGTACCAACCTATATAGCAAAGATAATGGTGCTGTGACAATAATGAGGACTGTCAGGAGCTGATCACACAGGCTGTTGACTTGGTATGGCCAGTCAGAACCACCTGCTATAATGGTAATTTCTGAAGAGGGGTTGAACAGCACCATGGCCTCAGGACTCTCCCACACACTCCACATAAGGTGCTCCACATACAGCAACACTGCTGTGATGTCACATCTTAAATATAGGACAAGAGAAAGAAAAAATGTACTGATGAAAACAGAAAATATAGTGTTAGTTGGAACACATGTAGATAAACTATCATTTCTATCATTATATGAGAGCCTATTTTGCAAAGATAACAAAACATTATTGTGAATTAACGCTTGGAAAGTTAAGTGTCCTGTGTTTGGATGTCACACCCACCCACTGCTCTTAATTTTAAAACGCCCATAAATATTTTTATTTGCCCAACTGATTAAAGATGCTGCTGATGTTTTTTAAAAAAAAATTCCATCCTAGCTTAAATCCCTATTAGAGAGAAACAGAGATGGAGTGATATCAGGGAGGTGAAGTAGCATAAGATTCTCGTTTGACTGCTATGCACATATGAAACCTCGAGAAGTTTGAAAAGACATCCGTTTAGGCGTATGCCACGCTGAACAAGTGACCTGCAATAAACACACATCAACCTCACCTGACCAATTCAGCCTACAAACTTTAACTGTACACTAATAGACTTAATAACGATCCCATTATCTCTGTTGATTTGCAGCCAGAGTGGGTTAAAAATCTAGTCCTTACTGGGTCTTGAGTTACGGCACATGTAGCCTCAGATGAACAAAAATAAGTAGCAGCAAGGTGCTACAAACCAAATCAACTTTGACCGATCATCGGCAAGGGTGTCCGCCTATCTAAAAGGAGACGTTTTAGCAGGTTTCAGGTCTGGAGCATTTAGGTGGGTCTTAACACAATGCCAACAAGGAAAGACATCAGCAATGATCTTAGAGATGCAATTGTAGCTGCCCATCACTCTGAGAAGGGTAATAAGGCCATTTCAAAATTATTTGGAGTCCATCATTCTAAAGAAAGAAGGTTTATTCACAAATAGAAAACATTCAAGGCAGTTGTCAATCTTCCCAGTAGTTGATGTCCCAGCAAGGTCAGCCCAAAGACAAAGTGTTCAAGGAGCAGAGAAACTGCTAAATCTACATCTCAGAGTAACAGTACAATTAGAAAAAGACGGAACAAGTATGGCTTACTTAGATGGGTCCTAATTTTTTTTCAAAAAAGCACATGGCAGCAAGGCTAAGGTTTGCAAAGTTGCATCTGAATAAACCACTAAACTTCTGGAACATTGACCTTTGGACAGGCAAGACCAAAGGGAAGATGTTTTGGCCATAATGCACATTTTGAAAACCAACACAGTACATCAGCACAAACACCTAATACTAATAGTTAAGCACAGTGGTGGGGTAGTGATGATTTGGGCTTGCTCTGGAGTCACAGGACCTAGACATATTATAGTCACATTAACTCTTGCGTATACCAAATTATTATAGTCAGATGTTAAGCTATCTGTCTGACACATAAAACTTAGATGAAACTGGATCATGCTGATCCCAAGCACAGCAGCTAATCTACAACAGAATGTCATAGAAAACACTGTTCAAGATGTTGCAATGATCCAGTCAAAGTTCAGTCCTCAACCTGTATGAAATATTGTGACAGAACCTTGAGAGAGCTCTGAAGAAAGATATGCCTGCAAACATCAATGAACTGAAGTTGTTAAGAAGAAGAGGCCAAAACTCATCCATGTCGATGGAAGAGACTGATTATGTCATCCACAAAACAATTACTTCAAGTTATTGCTGCTAAGAGTAACTCTACAAACTATTGATTTGTAAGGTGGTATTTCACATGTGGCCTCTGCAGCTTGTCTGCACAGTAAACATGCCATGTGTTGCTGTTCATCTGAGGTCGAGGTTGTGATCATATTATGTTCTGAAATGTAAAACCTCAGAGTTGACTTAGGTTGTGTTATCTTTTTCACATGATGTAATATCATCAAGATTTTAAAGGAGAAATGTTTAGGATTTAATGACTTATAGTGTTGCAGACACTCTGCAAAAGGCCCCGTCTATAGCATGAAACTGGTTTGTCCACTGTGAGATAAAATAGTAACATGGCAGTGCAACAGCACTGATGTGTGAAGGGACGCCTGCACTATCAGACAAAAATAACTAATTCTAAGATAACATAAACATAACAATACTTCCATTCATATTATCATAACAACAGTCCACACACGATAAAGTACCTGATTTGCAGGTGTCTCTTGTATGAGGCACGGACCCTGGCATATCTTTGCACCAGCAGCTGTAAAGTCTCTGACAGCACCTGTCCAAGCACATCCTTGGCCAACTCTGCTGGAAGGACCGCCCACAGGTCACTGCGAAGCCCACACAGGAAGTAGAACCACATCTGCAGTGAGAAGGAACAACGCTCGCCCTGTTGACGAAAGTAGTGGATGGGAGGGAGGGAGGGAGTTTCGGATGAAGATATATTATGATGTGAAACAAAAACACAGAGAGAAGATAAATATAGAAGGAGAGAAAGAGAGGGTGTGGGGAAAAAAAAACTTAAGGGGGAAGAAAGAGAGAGACATAGACAAGTCTGTCAACACCAGGATATCTTAGTGGTCAAGCCACCTGCACTGTGCACCTGGGATTGTTCTCCCACTGGGATTTTGGACTGCTTCAAAGTCATGAACTGAAGAGTCTCTTGCACACATACACATGCTCATGCATACATACAGAAGGTGAAAGAAAAGGTGAGAGAAAAAAAGTGAGCAAAGACAAGTGAGAGTGAGAAAAAATAAAGACAATGACAGAAAAGAGAGAGATTATTACCATGGCATCCTGCTGCTTTGTTGTAAATGTGTCGAGTCATTCAGTCTTCTACATCCACTCAAACCTCATCATACCATATTTAACCTTCAGCCATTAACTGATAGAGAGGTTGTCAGGGGTACTGAGTCAACCAGATCTCCTTAACTTCCCTGTCTTCAACTTATTGTGTCGGAGAAATCGCCTCTCATTTTTTCCACTTTTATCTCATCTGCCACATGTCTTTCTTCTTTCCTTGCCTGCCATTCAAGTACCAGTCACTGATGAGGAACTTGAACAGGCTCTATGTAGGTCCAAACCAAAAGCATCCCCAACTAAAAATGTGTTTAGACTCATGCAAGCGAAACTTCATTCAACTTGTCAGATAAACTGTGAACAAAATTCCTACTTAGGCATGATGGCTTGGCAAGAGTGAGGAATGAATCTGGGATTGGAAGGAACTTGGAAACTCAGAGGCTCAAGGCTTTTTATCTTTACATGAAATAAAGTTTCGTGTTCCAAAGGCTATGAAGGCAAAATCCTGACAAAGGCTTTCGTCAGAGCCGTTTTTGAAACTGACTTTGATCAACATAACTGACCTCATATGCAATCATTTTACAGAAACATATCAATCATTTTTCTGCCAATAACAATTCATATGTCACTGTATAACAACCTAAATAAAATGCAGACTGGAAAAAGGGTCTCTCTGGAACTGCCCTAAGCTGTGAAAGAGCCAAGACACAAGTTGGAAATCCAGGAGGTGGAAACTAAATCTGTACATCTACACATACGCAGCTTACACAAACATAAAAAAATGGAAACATACATGCATTATACACAACAAATTAAATCCACAACCTGAGATGCTGCTGCGCACCCACTTAAACATTCATTTGTACAAATCTACACAGAGACGGTTGAACAAAAGCACACACCTGCACGCAGCAGGCCTGTCTGACACTAGTGACCCATGGAAGGAGAGAGGAACAAAGAGAGGGAGGGGGAAGGCAAAAGCAGGATGAAGCAAGAGGGAGAGGAGAGGTTTAGATTGGTTTAAGGGCATGAAGGCAAGGGAGTTCTAGGGGCCCTATGCCGTTTCCAGACAGTCCCAGTGTAGACTGCAGACTTCAGACAACAGAATCCCAAGAGCCTCCAGGGCAGCATGGAAGCCACAGATGTTCTCAGGAAGCTCATAGTATAAAGCTCAGATAGAGGAGGGAGAGTGGGAGGTAAAAGTGTATTGTGGGAATGAAAAGAAGAAGTGAGAATGCTCTAGGGTATATTACCTAGAGTTCTTCAAAATCTATGTAACAAGTTTGCTAAGAAACATGAAATCAGAAATTCGTCTTCTTACAATGAAATGAGTGAAATCAACATCAGACAATACTAGAGCAGTATTATCTGCGACTGGGGGTAAACAAACAACACTCAAACAGGTTTCAGTGGTATATATTCAATAAAACGAAACTCAGAAATTTGAATGAGCTGTAGGTGTGAAAAAAAATGTAGCCAACTAGATTAAAGGGAATGTAAGGACATTTTACCTCATAGAATGGCTTGGGGTCAGCCCAGTCGTGACTCTCTGCGTCCTGAAGAATGCAGGTGAGACAAACCTGGGTACAGTAGCCGGTCAGCTGTTCTCTCAAAGCCTCCGCTGTGTCTTGGTACTTCTGGACAGGCAGCAGAGTCAGAGGTCTAGGCACAAAGGAATGTAGCACACCCTTAAAGGTCATGAAATAAAATATAAAATCTATAATGCACTAAGCACATTAAGAAAAAAGAACAAGCATACTCGGATCAAGAGTTCAACAGCGCACAATCCTGTAATCGAGATGCATGATTAATGAATGTGTATTCAAGCAGCTATCAAACAAATATGAGGTAAAATCATTACTTTTATTCCCAAAGTTCAATATGACATTTTCTAAAACTAGCGGGACTAAATAGTGTAGATTGAGGAAAATGTAAATGCGTGTAAAGGAGATCACAGAGCCAAAAATGGGCAAACTGGGCAGCGGTGATGTTTTTAGAGGGGATCTGCAGAGAGCAGAGGTTAAGGGGTTTTGGGAGCCAATAAAGTCACCAGATGTAAAGCCATTATTTGTGTCATTACCATCTGTTAGCAATTTAAAAAGTATGTGATTCTCTCCCATTTATCCAAAAAAATACAGTTTCACTCAAATGATCTTTTGGCATATTTCTTTTGTTGTCTTTTGTAACAATTTTAGACGTGATCTCTTTGATCCACTGCTTTCATACCATTTATCTTATAACTCTTATCATACCATATGTCAAACAAGGGGTAAAAATCAGATTACAACACACAACACAGCTGGAGTAGCTTGTGGTATACGGTTTCAGTGTGTGATACCATTGTTTGTAATGTAGCGCTGGTTAGTATTTGATGCGCTCAGTTTCAGCAGCTTTCAGCAGTAAATGCTGTTAAATCAAAAGGAATTTTGCAACAACTGAGTGAAACAAGAAAAAAAGACGAATGATGGAAACAAGAATGCATATGGTGACAGGGCAAAAGCATTTAAGAAATATGAGAGGGTTGAGGAGCTTTTGTAGCCACAGAAGTGATCATTTTACTTTAGCTTAACCTGTTATGACCAGTGGTTTTCTTTTAAAAAGCCTTCAAAATCTTAAGGGTTTTCTGGAAAACCTAAAACTGCTAAAATCTTCTCTTGTTCAGCCTCTGAAGACATTAGAAACAGGCAAAAAAAAAACATTTTAAGATGCCCAACTTGAAGTTCAGCTTTCTGCTTTTATTGTCTTTATGTCGATAAATATGTATATTTTTTTGCATCAGGTCATAATGGGTTAATGAACTACAGTTAACATCTTTGGGTCTGTACATCCCTGTACATCATCCCTGTTTTAAACAGATGTATATACTCACTAACATCCAATAAAACACATATACATAAGCACATAGCAGCCAATATGCTATCACATTCCCATGCCACAATACCCACCAACAGACACACATGCTGACACCTCCTTCTTACATTTTAGTTGCAGTGGTATTTGAATCCTTCAGCCTGGCACTGTAATGCTCCAGCCGCTGCTGTATGTAAATGCAAGTTGCCAAGATAGCGGGCAAGTTCTTCAGGGGTGCAGAGCAGGGTACCTCCAAGGCCCTCTCCTGCAAACGGCCCAGCATAGCAAATGCTGCTCTGCCACATGCCTCAACAAAGCTTGATCGCACCCCCAGGAGAGAACTGTCCCTGCAGGCTGCTGCTAGTGGTAGTAAGGCATCAAATTCAGTCAGTATCACTCCACAGAACTGAGGGGAAAGCAAAGGAAAAGATGAGAAAAGATTATATGAACACCAGAAGGAAAATCTGTCAGTTGAGAGGAAGAAACATCAGAAAGAGACCTCAATAGATGTAAATAATGGAACATTTGCAGAGAGTTGTTGGAATGAGAGAGATCTGATACTGAGCTGAGTATGACAGGCATTTTTTTTTTTAAACATTGTGGAAACCATTACAACTGAAAAGCAAACACTGATCAGTGCAAATGTAATATACAGATGTATGAAGACATGCCCTCAGCAAAAACTGAGGATAGACCAGTATATCATTCTTTGGTCAAAAAATTCTGAAAGCACGAAGGAGGCAGAGGGTCAGACGCAGTGAGAGGAAAGATAAAAGGTAAGGTAAAAAGGGGGGAGGGAGAGAGAGCTGCTTCAGCACTATAAAGGACCTAGAGCTTATTCTACAAACCGTCTGTGCCATAAACTAGACTTATTCACATTTGTTATGGAGGCAGGCAGAAAGGTAAATAGGACCTTTACCTTTCTCTGACCAGGGCACCTGGGAATAGTAACATGTGTGCTTGCACAGAGGAATGGTCCAGGTTTTAAAATCAACTTTCAGTTGAGATAAATGAAAATAAAAAAGAAATGTATGTAAATGTGCCCACCTGCGTGGTTGAGTAAATTTACCACAGCTGCGCCATTCTTATTCTCAAGTAAACTACTTCAGAAACATGCCATTACAAAGGAGGCTGTAGTTTCTCTGAAGCTGATGAAAAATATAAAACATTTTTGTATGTGCATCTGTGTGTGTGAGAGAGAGAGAGAGAGAGAGAGAGAGAGAGAGAGAGAATGACTAAGAGTTACGACAAATTTGAGATTTAAATAATTGCATATAACGAATGTGCTGTAAACAGTATGTTTATTGCCAGCACTTTAAAAAGCATAATGTACTGCATGACCATATTTCATACTCCCCTATAACATGTGTTTCTTGACATCATACCGAGAACAATGAAAGATGATCAGGCCAGTACCTAGGAGTCACATATGTGCGTGAGTTCAAATGTATGCACCTAAATATGTGAATACAATACATGAGTTATGTTTACGGTGGATCCTTGAAAAGCCTTAAAACAAAGCATATTGCCTGATTGATCCAGGTCGCACTGTGGAAAGAAAATGGAGCCCAGGAAAGTGTACGCCACTTTATTCAATCAATCGGGCACAGCATGTATTACTTCCCTCCACGTTCACACTTTTACTTGACTTATTGAGGGAGACGGCCGTGCAGTTCGACATAATGTCGAAAAATGTCCAACATGCCACGTCGGAGCTACAGTGTGTGTACACAATTGACAAACCCCCGATCTCTTTACACAATTTTCTTCATGAAAGCTTCCAATGTGGCCTTGGAACAATGGCCGTTTGGACAATAAAGTCAATATGTGACTGCAAGTCATCATCTGGAGCTTAGAGAGAAAGAAAGCAGACACAGACTGCACTGCCAGGGGTATGAAGACACCCTGCGGAAGCATCTCCTGCACAGACATGATACACTCAAAAACAACCTCACACATGCATCCCCACTAAAGTTGGACTGAAACTTCAACTGAAACTCACTTCAATCAAAGCCTGGAATCCCACCAGGACTGTTGTGGCATGGTGAATGAGACTATGAGTGCTAGAGAGGTTTATGTGACGAGAATGTGGAGAAGACAGATAAGTGGAGGATACACAGAGATGAGTACTACAGTGAAGTCTGAATGGAGGAAAAGTACTTTTGCTGTTATAATAGAGAGCTGTCGCCAAGGTGAGGTGTGAAGGGTCTAAACAAGGAGTTCAATCTCAGGCTCTGACAGGAGGGCAAATTCCAGCTGTTGAATCGAGGCTATATGTTATTCATTTGCCTGCCAGTATTGCACAAAGAACTCAGATGGATGAACAATATAATTGAATATCTATGGTAATATTGATGGTGACTTCAGTTAAAAACCTGAGGACTGAGGTATGAACATATTAAAATAAAACTGTGAAATATTGATCCAGTTTAATGCTTTCAACCGGCAATATTTTATGCTTAATATTTTACGTTTGCATTTTTTTTCTTCTTTTGCTGCGCTTTTTTGGGCTCCCAGGTTCAGTGTTATTGAATGCAAATGCATGCAAGTGTGACCTTTGGGCTGAAAGGCCCTCATCTTGGAGGCATTGACCTACACATAAATACGCTGTACAGTTTCTGAGAACAGACAAATTCTGACATTAGTTAGCAATGAGAGCCACAAATACAGTCAGTGTAAAAGGGCTCGAGGAGGAGAGAGTGGAAGGATGAGGAGAGAGGATAGGTGGGGCAGGAAAGATAAGAGTGTGTACATAGTGCAGTGCAGATGGGAGTAGTGAGTAGCAGAGAAGCAGCATGTGAGTTAGAGAAACTTTAAGGAAGTTCAGGAGGACCTTTGAAAAGTTGTTCAGAAATAAAATAAAACATCAAAGAAAATTAAGAGAGGCTAAAGAAATAGTACCAGTTAGTATGTGGCTGTCCAGTACCAAAATACTGCAAATCCTTTTTTGGTGTTAGCTCCTAAGCTGGGTTTCACATCAAATACCAGGCTTCTTCCTCAAAAAAGGCAATCTCTAGTGCCTGCTTCACCTCTCAGTGCCATTTCCCAGGCCCTCTCTTCTCATCCATTTGGTGAGACTATCCCTTCTTTATCCTGCTTGCTAGCCAAGCCACTTTGCCTTTGTGATAGCTACCTCTATCATTAGTGTATCCTCTATTCCCCCCATTCAACACTTTTCTCTACACCTCATCTAACCCTCATAATATCACCCATAGTGGTTCTCGGTTTCCTCCCGTCTCCCTTTTGTCCCTGGAGTCCGCCTCTCAAGTAATACTGATGACTCTTCCCAAGGCCCTTTCTGATACAGGGTGTCGACTGTGGCAGGCCCAAATCATTTGGACTCTCTATTATCACAGGAGCTTTCCACTGGGGCAACAAAAAGCATTAATCTCCCTGGGTCTGGCTGTTGTGTGTAAGCCTGCATTGTTCAGTCAGGTAATAATAAAAAAGGATGAACAGGACAGAGCTTCCACTTTGTATGGGTAAACAAGCTCATGCACAATAAGAGGAGTGACAAGCTGAGGTCTTATCTAGAGGTTTCTTGTACATAAAATCAAGCTATGCAGTAGACCTATATGGGTCTTTCAGTTGTGTGCATTTGAAGTGCAACAGTTGTGTTTTAAAGTTTAAGGACAATAATGTGGTAGTTTGTGAACAGGAGAATAAGAATCTAGTCAGACATAGTGTTTGAATTTTCATATGCGCACCAAAAACAAAATACTATTATATATGAAACATTCAAAATGAAAAATCTATTCTGTGTATTTCTTTTTTTTTCTTTTAAATTCCAATTTAAATTTAAATCCGGCTGCACGGCGGTTGCGGTAGTAAGCACAGCTGCCTCTTAACAAGAAGCTCCCTGGTTTGAATCTCAGCTCTCAGCTGGAGCTTTTCTGTGTGGAGTTTGTATTTTCTCCCCGAGTATGCGTTCCACAGTGCAGACACGTGCATGTTAGGTTAACCGGTTTATCTAAATTGATCTTAAGAGTGAGTCTGCGAGTGCATTATTGTACAACTAGGTGTAACCTGCCCATCGGATAGATATACTGTACATCTATCAATCTATCCTAGAGGAAGATATATATATAAATATAAATAAAATAAAGGTTTATTCAGTACCTTGACAATCATTTTGGGAGTGTCTCTATCTGAGTAGCTGTAGAAAGAGTCTTCTTTAAGACGTGTGTTTGTGACAGAGTGTCCAGTCACAGGGATGAGGGTGACAGAGGTGTGTCCAGAACAATGTAAGGCCTCTTCTTGCAGTAGATTCTTGGCACAGACATCATCCAGTACCACTTTGACACAATGCTCCATGTGAGGGACAAGTCCCCTAAACGCTGACCTCCAGTTAAACTCCAGAGTCTGTGCCTGTAAAGCAGGAGATGAGCCAACAGCCAATTATCATCAGAATGCTGTTCCATTCCACTGCTAGAAATGATCTTGCTGCTTTGTAATTACAGAAAATGATAGTAAGCCTGAATGACATTGAACAGTCATGACAGAAAGTAAACTTTCACGTGAGGAAAACGGACAAAAGTCTCACCTCTGGAGCGTGGAATTTGTCTGCAGTGGGTTTCTTGCCATCTGTTGTCACGTTTGAATCCTCTCTCTTTTTCAAGATACCTGAACAATAATACAATAAAGTAACTATAACAATTAATATGTACACATATAAAGATGTATTTTGCTAAATATAGCACAATACATCTCAAATACAGTTAGCTGGCTTGTTCAACCTCTCAAACAATAACAGTGAATTTTCATGAAGCGCCAAAATGATCAAGAAACTGATAAGAAAATCTGATTTGGAAATGAAGTTATGTTGTGATTGTCAATGCATTATTTATCGTAAATACTTCCATATTATAAACGACAAGATATCAATCTGTGTATTTACATTAGTTTCCTTCTTCCCGCAAAAGCCAAAATGAGAGCACAGACTGTATATGTATGTTTTTTTTGGTCGGGTGCTGTTTGGAAGACTTGCTGTGGAGAATTAAAGCATGAGGGTTTCAAGGCTTTGACATGCCTGTGAAGCAAGCCCCCAGTGGTTATTAAGAGAATTGTAGTTTTTGGCACTTCTTTACCGACTTCTTTTCTCAGCTCTGGTGGGTGTTGCTTGTATGAGACACAGTGACCGGAGTATGACTGTTCATGCCTCGAAGGTAGTAGAAAAATGCTGATGGAAATGCCTTTGCAAGTCTAAATTTAGGAATTAGATTTGATTTGAACCCAGATAGTTCAAACAATATATGGAGTAATTCTGTGAAGGGAGATTGGGTGTAGCGGGGGTGGGTGCCGTGACCACATGAGAACAGGATGTTGAGTTGGGTTTCAATTAAAAAGCACGAACATCAAGGCCATAGTTTCCTAATCACAAAAACGAAGAGTAAGACCCCAGGCGAGGTAATTTAGTCAAACAAGACTGCATGCAATGGAAGAAGGAGGAGGCAGCAAGCACATCACTTTTTGACCTTTAAGCCCATCTGATGAATTTCTGGTAATTAAGCCATTTGATTGCCTGGAATTAATGATTTGGATAACTGCCCTTTAAAGGCTGTTTACCTCTCTGTAAATTGAGCCTTTCTGCAAGTCTTGTTTTTGTAAATGTAACCTTTATGGAAATTACTCCATGCACCAAAAGCTTTCATTTAACATCTCTGCAGTGGCGGGTTCAAATGGGAAAGAGGAAAAAGATTACAAAGACTAATATAACGCCCAAGATAAACCCAAACTAATAAAACACATTTTTCAGCCACAACTCTGACTTTATACTAAAACAAGTTACAGTATGTGTGAAAATGGGGCTGTTTATGTCTGGTGGAGTGGTGCATATGCAAGTCTATAGCCAGAAATGTAAGAATACCGAGGTCACATGTGGAACCCTGCCACACCAGGAGAATCTGTTTGATCATTTTCTGTATTTTCTAACTTATTACTTAACATTGTAACTCCTTCTTTGGCACTCACTCAATACTGCTCCCCGAAAAACCTTGGGAGGATATGGCATCAGTATTGGTCTGGCCTTTTCAATACAAATTTTAAGAAAATATATATTTTTTAATTATCATTCTTTATAACGTATAACATCTTTTCACTGAATGAGCACTGTCTGCCACTAATAGGACACAAAAGAAAAAATACATGAAGTTTCAGAAGTACATAGATAAACTCTGGAGGAGCAAAGATTGTACCTTTTACACTGGGAGTGTCTCCTGTACAGTTAATGAAGATCATGTTAGTGACAACCTCCCTCACATTGCTCTCAAACCCAAGCAGGGTGCAAGCCAACTGAGTTAACGCTTTCAACTGGTGGGAGGTCAAACTGAAGCTCCTACTTGTCATGGGAAGATCCATTGGTGCTGTGAAGGGGAGGAGAAAGAGAAAAGAGATCTAAGAAGCATTGCACATTAAAGTGGATGTATGACTGACAGAGATGCAATGTAGTTTACAGTCCAGAAAAAGGAATAAACAATTTCAGAAGTTTAGGTTTTCTACCCGACTTCCCTGCCTACAGGCACTCATCAACAACATCCTCCTCAAGAAGTCTTGCCGCGCACAACCCCTCTTGTAAGTATCAAACCATTCGTGTTTTCCCAATACACAGCATAAACAAAGAGACAGTGAAAAAAATATGCAAAACTTTGCTCGCTGAGAACTCACAAATGCACAACCTTCCCTCTGCTCCAAACTTTTCTCTCCCTAACCCACTGTTGACCCCATCTGCAAATATGGATTTCCCATTTTCAAGGCTGCCAAAGCCATCACCCGCGGGATGTTCCGCATTAAGCTAGAGAATGGGTGGCTGGGAGATGCGTTGCCATGCGCTGAGAAACATGCACAAATACTTTGAGGGTCTACTTAAATGAGCTCCTCAACTGTAAAGGCATCTGGGAATGGATGAGCTCAGTATTAGTCTTGACTCTGAAAACATGGAGATGATTGAGCTCTGAGATGTAAAAGAAGAGGGGGGGGTCCTCCAATAATTGTAACATCATTGCCTTTGGATCCTTGAGTAATTTTGCTATATTGTTAAACAAAATTTGACAATATGAAAACAACAACGTCCCCGAGGATGTCTGTTTAATCATGCATGAGGTTGATTCAGTGTGTTGTTTGTGGGCACATGTGTGTGTTTTTATGAGTGTTAATGGCAGTGTGTGATTGAGTTTATGTGTATTTGTGTTTGGGTTGTGTGTGCACCCATGTTTACGTGCATGTAAATGCAGGTCATTATGAGTAACTTGATTTGTAGATGACGCGTCAACGCACATTTGCACATGTCAGTCTTGCAAGACAATTGTCAACACTGCAACCGGACTCTGTGGTCACCATGGAATACATTCAACCTCAAGATTGATCGTGTCTGAAATTCTACAGTAAGTGTATACATGTACTTATGTGCAAATGTATGTGTGTGTGCGTGTATGAAATTGCAAGTGAGTAGCTGTGTAATTATTCGGGGTGTGCTACAATGCGTGTGCTTGTATTTGTGTTTGCATGAATTACAGCTTCTCTGTAATGGGGTTATGGGGGGGCTTGTGCTAGAGTGCCCACCTCCTGCTGCATGTGTACACGTGTGACCTGGGAGACACCCATGTGCTAGCCGCATTACCAAGCCTGAACATTGATGTTCACACCACCAATCTTGTCTGTTTTCTGAGGTCACTGGCAAGTCAAGAGCTTTCGATGCTTTATTCAGGTGGCAAAATAAAGCTCAAAACAACAACTAAACTAATCTAACCCAGAGGAAAAGGAACACATTTGAGAGATAACCACTGGATTCTGTAAAAAGCTATCACTACAACTCCCCTGCAACCAATATCCAACTTCACTGGGGTGTTCATCTGAGCACAGCAACCATTACCCACTACTTCACCTGGAGCATCACCTTTTCCAGACTCTCTCCCCCCTCACTATCAATTCTAGTCATTCCATCAACCTGTGACCCCGACAGTTTCACTTGCTCACTAATTCACACTCTAAATAGTAGCACATGACCTTGATGTCTCTCTTTGGTCTCTGCCACACAGGCTATATAGGTATTTATAGTCGTCTACCTAGCCAAATAGGTCTATAGCCGTAGCGGTCTAGTACATAGCCATCTAAACCTCATTATACCTTTGTCACAACAGTGAGGCCAAATGGAGGCTCCCATAGCCACTTGATGGAGAGGGTGTGCTTAAAAGCACCCAGGTGTGTCATATGCCATAGAACATAGCGTGTCTCATAGAGCAGGATGAGGAGGGGGCACTCACAGCCAGGAGAGTTCAACTAAAGGTCAATGTACTGAGAATCAATAAGGGAGAAGCTGGTGCTGGGTGTGAGGCAAAAAATGATATGTTTATATAAGAGCTCCTCCACATGACATTATGTTCCTATAAATAGGAAGATAAATGGTGAGTCATATTGCTGTGATCCTCATAAAAGCAGAAGGCACCTTCTCAAAAGCCCTAAAAGGAAAAAAACAGATTTTGTTCGATAAAATATGTAGGGGTAAGTTTTTTTTTTTTTTCTGAAAATAGCAAACTTTGACAGTTATAATTTGTTTTAGTTTGAAGGTTTGAATAATGGCAACAGTGTAACACACACACACACACACACACAGTGAGGGTATTTTTTTGCCATCAGTCTTCTTCTTGTCTCTGTGGGCTCCATCAGCTCTACAGCACTCTTTCTCACACACACAAACACAGACACGCAGGCACACTGGTCTTGACTGGCAGGGAATTGAGAGAAAAGAGAGAGAGAGGAGGAGATCTCGAAGAAGGAAAAAGACTGGTGGTAAGGGATGAAAACATGGGGAAGAGAGGGAGGGGCGGGATAAGGGAATTCCCTTAGCAGTTGTTATTGATTCCGGTGTTTACGGGCGAATAGTTTAGTACCGTTTACAAAACAGAACAGATGCAGCCAGTGAGCAAAAAGGTAAACAATTGCTGTGTGGCGGGCTGCCAAATCCCCAGTCTGATGTATTAAACTCACGGTGAAGAGCATTTCCCCTTTGGCTGCACTTATTGCCACTTCATTTCCTCTTCGCTCTCTCACACACACACACTCTCTCTCCTTCTTTCTCTACGTCCCTCTCTTACTTTCTTGTTTCCTTGTTTAACAGAGAAAGAAAGAAAAAAAAAAAGTATGAGGTGTAAGGTGCTTTTTGCCGTCTGGCTATTTTCTGTCCTTCTCTGACCCAGCAGGAACAGTTCTTCCTAACAGAGCCATTAGTAGGGGGAATTGCATGTGTCTGACATGGTCGAAAACCAATTATTAGACACTTTCAAGCAAATGATGCCCAAGTCTTTGGGGAATGAGCAATCATGCAATAATTTAGCCACTGATTTAATTTCTCTCCAGTACAGCATCTCTCAAACTCTTCTCTGTCCCTCATGCTCCCCGCTTTTATTCGCTCTGTCTCTCTGTAGTGTAAATTAGACCTTCAGAGGGGTGGTTATGTTTCTTGCCACATTGTCTGACTGGCCGGCAGCCTCTGATCATGTCATTACAACGTCTAAAGATGAGTTTTCTATGACTGCGAAGATGAATGTGTCGAGTGTACAACTTCCTCTACGAGTGATGTAAGAATTTAGTTACATTACATTAGTTACAAATACATATGTGAAGAAAAAGTACATTTTCCACAAAGAAAAGTCAAAGTTGTTTACTTTTTGTAAAATGCTGAATAAGACAATACTTTTTCCAAAGCTCAGTCATTATGTGTATCTTTGTGCTTTTAACATGTAAACTGAATTTGAGAGAAGCTTAAGTTGCTGAAATTCTCTGATCTGAAAAAAACAATCAAAAACACAGAAAACAAAAACATAGTTAGAATAATTTAAGCTAATGTTTGGACACAATATATAGACAGGAAAGCTAGGTTTTATGTGTCCAAGAACAAAGAAGCAACACATAAACTTATTCTATTATGTGTGCAAAAAAAGGTTTAGTTCTGGTTTGTTATTATTATTTTAAATCACTTCTGTGACTTGTTTGATGTTGGAGGTTAATGGTGAGTAATGCAGAAATGCGTATCATCAGCTTGGCTATGTAAATTAGCTCATTAGGACGAGTTGCAATAATATGGTTATACTAGTTTTCAAGTACAGATGGCACTCCAGGTCTCAATGAGTTAAGATGATATGCTAAATTTATTTTGCTCAATATAGTTTTCACAACGGAAGAGGTCTTCTAACATTTCATCAGGGGTTTGGAAGTCTGTTTAGCCCAGCTTCTCTTCACTCGACACACACATCCTTGATCCATTTTTTCTGACTGCTTTGCTCTCTTTAGAATTACAAAATGCTCCGTCTATAAGCAGTATCAAACCTCAACACTTGTATTGACCTCCGTAGAGTGAAGTTACCTGGTTGAAAACTAAATGAAAAAATGAAAAAAAATTAAAAGTTTTAAGCAACAGAAGCACTCTGAGAGCAACAGAAATGGCACTATCGGTTGATGACTCAACACAACCCTTCCACTGCACAAATGGTGGGTTGGTCCTTCCAAAGCTAATGTATGTGTGCATGAGTTAACTACTTAAATCTTAACATAGGGATTTACTCTAGAGGTGCCATGCTATCTCACAACACTTCTGTGTGTTTCTTTGTGTATCTATGCCTCTTTGCGTGCTCATCGCATAGGGAGTCAAGCAGGGTCGTGTGGGTGCCTTGGGGTACATCTGTGGATGCGTCAGTGTGAATGTGGGAGGAAGGCAGATCGGAGCCACAGTGGACCTCCTGCTAAGCCCTGTGACAGCTAGGGTACTCTTCGTCAGTTGCGGCCCACTGCTCACTTAGACAGCCTTATTATGGGAGGGCTCCTGCTGTAATTCTCCAATATACACTGGCACACACACACACAACCGCCTAAACACTGGTCTCTTGTGGCCTTTTCCCTGGGTGCTGTCCAACTAGGCCACAGCAGGGGCGACCTGGTCCTCACAGAATGAGAAAGCAGCCATATTTGATATCTCAATTAAGATGTTTTGCCAAGAAGAAAGTGTAGTTGTGATGGGGATGTTTTTGGTTGTGACAAGAAAAACAGGGTTAGCATTCTTCTGCTTTAAATGTGTTATCCTTCAATGTGTCTGCCTTTGTTTTTGGCACTCATTGCGGTTAATACCGCAGCGACCGTGAAATAAGGGTTAATATTTCTCTGGCCTTCTCTGCGTACTTGAACTGAGTAGCTTGGATGAAGAACATGGAAGAATGTATTGACATGAAAGGAGCATTTCATTAAATCCCACTTGTTTAGTGCCCTTGTTCGCATTATTGTTTTCAAGCCCTCAGCAAATCACACTGACTCTTCATCACAAAGTACAGCCTGTTCTCAATAAGCCAGCCATTTTTGTCTGTGCTTTCTCAATAGAAGGTGCCAGGAAAATGTTCATATCCTTGAGCTGTTCAAGAGTGATACACAAAAGCCATTGTGGCCACTCAGAGGATATGGGGAAAAATAAATGACACGCATAATACATATTCTCAAGGGCCATGAAACATAATCTTTTCTGCGATTTCATTGGAGCCATGATTTAGAGAAAATGATCACTGACACGCACTCACACATAAACCCAACCCTAGATAAAAGACCCAGCTTTTCTCATTATGATTAGTAAACTATCTTTTTCTCTGTGTGGTAACTTTCTAAGACAAGGCCTTCTAAACCCCCGAAAGGACAAAACATGAGGGAAAAACATCCTCCATAACGTGTAGGCATACACACAAATATCTTGCCCACATGTATACAGTGCCACACAACCCCCTCCCCAATACCGAGTCCATAATTATGTGGCAGCATGCGGGTGCACGTCCCTGGCTGACAGTGTGTAAACTCAGGCAGAGATATGATCTAGTGAGGAACTGCTGTTATTAAATATTAACAAACGCCATCCCCAAGTAGCCTCAATCCCCACAAGCACCTCCAATGCCAGTCAGAGCCTCAGCGTCGCTATCTCGCGTCACCACAGAACCTCTCTCCCTGCTGAATAGGCTGTGGTGCCGTCTCTAAGAAAGAGTTCAAAGAGCCAGAAAGGGCGTGGATGGGGGTGCAGTGGTGACGAATGAGCTCGCTATACATGTTTTACCTGAATCCTTTTTCATCTATATGGAGCTGCCGACATATGGGAGAATTAGTGGAGGGGGAATTTGAATCAGTGCTATTTAGAATAGTGTTGCAAAGTGTTCGTGCAGGATTTCTCAACATCGGCTTCACCCCTGTGGCCGACTGTTAGGGAATAAATTGTAAGTGGGTATGCGGAGAGGTCGGAATGAAAAACTTTTGATGTCCTACAAAAACAGGGATCTGCTATGCATACAAATGCAAATTACTGATGGCATATGAAAATGATGGTAAAAGGATGGTATTAAATTATTCTTATGTGTGCAATACGTCTGGAATTAGTGTGCACACACATATTCAGAGACAAACAGGCAGATATGCACATAACACTGACTCTCACTAGACATAGCTGCATGTGCACAAGTTGTACCAAGATGACAAGTAAGGGTAAGAACTCAATAACAATGCAACAAAGCAAGTCTTTTTTTCTGCCATTTCATAGTCTTTGTATAGAATAATAATTACAATTGAATTAAAAGGTTGTGCACAAGGTTGTTGAAAGTGTGGTAAGTAATATTTGTGTAAACAGGAGCAGTAAATACATACATCACTGGAAGTAAAGCTAGAAGAGAGTGGGAGGATGCGTAAAAGCAATTAATTACAATTGTTAATAATACAAGCAAACCTTTATGGATTGTGGCTGAGATGCTATGTAAAATGCAAAAAATAACAGAATGCAATGATTGCTCAACATTTAAGACCATTTCTATGATTGGAAATAGTACAAAACAAAATAGCAAATGTTAAATATAAGCAGTCACTGGGAGTGGAAGTTGCAGCAAGAGATTATGAGCAAGCAGTTAGTTTGAGTTGAAGAGGCCTTTCAGATCAGAGGTTAAATGTCTTCCAGAACTAGAAATGAAGTCCAGTCGCCTTCCATTCAAGCTCCTAAGATTATCTCTGAGAGGGTTTCCTTAAGAATTGCAGAATTGTATGAACTGCGTGCATTATTGAACTGTATGCAGGGGGAACGGCCGGATCAGGACATTTTTGAAAACAATCATAAAAGACCACAGCTAGTCGCTGTACTAATAAATGCTCAAACTCTACCATGCAACGAAAGAACTATATTACCAAGATCCAGAAACTTAGCAGTGGAAGAAAGACAAAGAGGAGAGTGATCATCTAAGTGCAGCACAAAGAACAAAAGCCAGCATATGTGATGATATGTGGTGCATTACTGCCTATGGCATGGGTAACTGTGAAGGCTCAATTAATGCTGAACGGTATATACAGGTCTTGGAGCAACATATGCTTATGAGGAGCCGTCATTTTCATGGAGAGCCTTGCTTCGTTTCAGCAAAACAGTGTCAAAAAATGTGAAAGTCTCAACAGCTTGCCTCTGTAGTGAAAGAATCCATGTGCTAAAAAGGCTTGAAATCACAGCCATCTTCCATTGAAAAAGATTATTTAATACAATAAAAGAGGGCAAAACAAAACTACAGTAAAAGGTCTCTTAAGCCTTGCTTTCACAGTGTTGTACAAATAAGAGTTAAACTTTGGTAAACTTAAAAGTTTCATCATCCTATTCTGTTTTTATTTACATCTAACACAGTGTCCCAACTTTTGTGGGAACTGGTTGTAGATATATATAAAAGGCACCAAAAAAAAAAGGAATTTAAAATACTAATTTTGGCAATATTGTAAACCCTCACAGACTGACATGCACATGGAGACTGTGTCACACACTCTCCTGTAGACTCAGTGAGGTGAGCTAGGAAGTCTAAAGCCTATATTGTTCCTGACCAACCAACCTGTCTAGCACAATTCCCAGTCTCCCTGTTCACCCCATTACACTCGGAAAAGTAGAGGGAAATGGGAAAAGAAAAGGGAGAAGTAGTGGATGTGGGAGAGATGGATAAGAGGAAAAAGGGTGAGGGGTTGGTGAGACCCTTCACAACTGTCTAGGTACAATGTCAGAGTCTGCCTCGAGTCGGTGGGGTTAAAAGATGCGGCAGATCTTGCTGTGAACGCTGTTAAATGGTTCAGTGGTTTGACAGTGGCTGATGCTACAGACAGTGCTGCTCCCCTGGGAGCCCACAGAGTCTCCCTGGCATGGCTCTTATCAAAATATACCTACCGCCTCCTCTACTTCAGAAATAAACAATAACACAGCGGGAAAGGAGGGAGCGATCTAAGGAGTCATTGGATGCTTATGAAAAGAGAATTAGTTTTTTTTTTCTTTTTTAACTCTGTCATAATTGTCTTGACAATTATGTGAATGGCATACAGTATAGACAGTAGAGTGTGAAAGCCGGTTATGCATTAATGTTCCAGCTCGGGCTCTTTAGGAGCCACGGGCATTTGGAGTGAGAATGTGGGTTCTTAAGTTTTTTGGAGGAGACTTAAAAAATGAACAACACAGAAATGTAATCCCAGTTGTAGCTGTGTTGCAGCTGATAGTCACATACACACACACCCAAGTACACACACAAACACATAAGTAAAACCAGCACAGGCAAAACTGCTCCATTTTACCATCATTACACAGCACGGGTCCCTCGCTCCCTTTGGAGCCGTGTTCTGCCTCCGGTGCTACATTTGACGGTTTGTTGAGCGGCACGTAGGTGTGTAGCCTCCGTCGCGTTACGTGATCAAACAGCCCAACTGACGCATGGCCAATTATCCTGGCTGCCTCCTCTCATCTCACATTTAAGGAGAGGGAAAGTAAAAACCAAAGAGGGAGATGGAGAGAGAGCGATGGAGGGTGGCAGAGAGGGGAAAAAAGAAACAAGGCTGGTGGTATGTTTATCGAAGAATGGCAGATGCAAAAGCCCTTTTCTCCCTTTTCCGCAGGGAAGCTGGCATGTGCACCATTTTTGAAAAGTAAACAATGGCTCACACGCTTTTCTTTTTCTTTTCTGAATCTTTACCCTCAGCAAGTTGTAAATAGGCCAATATGAAGCAAACAAAGGGGAATGCTGCGGGAATTTGGTATCAGAGGCGACACACTGTGAGGGTCGATGCTCTTTTTTACTCTCAGTGTCATCACTGCATGCTCCATCGCAGTGACACACTATGCAGCTGAGGGAAATATAAAAATCATATAAAGTATTGCTTCGCATTGTGCTTTCTTCAACAACATGCCGTTGTGTAACAAGGTTGACAGATTGTTGAACCTTGCTCTTATTCAATAAACAGCTCTTTGTCAACATTACTCTTAAGCACATGGTGGTTCAAATTTCAGTGCGAGGTCAAGATCAGTCAATTTGCCCTATTCAATGTAAGTGAAGTTTTAAAAAACTTTATCTGATTTTTATTTTTATACAATTGAACTTTTATTGTTGTAAGGAGGTCACCAATACCAGAGCAAGATATTGTCTAAGGTTCAAGTTAAAGGGCTGAATTAGCTTTCACTGAAACACTGGGGCCAGACCTTGGACATTTTTGCAATCATGGCTTAGACTAGTCATAGATGCAACATGTAGAAGATAAGTGTCCAGAAGCAGTTTTTAAAAGAAGCCACAGTCAATGAAATACTACTCCCAATCTTTTGTTGGCAAAGACGAAAGAGAGGGAGGCAGGAAAAAGGGAAGTAAAAAGAAAGCAATTACTGTAGGAACAGCAGTATCTTACAGAGGCTGTGGTTTGGGCTCAGATCACTAAACACTGCAGTTGGAAACAGGAGTAAAAGTGAAGAGGAGGGAAAGAGAAAGTCGTCTTGACTGGGTACCAATAAGAAGCAAAAGAACAGGAAAGAGAGGGTAAATGTAGGAATAAAGAGCAGCACCAAACATCTAAATAAACTGATATCCACTAAAAACAGTGGAAGAGAGAGAAGGAAATCTCTATGATTTTTAAAAACATCACTTACCTACAGTCGCTCGGGACCTAGCTGAATATCTTTTTATCTTGCTGCTTAACGCGGTGTTGTCCCTCTGGGCTGTCTCGCATCCTTTTTCCATCTGGGAGGCCAGTTCTTGGGCCACAGTGCCGAGGTAGGCCACGTTGACAAAACCAAGGATTGTGTGGGGCTCCGTGAGTCTTGAAAGAACCTGGAGCTCCTCTGTGAGCGCTTGAGTCAGATGTGGGACTGCATTACAGAAACTCATTGCCAATCTGTCAAAGCCAGTCTCACCACCTGGGCTGGTGCACAGGCTGGAGTGTAGAACACTCACCACGTGCTGGCGTTTTAGACCCTGGATACAGAAAATCTAATTAAGCTATTGTAAAACCACTAGTAGGTAACTATATTATCTTGGTGCATAATTCAAGATGACAATTTAATTAACTAATCTAATAAACAGCAACACAATAACTACAGTAGGGAAAAACTTTGCATGCTGAAACTTAAAGGAGTGAATTCGTATAGGAAAACATAGAATAACATATTTCATTATTGCATTAAATCTTTCTGCACCTGGTAATGTGTGAGCACCTCACAGTCAGGGTAAAGAAAGAATAACTGCTGAAGGCAGTGGACCTGCTCAAGGATGCTCAGAGTGGAAATTTGTATGGATCCAGGATGTTCTGAGCTACGACATGACAACTGATCCATCAGGTAGCGTCGCAACTGGAGACGTACAGCATCCCAGGCCTCCTGGATCTTCAAGAAATACTCAAATTATAAGCATCAAAGTATAGCCTCAGCAGCTAAATCCATTTAGCTGTTTAGCTACATCAAAAATGATGTCGATTAAAACTCAGCTGAGTAAAAAATTATGCAATACCTCTACGGAAGTGTCATCTCTGACTGTATGTACCATGTGCACGGAGGAGCCAGTCACTTGAGGATGAAGAGAGGAAGATGAGGTTGAAGAGGATGGAGTACAAGGAAAGCAGACTCCACAATAGGCTGACAGATTCAATAGCAGCTGAAGAGTCACCTCTTCTTTTGCTTCTACTTCTGATCTCAGATATTGTTGCTGAATGGAAGAGAGGAAAGTAAATTTCAGCTTCACAGGAGGAAGTTGCATGATTGAGCACAAGATTGTCTTCTTAAGTAAAATGGCTTGTTCACAAACAACGTTGAAACGCTTCATGAATACCAATAATAGAATGACATTTTGTCATTTTAGCACTGTGTCCGTGCTAGACAGCCAAATTGTATCTCCTATATAGTTTATAGTCAACAGTAGCAACTATATGATATATCAACTTAATGTCAGTCAATCACATTCAGTCTAATGTACTGTACATCACATCACTGCTGTGGCTGAAAGGAAGACCACTCGTGCCTACGGACATAGTGTGATCATGTATGCGAGCAACACGATACAAATGACTGTAGTTTACTTAGCAGCCAGCAGTTTCATAGGCTTTTCTGAAAGTTCAACTTTTAACCTTTACAATAAATAGTGCCACAATGTTGCTAATCATCACAATCAGCTTGCAACATCATCCATTCTGATTACCAGAGCTCTGAAGAAGTCCATAAGCCCTTGATATCCCGTGGTAACAGGCTTGACATTGTTTTGTGCTCTGATGTTGAACCACTGTAGGCACTCTGTGGGACTCGGTGGACAATCCCCTGGTCTACAGTCTCCCATTTTGGCCTGGAGCTCCTTGAGCTGCTGCTCAATGCTGAGTGAAAGGGAGATATATTGTTGAAGACTGAAAAAGAAAATGCTCATCGAGGTTAAGACTAATTTAGGAGACTGTGTTGAACATTTTCCTCGGTCTGCAAATTTTTAATTCTGACAACAACAAAGAGACATTAAAAATGCAGACATGTGACATGGAAACCAATTGTAGTCTTATTTCATAGTATTTGTTCTAGGAAATTGTGAGCTTTTACTTTATGACAATTGTCTCGGTAACAGCCACTATTTTGTATTTTTTCTAAAGTTTCCCCTTTTCCAACTTGTGATTGGACATAATATTTCACTGTCAACATCTGAGATAGGCTTTCTGACTGTGAGAGAGAACTGCTGAGACAGAAAGCATGACCCAATCATTCAACCATCTACAAATAAAGACAGTTCAGAAGTACCACAAACATATAAAACAATGCAAAACTATAGTCACATTGCAGTCATTCAAACACGTAGACACCATGCTGAAGATGCACGCAAGTGTACAGAACACACCACAGCATATCCGGGGTCGCTCTCGCTCTCATTCAGTATCTGTACTATGAGAAGACAGATCCAGACGCATCAACAGTAATGAACACAGACATTGAGATATCAGTATGTGAGTGTGCGCTAAGAATCTGGTGTGAAGAGGCATTACAGGCATCGGCAGGCATCTGAGATACACACTTCTTGCCATCTCATGTCTTACTCGTCTCCATCACACACACACACACACACACACACACACACACACATACACACATACACAAACACAGTTCTTTTGATGTTAACAGACGGCATCAGCTATTCAGTTTCTCTTTTAATATGACAGATTAGAAATGACATCTTTTGGGCTCGACGTGTTGAGTCATTTCCATGCAAATCGATGCATATATATTAGGATGCAAGACAGTGTCACAGTGGGTGTGTGCGAATAGGCCAATATTCTTGAATAATTAAAGACTGCTATGCGTAATACGCTAATTTTGTGTTCACATGGTTGTGCATTCACAAATGTACATGTACATATGGCTCCAAAAATGAATGTAAGTAGTAGCGCATGGTAGTGGAGATTAAATGATTAATTAGATGGACCACTGGTGACTGACCAAAAATCAATAAGGAAATAAAATTAAGATCCATGAAAGACAGCTCTTTTATGACAGGCTGAATTTAATTGGATCTGTGAACCTGCAGTGAACGCTTGTCACAACATTTTCTTAGACTAAATTACTAATCAATTATTCAAACAAATAATTAATAGAAAACAGACATTTAAACTAGCCCCATACGTACATCACCCACACACGTGTGTGTGTGTGTGTGTGTGTGAGTGTGTGAGTGCATATGCGTTAAAGGCAAAATGCCATTCTCTCATCAGGCAGCTCATCCCCCTACCACAGGTCTATAAACTGCCTCCTGCTTGCTCCCGGGCCATGAACATATCCAGATGTCTTGCAATGGCAGCACATTAAATAACCGTTCAATCTGACACACTTTCGTTTCAGAGGGGAAAAAACGCAAGGGGATAAAATGTTATAGACTGTTACAAGCTGCTATCCTCTAGACAAAACATTGCCTAATGATATTGCTCCGTCTCACATTAACTACTATGCCTCGTCACTCTTGTTTTCGTCTTTAGGCAGGCCACATGACGTATCTTACTTTTTTTTCTTGTCACCATTGTGCTAACTTTGTGCATTTATAGGGATCTGATGCGAGGTAATATATGTTAAACATGTAAAGAGCTATCGGACCGTTCACTAATGTAGGCCCTCACCATGTGTTTCTACCTTACCCTGTGTGCATCCAACTGTGCATATATCTTCTTTTTATTAACGCTGCATAGAAGGGAGAGATATTGCCTTGTGATACGTTGTATCAAATCCTCCCCCGGCAAAACCAGCACGGCTCAGGATTTCTGATGACTTTGTGTGTAAATTCAATGGAAACCACTTTAAACAACTCAAAATGCTGATTTATTTGTGCAACCTCTGGGTGTGCTTTCTCCAAGGAGACTTGTAACGAGCGTGTAACAAAATGTAGTTCTGAAATTTATACTATACTTTTGTAAAGGTAGGCAAAAGACAATAAGGAGATACACATTTAATAGTAAATACAACAGCTGGATGATCAAAGTTTAATTTTTGTAAAGATTCCTGTCATTTCCCATGTCCTCCAATGAAACTTTTGTGTTGACTGAATAGCTGCACAGATCACTGTATGAGCAATTTATGGGACGTCGTAAACTTGGATGTTCATTCAGGGCTCCACCCCAGGACTTTACATAGACAGCAGGTTTCAAATGGGCTTCCATCTGTAGCTCACTCTCTCTGAAGTTCATTAAAACGCAAAGTAAACTAAACTAATAGCGTTACTCTTTCCACAAAGTTTTCCAGAGGTCCTCTCTGGGATTTGCTAAGCACGAATACAGTATACAAACACAACAAAACTTGACTTGCAACCAAGATGAAGCTACAGATCACGACAGGAAGCAGCATGTCTTTTCATTGGTTTTCTCCAGTTCTCCATAATCTTGCTCTTACCATCACTCAAGAAAACAATGCACTCCAATGGTTACAGCTGCATCATTTGCCTCCCGAGATACATTTTCAAATGGTAAATGGACTGTACTTGTATAGCGCTTTTATAGCGCTGAAAGCGCTTCTAACATTCACCCATTCACACACAGTCATACAGCAAATCTTTAGTCAGTACATAACTACGTGCTTTCTAACCATTCATACACGCATTCATACACCGATGGATGCATCGGTAGGCAACGTGGGGTTCAGTGTCTGGCCTAAGGACGCTTCGACATGTAGCCCTGTGAAGCCGGAGTCGAACCACTGACCTTCCGATTGATGTCTTCCTCCTGAGTTACAGCTGCCCCTTCAAGCCTTGCCTATTTCTTTTCTCTGTTCTCAGAACTCTTACTTTCCGCATTTTTCTTCTTTCCTCTCTCCTTTCAATTACCCCTCCTTAGAGGTTTGTGCTGTAAGTTATAAAGTCAATGTGGATGGCCTGTGTCAAGAAGTCCATCCAACTCTCGACAATATAGTGACCTTTTGCCCGCTGGACGAATGCTACCTGCACCCTAATCAACTTGGCAGGATTAGCTCCCAACCTGATGACTTCCACTGCCTGCAGCTCAGAAGCTGGGGAAAGAGACAGAAAGAGTATGATAGAAGAGGAAGGCAAAAAAAAAAATGGGTGGAAACAGACCAGTCACAAAAAATAAAACCATTCAGGTTTCTGTATAGAGACAACAATGGATGAACCTTTAATGGCAAAAACGCCAGAGCAGAGCTCAATAAAAGACCAAGAGAATGAGAAAAGAGGCAGAGGAAACAAGGAGGAAAGAATCCTTTAGGCCTCTTGACAAACATGTCAATCATCTTACTCCAACTGACGCACACATGCACACTCGGGCTTCCACTGCTGAAGTGAAATTTAATTGTTTTTCAGACCAGTTCAGCTAGACAGTCGACACTGCAACTCCACTCCCCCCAAGCTCCCCCACCGCTGATAGAGACGGGGAGAAACTGGAGGTCTTTCATTAGATATGATGGCACATTTCACAGCTCCCTGACTTACAGAAACCCAATCCAGCGATTAGTCAGCGCTTTGACGTTATCTTAAGTTCCTTGTCAGAATTAATTTAGTGTGGGTGGGCTGCCATGGGGCTGTCTGTCTGTCGTGCTCCGCTCTCCTACGCCTGCCTACAGGAGGTGGGGGGTGGGAGACAACGGGGGCAGGAAGATCCTTTTCAAATAAGCCCAAGCTCCAGACTGTGCCAACGGAGCCACCTGAGAACTAAATATCTTCTCCATCAAAGGGTGCCACTCTGTGAGTGGAAAAGGACTGAATGGTCTTGAATGAACAGGCTGAAAACTAATCCTCTTGGCCCAGCCTGTCGTCCACTTAGTGCCCTCAGCCACCCAGACCAGTCAATGATACCAGAGAACTGATACAGCTGATATACTTACTTAACACACGTGTCACGCACAGCCAAATACAATATCAACTACATACTGCAAGGACTCCTGATCGGTATAATTGCTAGCTGAAAAGGAACCTTGCACGGTATTTTACCATGGCCAGGTTTTAATTCTCTCAGTTTCACACAGTCAAAATCCAGATAGTAAGAATCATTCACACAAACACACACACACACAGGCACACCAATTCCTGTTCAAACAGCACACACACACACACACACACACACACACACACACACACACATACAACTAGAAGAAGTATTGATGTTGCGTCCTGATCAAGATTGGCAGGCGACTAGTGAGAGCCATTTGCCTTGCCAGTGTGAAACCAGAGGCCTGTCTTTACACTCCAAGCCTGTGCTGACACTTCATTAGTGGTCTTTTCCTGGTGGCCCACCCCATCCGGCTCTACTCTGCACCCACCGTTGCACTGTCCCATCTGATGAAAATTAATGGATTACAGCATTTCAATTTGGGGGCGCCAGCTCCGTTGTCAGCCTATCTTAATCTCCTTCAATTAGGGAGCAGCTCTCAGGCAGATCTCTGACATCTGAGAACCGGGAATAGGCCACTCACCCTGACCAATAAACAGGCTGAAGTCCTTCACGGGTGCGGGTATCTCCGTCTCCCCTATCTCTCGGTTTCTCTTTCCTCTCCTCCACTTCCGTAATTTGTCCCAGACACTGATAAGTCAGTTGGGCAGCAGGTGAGAGAGCTGCCCATGTGATTGTGGGTGTGTATATATATTCAGCCCACCCTGGTTGAGGCGAAAGAGGGGCCTAAGAGGATTTTATTTGCCTGGATGTGTCTCTACAGAAAACAGGTTGTCTTGAAGCAGTCTGGAAGGAAGTTAGCTGCAGCCTGACAGAGATACTGACCAGTGGTACCCCACTGCGAGAGGAGGATTGCCTTATTTTTAGCCCCATTCTCCATTATCTGGATGCTTTGTTCTCATAATGGTTATCCCTCTCCCATCTGCAGGAACACAAAATAACCCTTTAATGCTTAGAAAGCAGAAAAATGGCCCGGCCTTCAGTAATAAGCCTTGAATTACCTACCCAAGGGTTTTCGTTTCAAGATGTGGAATCTTCAATTATTATGTTCCCATTTAGAAGGAGGAAGGAAAGAAAAAGAGAAAAGGGGAGGGAGACAGTGAGAGAGAGTGGAGAAGGGATGAGTCTCAGATACTAATGGTGCCAGAGTAAGGCTTTGTTCACTTGCTACATTTAGCCTGTCCTTCATCATCTGCCCTCAGCCTCATAACGCCACAAACGATAAAAGACCTGAAATATAGATTTTTTTTTCCTTCATTACCCCCACATCTAAGTCTTTATCAGTATATTTGGCTCTTCAACTATCTGCATCTGCCACTAAAGACACATCTCTATATTTCGTGCAGGTAAAAATGCTTTTTTTTTTTTTTACAATAACTCATAATGTAGAAATTTTGTAAGATGATTGCCATAGTTTGGTGAGGGTCTCTTTATGGATCTGAATTTAATCGTTGCAAACTAGTCATGAACGCAGAAAAAAGAAGAGTATAACCACAGACTACTTCATTCCCACGAACAAGAATGAACAGATCAAACCCAATAGTCAAAAAACACATTTAAGTGCACATGATAAACAGGCTATTTAGGGAAAACAGATTACAACTGAATCGGACCACAAGCTACAATACAGTGGTTAGTTTAAAAGTCATTCCAACATCAAACTGCTCAGATGCCTTTCTGTGTGCAACTTGTTCATTTCTGACATTACATCTCTTCGTTTTGTGTTGTATATCTTAATAATTTAACAAACAGGCTGTTTACTGGAATCACTTTGGATTTAATTACTGTATCTAAGATTGAGGGGGGACAAAAAGTCACGCAAGCAATCTTTACTTTCTGCTCCACAGTTTCTGCAGGAACACTAACACAAAATGAAATCAAATGCTTTGGTTTCAAATTGAATAAAAAAGAAAAGGAAAAAAAAAAGCTGTTTCTGAGCCGTTGTGTTGTGAACAACAGCCTTTTTAAGGACAGTCTCAGCACAGGAAGAATCAAAGCTACAGAAGAAGTTACCCTAAGCTTATCCAGAGAATTTTGGATGTCTTTCTTTGGGGTTACAAAAATTTGAAAATATAAAAAAAATCTCATTCTAATTAAAATATTAAGCACAGGACCTTAATAGTTCCAGCAAGACATCTGCTCATATTCACAGTTTTCAGCATATTTATAATATCACAACATTCTGTGTTTTGGGATGATTTTGGGATTCATATACGCTTCAAAAACAGCATTTAGGCTACGTTTACCTTAATTTTAGTTATAAACAAAACATGTACATTTGAAAAACATCATAAAATGGCCCGCCACTTACTTGGTTTTAAGACAAATGTTCTAATATTTGAGCTACTCCGTTGTGCTTCCCCTTCTTGCTCTTCCATGATAACTTATATATGTGCACTGAGCACCGGAAAAGAGGAAAGGACAATCTGTGCTGCTGCTGACTGACATCAAAGCAATGTGTCTGGTAGGATAATGTTCAACTTTAAACTTTAATTTGTTCCATGCTTATATCTGATATTCCCATATTTGATGTGAATAAAGAACCCAACTCTCAAGAAAAAAAAAATGGCCTGCTAATTTTTGGTGACAAACTCATGACACATCAGGTCTATCCATTTTGCCGCTCTGACTGACCTGCTGGCATTGAGATTGAGTTTCTCCTCTGTGTCTTTGAGAAACTGCTCAAAGTCCAGATCACTGGAAACCGCTGGAACCAGTAGCTCCACAGAGGCATGATCGTCAGGAAAATCCCCTGGCCATTCCATGATGCTCTGTAAGAGGCAGAGAGAAAAAGTTGGCCTTATGTCATTAAAAACACCATCTTGTTGCACACCAGTCCATAAAACAAAGCAATACAAAAGGTATACAGCGGTGTCAGGACTGAATTAACAATGTAGTGACATCAATCAGCTGCATGATCTGGAGTATATTATCACAACTGTCTGTCAAGAAACACCCACACTCATGTGGTCTATGATAATTTGAAATATTCTCCAACAGGAGTCTTATTAGAGGGCACAAATCAATTTCACCTGAGACGAAAGGAAGCTTATCATCTACAAAAGCTGTTTCCTCCAGTTCCCCTCCCCTTTTCTCAGAAAATAATTTGCAGTGGGAGGGCCCCTGATCAAAATGCATTGCCTCAGCCTCTAACCACTTCTACCTTCTGTCAGTACAATGAGTTAACACAGTGAAAAAAACAAACTAAATAAATAAACAATGAGGTGAAATGCTTTTCAGCAAAGACTTCATACAAACAACTCATCTCCTTAGGTCTCCAGTACTGAAGGCCTCCCCCTCCTCCCTATGGTGCTTAACGCTCATGCTAACAGCCTATCCCGCGCCAGTGCCGCGCTGCTAGGTCTCATATCAACATTGTCATCAACGCAAGTCAAGTGGAAGGTAATGGAGAGTGTCTGTGTCAATTTGGCTTTCTCACACTCCGCCTCTCGCGCCTTCCTCGTCATCTGCTCTGATTTTAATAATCCCTGTCAAACTCCAAACAGCTCCCCGCACGCCGCTGTGCTTCTTCGCCGCTGCATACAGTCTGTGCCATTCTCCCTGACAGGGTAGACAGGAAGCTCAACATTCATTTAGCCTGCACAAAGGGAGGCCTGTCCAGCTGGACAAATATTATTTTCTTCTGCTGACAGCCTCACCAGTTAAGCTTGTCCTTTATTATTTCTCCCTCTCTTCTTCTCTCCTACCGCTTCCCCTCATCATCACACTCCCTCTGCGCCACTGTGGGAGAAAGGGTCTAAATGCAGTCATTGCTGAAAGGGAGGAGGATTTTCAATCCATGGATTAGGAACATAGCATTGTAATTATATGAACTGAGAATGGAACTGAGTGGGATTAAGAGCACTGTCTCTTTATATGTGTGCATCCTACATAACCATACTGATCTTGAGGTGTAAAAAGGCCACAGACCGCGGACCGTGCGTTTGAATGTCAACGCTGTATGTGTGTTGGGTGTCTACCTGCTCTGCCAACACATCATCTGTTTTTCAAAAGGATGAGTGTGTAAATGTAAGTGCATGTGCGTTAGGATTCACCAGGCAGCACACAGGGCCTCATTAGTGCTATACTTTATATCATCCAGTCTCCATTGTCTTGTCATTAGCTATTTAGAAAGCAGATGTTAGATGAGCCCCTGTGTGTTTCAAAGTGTTGCGGCAGGGACAACTGGGCCAGGCACTGAGACGCTGCCTGCCTGACACATCTACTCCACCACTGTTAGAACACGAGAAAAAAAAAATGCAGTTTCTGAATCATACACACACCACATGTCACTGCTCATCTCTCTTGCCGCTGCCTGTCTTCTCCAGCTAGGCTAACACACAGGCCCATTTACAGTAATGAGTTTGTCCTGAAATATTTAGCAGCATATCCCCCAGGCTGCCGCTTTAAAACCACTTAGAGCATGTCATGTTAAAGTCAACATTATTTCAAGGGGAGGTATCTAACAGTCCGCCGTTGAGGAAACATAAGAAATTAAACAGATGCATTTGCTAAGATCAAAACACTGCAAAGAACTGTCTCATGTACAGTATATCCCAGGGGAGTGCTTGGCTTCACTGTTACTGTACAACCACAGCCACTTGGTTGTACAGTGAGATTTAACTCCTTTGGACTGATTCTTCACTTTACGTCCAGTCTGTCAAAGGATTTATATTAGACAATGACTAATATCACCTGACTAATATTGATGGTCAATTTTGACAGCACAGATCTTGATCAGCACTTTTTCCCCCGCTGCAATGAGGAAATAGGTGTACAGTAAGTATTTTTCTCTTTAAAACAATTTCTGCCAAATTGTTCAGAAAATGTGACGCAACAACTTTTAATCAGGGTAACAAACGCCATTGTGATTAGCATGCACTGAAGGAATGAATAATGCATGACCTAATCCCAGTTTAACTATTTGTTGCTGTTTTGTGGAATATCCACCATCATTCGACATTATCGATGAGTCAACAACACTTGAAAAAAATACTGGCAGATTGGAGCAGATCATATTGTCTAGCTTACAGCGTTCCAACTGTCTTGCATTCGGTAAATTTACATAATCCAAATTTGAATATGCATTTTGTTCAGAAAAACTGACAAATTTACGTGACGATTAAATCTAATTCAGGTAACTGCAGGTGATTAAAGATGAAAAATTAACTCAACCCAGTTGTATGTATTCCAGTGTGATGTGAGTTGAATATCTTTGCCCCAAAATGAGTAATAATCTACAATAAGGATGCATTAAAAATTATTTTAGTCAAAACCCCATGTGTGATGATTTAGATTTCTCAATCCTGCTCTCCGATTTAAAAGGCATGTTACTGTCATCGGACTCTCATTTGGTAGAATTTTACTTAGCTGCTGTAAGAGTATTCAAGTATTTCTGGTACTAATCATAATCATAATAGAGAATTAGTCAACACTACTACGAGAACTCAGCTGAATACACCAAATACCATCAAGCACTCACACTGTCAGACCTTCCCTATCAGATTTTTGATGATCCAATCCATGATTTCATAAAATAATTGTCAGTAAATAGTAAGACGTGCTGAGAACCCACATTAATATGTCAAATTGTCCAATCAACAGACAAAAAAACTATTAAAAAGATCACTAACAGTTATCAGAACAGTTTTTGATAAGCATTTAAACGTTCATGATGTCTTATTCTTACACTCGTATAAACGTGAACATGTATAAGTGTAAGCGATGGACCTGTTGACTTCAAGCTGTTTGTGTCGTTGCTTGTCCACGTGACCACACGCACGGATCTGGGACGCCACAGTGGCCTCTCTTACACAAGAACCATGGATGTATTAGACAAGAACGCACTCATTTTTTTGACAGGATATCTGTGTATTGTACAAACTGTAGCCGCCTTACGTCACTCGCGTGACACAAACATCACAGGCGTGTTGTGTTTAGGTTGTTTAACTTCAAAATCAAACCAAATTTCGATGTTGCGGAGCTGCGCTTAGTTTGAGCATCTTACCGTCTGCTTCTTGTTAATCCATTCCGTGTTAATCCAATTCGGACCGGGAAAAAGGGACGAGCATTATTTGCTGTCACTTCGAGCTGATATTTGTCCACGACACATATTTGCAGCTATCACAAAAAAAAGCGAGACATCCAACATGCCACCATGTAATATAATTTCATTACTGTGAGGTGCTTATCTGTCGGTGTCACTTAACAGAACACGACACCGAACAGTTTTTGTAAACATGCGTACAGTGACATGAGCTCAGTTGCACAGATCACAATGATTATTATCGGGTGTGGATCGACTAAATATCCCCGTTACTCTGTAAGTGCTTTATGATATCCTGTTATTTTTGGTTAGTTCCGGGGACAGAAAGCGTCCGTGACAACAACCCGGAAGTGGCTCTACGAAAACTTCCGCTTGGTGGAAAATACCAACCCACAAACTAAACAGTGGTGGAATGAATCCACGGGACCGAAAAAACACGTTCATTTCACTGACAGTAGATCAGATATTCCACCACACGTTATTTCAAATAGTAATACATCCCTGCTTTTAAACAGATAGTCGTTTAAATGCTCATAATACGTAGAAAGCGCTTTACTAAATGATGAACCCCCCCCCCCCTCTCTCCTCAAAATAGTTACCAATACCGTGAAGCTGTTTCCACGGCTGGGTCGCTGAAGAGTCAAACGCAAATACTGTTTATCAACATTAATGGGCAAAGTCATCACGCATATTTGTTTGCGAAGTTGAATATTTTGTTGGAAGGAGTTGTCGCACGTGATCCCAACTCTGCTCCCTTCGTTGGATGTCTGTTCTGCGTCAGAGTTTTGGCGCGCCTGGAGGGTCGTAACTCGCCATTGGTATGAAAGAGGTGCCGGATCAGTCAGCTGTCTTAAAACAGTTTGCAATTAGACGCTGATGAATGCCTATCAGACTTTTGTCCATTGTTGTACAGTTTGCAAGAAAATAAACATATTTGTAAAAAAAAAAAAAAAGATTCTGTAAGAAAACACACCCAGTGTAGTTTCAGTTACAGTGAAGTAACACGTAATCATGGTTGCATATTGGTCAACAGGTCCAAACGATTAAGTTTTAGCATTGTAACTGCAAAGAGGAAAATTCTCTTGGTTGCTGGATGAGTGCACATGTGACTTATTTCAAGAGGGCTTTACAGGCCTGAAGTAATTGATTCCTACAGTGACAGTGGGTTTGTCCTGTTGTGGATACCTGTTGCTGACATTGTTTGCATTCATATGTCTCTTTGGAAGGAGTCATATTCAAAGTTTCATTAACATTTATTTTGAAGTAGTCTAAGTCACGTAGTCAAACAAGAAGTGCAGCATGATATTCACCAGTGAGAGGTGTGGCTTTCTTAATGTATAATATTAAGGTGCAGACTTTATCTCTTTTTTTAATTTTCTTGTCAGAATGGAGAGCTGCAAACGCGTTTTCCAGATCTCTGGGATCAAAAACCCGGATAAGAAGAGGGCTTTGGTTCATGGAATCCACCATCTGGGTGGAAAATACATCGGTGGCTCAGTGAGTAGACATCCTTTAAAAAACTGCCCTTAAACAAGGTGTTAACAAACCGTTTTTAAACTTCTGTTCCTATTTTATATATTGTTATTATTCAGTCTATGAGATGTAGAAAATAAAACCTTTTAGACCTACTTAAAGGAATGCATTGGTTAACATCACTGGAAACCTAAAAATCTGAAAAAAAACAACCTTTTTTTTTTTTTTAAATGAACTGAATTGTCAAATAACAAGTGTTCCTTTTACTATTAAACTTGAATAACTAACACTTTTTTGCTTCAGTAATGAATTGAAGGGACGTATGTCGTGCAGCCATTTGTTTTGTGTACTACATAAAGCCTCAGGTTGGTTTTTAACTGTCAGTTTGTTTTCAAAGTATTCAACCAGTTTGCCCCCGGCTCATTGCTTGTTCTCTCTGTGAGTAGTTTAGGACAGGTAGTCCATTTAACTCGTACTTAAAAAAATAAAATCAGGTTTTACAGGGTATCCTTTTTTTTTTTTTTTTTTTTTTACAGGATCGTACAGGCCTAACCTTTTTTCACATTAAAACCTTACCCACATTTTGCGTAGTCTTAAGTTACAGTTTTTCATACAGAAATAGTTCCGCCATAATTTGTAGATATATATATATATATATATATATATATATATATATATATATATATATATATATATATATATATATATATATATATAGATATCTATAATGAAACGGATCAATCATTTTGAATATATAGTTAAAGATAGTCTGCTGAATTGAACATATGTTTGTTGAATTTTAATTTTACAATTTGCATCATTGTTATAAATCACTAAACTAACACAATGGTTACATTATAGGTATATAAGCATTCCAGCACCCACCTAATAATCCCCCAGGTTTTGTCCAGTGAGAAGTTTTTGGCAGCCTGTGCTGCAGGTAAGTCATCATGATTATCATCTTGAATATGGTTTTAAAAATAAAATGTTATTTTAATTGTTCATTTAACATATTTGATTAACTGCTAAATCTTACAGTTCAGTGCAGTTTTCAAAATCACACGATTAACACGCTTTTCATTGGATTACTGTTTCCCACCTGCCAGGAAAGTGGGTTGTGACACCAGACTACGTGTTAGACAGTGTTAAGAATGGTTCCTGGCTTGCAGAGGGACCCTATGAAGTGGCCATCTCTACAAGATCCTCAGCTGCCTTCTACCCTGTCAGACAGTGGAGGGACAAGGTGGCCAATGGGAGAATAACAGGAGCTTTCCAGGGCTGGAGAGTACTCCTCATGGTTAGGGAGCCCACCAGAAGAGCCATGTTCAAACGGTGAGGAACCGCTCAGAAATAGCTTCACCCACATAATAGTACTGTGAAGTTTAAAGTTCCAGTATTATTCTTTATTTTTATCCAGGCTGCTAAAAGCAGGAAGGGCAGAAGTATATGACTGTACTCCCCCTTCTTACATCTCCATCACTCATGTAATGGCGAAACCTGTTACGAAGAACTCTAAATTCCAAAATGCTCCTTGCTATCCAGTGAGCTACATAGTCCAACACCTCTTTGGGGTAAGTCAGTCTAATATATGTCTAATATATGCTATTGGTTATCAGGTTTTATCATATCACTTTAACATGCTATCTCTGTAAGCATGACATTTCCAAATTTTCACAGCCTCCAAAAGTAGATTAAAAACAGTTAAATGAGACAAATGGGACAAAAATATACTTGTTAGGCAACCCGAGCAGTTCTACCAAAGAGTGATGGAGGAAGAATAAATGTTTTCTTGTCAAGTCAACATCCTGACCATCCTCCAAAAGAAATGTTGTAAAAGGACCTAAAGTGAGCAATTTGTGTGAGGAATCCCACCAATATCCCAGAGTAAAAGCTATTCTGTATTAAGAAATATGCGAAAATGATTACAGACTGATAAGATGGGATCAGCAGTTACTGGAAAATTCAGTTGCAGTTAATGCTGCACAGGGGGTTACACTAGACCCAAAAAATACACAAATCACACACTTTTGCCACTGAAATATACACTATGTACATGTACACCAAAATATACAGTGCTAAAAAAAAAATAAAGGGAACACTAAAATAACACTTCCTAGATCTCAATAAATGAAATATTCCAGTTGAAAATAGTTATTCATTACATAGTGGAATGCATTGAGAACAAAATAACATAACAAATTATCAATGCAAATCAAAGTTATCCCATGGAGGTCTGGATTTGGAATCATAGTCAAAATAAAAAAAGGAAAATCACATTACAGGCTGATCCAACTTCAGTGGAAATTCCTCAAGACAAGTCAAAATGTGTCTCAGTAGTCTGTGTGGCCTCCACATGCCTGTATGACATGTGGTCAGTGGTGTCAAAAGTACACACAGAAGAATAGATACTGCAGTTTAAAAACACTTTGGTAAAAGTTGAAGTATCAACTTGACCTTTTTACTCAAGTAAAAGTGAAAAAGTATGTGCTCCAAAACCTACTTAAAGTATAAAAGTATAAAGTAACCTTTAAATATATATTTTTTTTAAAAACCCACACACAAAAAGGTAGATGCCACTATATGAATTGCAAGCTTAATTTGAAAACTGATTAGTTCTACATGTGGCCCAAGACAACAATCATAAGACCATTACTGTCAAAGACAAAGTCACTCAAGGAGCATGTTCTTTCTCAAACTTTATTGGAATTCAGTCCCATCAAAAAAAAAAAAAAAAGTCTTACTGCCTGAAAAAATATATAACTATGCCAGTTGTCATAACTGATGATCAAGACCAAAATTTAAACTTAAAAAGACTACATAAAAAAATCCTAAATAGTATCACATGTACCCTCCCTAATGAATTGTTCTTGACTGCTTCATAAGACTTTTGTTCCCAGGGTATGTCAGGTACAAACAATAACAATGTAACTGGTACCAGACACTGTCTGGTAACTTCTGAGAAAAAAAAACACAATGGAAGCCAAAGTCCCCAGCTAGTGAATTGCATTTAACGTATTCTTCTTAATTGCATCCTAGAGTCTGCTATTGAGCCCTCGGGATTTATAAATGAATTACACATCCTTTACCCTCACATTTTAGTAACACCTTTGAGAGGGTGTGTGTGTGTGTTATTGATATGCATCAATTTAATGATGGGGTCCATAGAACCGTTCAGAAACTGGACACTCAAGAACTGTGTATGAGGGTGTGTGCGCAATACCCAATAAGACTACCAGAATGCTTTGTTGAGCCTCAAAAGAAGCTGATTCTCAAAGTTCTTGTGATCATTACGTGCCCTTTTTGGACGGAAGATCAGTCCCGCTACACTAAACAGTCTCTCACATGCAGCTGAGGCTGGAAGTGCAGTGTTAAGCCTCAGCGAAAGTTTGCATATAGCTGGGAAAGTCTTAAGTGCATCCATTGTGTCACCTGGGGAGCCAAGGTAAGTCTCCAGCTGTTTGGCATGGGTTTCTTGGGAACTGGCCTGTTTGATCGAAGAGAAGAAGTCCTCGTCTGAAGAAGAAGGCGAGCACTCAGCTTGATTGTCCTCAGCTTGGTCCTTCAAGTGACCTTTGATGTAGTCAAGGCCTAATGAATATGGGGAAAAGACAAAAACACTGAAATTACAACAGTGAAAAAATGCACAATGATTAACTGTATATGGCTTACTAACAAATACACCAGCACATGCTTGTGATAGAGCTGAAACAGTTGGCACCCTCCTTGACTGGTTGGTATTTGAGGGACATTCACACTGGCCATGAAAACCAATAGAATGTATAGTCTACAGTCAATTAGATATCGACTGATACAGTATTTCCCTGAATGCTACCACAGGTGACATCTGATGACCTATAACATGTGTCCTTTTAATCTTGGTAAAGGACACTTGTTGTGAAGGGTGCCATGTTGAATGAGGAAAATCACTGCATTTCAGCTGCGTTGGATATAAAAAAAGCCTGATTTGGTTATTCAAAAAACTTCTAAATTATGTCCAAAAATAAATAAATAATCCTGAAGGGTGCCAACAGTTTCAGCCATGAATGTACTTCGTAGCAAAAAAACAAAACAAAACGAAAAACACCTGTATTATAGTAAAAAAAAAGCAGCACTTACCGAGTCTCAGGGTGTAGTCATTACTTGTCCAGCTGGTCTTGAATTTCGGCACAAGAATTGCAGCAGCGATCAGCTCTGGTTCTGTGAGGATGTGTTCGAAACGCTTCTCAAGGCCTTTTAGTAGAGCATCAATTAAAGGCCTACAGAACTTGGTGGAAAGGCGGAGGTTTTGGAGCTTATTCTTGAGTATTGTGATCGTTGGCACCAACCAGCCCATCTGCACATACGTCTCGCCCTGCAGGACATCCAGGGCCTTGGCCACCGGGGCCATGGTCTTCATGTATTCGGCAAGGAATGCAAGCTCAACAGGTGTGAACCTGTTGAATCAACAGAAAAAGAACAGAAAACACCTTCAATTAAATAAATAACAAATAATGCAAATCATCTGCACAAGGGGTTAGTACATAGAGGAAATGCATTAATATGTATTTTATATCTTTTCAGTTAATACTGATTGGAATAATACAAAAAAATAAAGTGTCTGGTACATACATGGCTATATTCAGTGCACTGCATACAGCTGTGATGGCCCCTTCTCCCTGCTCCCTTGTAATTCTGATGATCCTCTCCACCGCCAAGAACAGGGAATTCCATCTTGTTGCATTTGGTCTCAATAACTGCAGTTTGCAGTTCTTTTCGATGACCTCTGCTGCTGTGGTAGATCTTGAGCTTTTATTCCAAAGTCCCCAACACTTTGAAAAAGCTGAGCGCGACACCCGCTTGTAGGCGCTGTTGACATTGGCCTCCTCAACATCAACAGTTGACACCAAATTAAGAAGGTGGCAAGCGCAGCGATGGTGTCTGGGTAGTTGGTATTCCAGGGAATCGTCCTCATCAAGTATCGCTCCAGCCTCAACGAACTCCATGCCCTCACTCTCCTGTTCTACATCATTCCCATCACCATTGTCATCGTCGGCTTCAGCACTCTCGACACTAGGACCTGGGTTGTTGCTTTCATCAGTTTGCCCATATAGCTTAAAAGCTTTTATGAAGTTAGACCCGTTGTCAGTCGTGGTGCGTGTGATTTTGTCTCGGATGTTGAATTCATTGTGAACTTCGTTCAATGCACTGGCAAGGGCAGAGAATGTGTGTGGCCCATTCAGCTGTTTACAGGCTAGGGCAGCGCACCGTCTGGTCATACTCTGAGGGTCTATCCAATGCGCAGTTACGCCAAGAAATCCACGCCTGTATGCTGTCCAGCAATCCGTTGTGGTGCCAATGAAGTCAATTTCACTCATTGCTGCTTTCAGATTGTTTCTCATTTCAAGAGAGGCTTTCTGAATTTTGTTGACTACAGTTTTGCGGGACATGACATTAACATTGGGCTGGAGATGCTGTATGAGATCTATAAACCCCTGCTGTTCCACTGTATTAGTTGCATGTAGACCTTGCACAATATAGTTAAGGATTTTTTTTATCGATACTGGCCTGGGACACTGACCTGCTGCCCCATAATCTGGCTTGTTTGGGTGCTGGGCCTGGCTGTGGTGGTGCTCTGTCTGCCTTTCTTTTTGGGGCTGTTGAAGTGAGGGCTTTATATCTCTCCAGATAATTTCCGTGTTTTCTCTGCAAAATATGCAATAAAACATTAGTTCATTAAGAGGGCACAGTTAACATAGTTACAGTTTTGTTCAGCCACATTTCCTCAACAGTAAGTGGCCAGTGCCACCATCTCACACAATTCACACTTTGACTTTGGTAAAAAAAAAAAAAAAAAAATCCAATTAAACATGGTCCTAAGTTAAGTGATGAAAATATTTGGACAGGTCACCATATTGAATTCAAGCAATCTTGGTCTATGCAAAAGAGAGTATCACAAAGCAAGGCTATGATATTGTTAATTCAATTGCCCAGGAAGACACACAACTAACCAACACAATTGAAGACAGTGAAAAATGCTGACGGCACATGATTACATAAACATGGGAAAATAAACATTAGACGGCCTAATAGCTTACAAGAGTGTAGTAGCGCACACACAAGAGATTTGGGGCAGCTTATTCCGAAAATATCAGAGAGGCAAGGCTAACGCCTTTGACAATTGTTAGCTGCTAACCGGGCATGTCTTGGCATGTTCCTATGATAGCCAAGCTGCAGCAAAATATATCAATTATCAGTTCACAGTTCGGTGGTAACAAAGAATAAGCTTACAACTTACCTCTACATGTTTTTCAAATTGGAGGGAGAGTTCTTGAAAGCCAAAATAATGTGGGTCTTGGGTGTGCAGAGTTTACATTGCATTTTCCAAGAGTCATTTTGGCACCCGACTATTTTGAAAAAATCTTTAAGATAGGGCCAAGGATGAGGAAGGTCTCTTTGGTCTCCGTCTCCATCTCCCGATACGCTCTCGCCTGTGTCCGACATTTCGGCATCTTTTTCTGAATCTTTTTCTGAATCGGACATTTTGCGTGGCACCTTCGCATTTGCAGTTAGTTGTTGAACACCTGCTCGCTTCTGACGAATGACGATTTAATTTAACGAATAGCCTAACCGATGAGTGTTTGCGTTATATGATTCATCCAATTACACTCGTTCTCACTAGGTGTGAATGGCACCACTGATCTGTATTGGATGGCGCACATGATGTGAAATACATCATCATTAAACTGAAGCCAAGAGTTATAAAAAAAAAAAAAAGTAACGAGGCTGTTTGTTTTGAAAATGTAAGGAATAGAAAGTACAGATACTTGTGTGAAAATGTAATGAGTAGAAGTAAGAAGTAGGCAGAAAAATAAGTAGTGGAGTAAAGTACAGATACCTAAAAAGTGTACTTAAGAACAGTAACGAAGGATTTGTACTTCGTTACTTGACACCTCTGCATGTGGTTCTAGAATGTGCTGCTGAGGGTGGCAGCACGTTGCAGTAGCTCTGTACCTCATATTGAGATTTATTCTTTTTTCTAAATTTCATTCCTGTTTTTTCTTGGAAGAAATTGCATTTTTTGGACAACTGTTCCTTCCTGCCTTGGATGCTCTGCAGCTGGATTGATTTTTCCCAATACTTTTGTATATTTTGCTCTTTTGTTATGATGCATAACCATAGCAACAAGGTGGTTTACAACAGGGAGCAGCTGATTAACATTGGAAAAGCAGATATAATTCGACAACAGAAGCCAGAAATCCCACTGGAATTGAAAAGGAGGCGTCGTGGATGCAGAGCAGAAGCAAAGAGGAGAGAGAGAAAAAAGAAGTTCAAACCATCTCTGCCATCTATCATCATGGGCAATGTAAGATCATTAGCTAACAAGTTGGATGAACTTCTAGCCTTGACAAGGACTCGGGAATGTAGCATTATGTGTTTTACTGAGACATGGCTGCAGGATCATATCCCCAACTCCAGCGTCTCTCTGCCGGGCTTCCTGACTGTACGAGCAGATCGAGATTTAAAGAGTAGCAGGAAAAGGAAAGGGGGTGGATTGGCAGTGCTTGTCAACAACAGATGGTGTCACCCAGGACATGTTACTGTGAAGAGTCGTCTCTGCAGTCCTGACATTGAACTATTGGCAGTAAGTTTTCGTCCATATTATTTGCCAAGAGAGTTCACCAGTGTTGTTTTGGTGGCTGTTTACATTCCACCCTCAGCTGTTGCCGACACTGCATGTGATGTCATCAGTTCCGTTGTTGCTAAGATACAGACACAACACCCCAATTCTTTTGTGGCAATATCTGGTGATTTTAATCATGCCTCACTCTCTGCTACACTGCCAACTTTTCAACAGTTTGTCAGCTGCTCTACCAGAGAAAACAAGACATTGGATTTGTTTTACACAAATATCAAGGATTCATATATTTCCAAATCAAGACCTCCCCTGGGTAAATCAGATCACAACCTTGTTTTTCTCTGTTCAGCATATAAACCCCTTGTCCAGAGACTACCTGTCACAAAAAGAACTGTTAGAAAGTGGTCACAGGAAGCTGAAGAAGCCTTACAGGGTTGTTTTGATGCAACCCATTGGATTTCTCTTTGTAAGCCACATGGAGAGGACATTAATGCCATGACTGAGTGTGTGACTGACTATATAAACTTCTGTGTGGACAACACCATCCCCACCAGAACAGTGAGATGCTTCCCTAATAACAAACCCTGGATCACCAGTGAGCTAAAGGAACTTTTGAACAAGAAAAAAAGAGCCTTTAGGGAGCGAGACAGGGAGTTACTGAGGAGTATACAGAAGCAGCTCAAAGTCAAGATCAGAGAGAGCAAGGAGGTGTATAGAAAGAAGCTTGAGAGTAAACTGCAGAGGAACAATATCAGAGATGTGTGGTCAGGAATGAAGAAGACCACAGGCCTCAAGCAGAGGGAGGATCGGATGGATGGAAGTCTGGACAGAGCAAATGAGCTGAACACATTCTTCAACAGGTTCAGTTCAGGAACAAGCTCACCATCCTCCCCTCCTGTTCCCAGCCAAAGAGACATCCCACCCTCCTCTGACCCACAGCTTTCCTGTAACATCTCCACCTCCACCTCAGTCATGGATTCTTCTGCTTCCACTAGTTTGTCTTCAACCCAATCAGGAGATGCTGCTGTCCCCTTTGCCTCCCCCTCCCACTTTTCTGTTTCTAGAAGTCAGGTGAAGAGGCAGTTGGAGAGACTGAACCGGAACAAGGCTGCAGGTCCAGATGGTGTCAGCCCCCGAGTCCTGAAGGCCTGTGCAGAGCAGCTCTGTGGGATTCTGCAATACCTTTTCAACCTTAGCTTGACCCAAGAGAAGGTACCACTGTTGTGGAAGACATCCTGTCTGGTTCCGGCACCAAAGAAAACTCATCCTTCAGTCATCAATGACTACAGACCTGTTGCCCTGACATCCCACATCATGAAGGTCCTGGAGAGACTCCTGTTGACCCACCTGTGTAAGCAAACCAGCACATATCAGGACCCCCTGCAGTTTGCTTATCGCCATGGAGTTGGAGTTGAAGACGCTATCATACACCTGCTTCAACAAACCCACTGTCATCTGGACAAAGCAGGCAGCACTGTGAGGATCATGTTCTTTGATTTCTCCAGTGCATTTAACACAATTCAGCCTGATCTGCTTCGTCTGAAACTCCAGAAGACTCAGGTGGAGGCCTCAACAATCACCTGGATTAATGACTACCTGACGAATAGACCACAGTTTGTCAGACTGAAGAATTGTGTGTCTAACCAGGTGATCAGCAGCAGAGGAGCACCACAAGGGACTGTACTCTCACCATTCCTTTTCACTCTGTACACTTCAGACTTCCAGTACAAGTCAGACTCCTGTCATCTACAGAAATATTCAGATGACTCTGCAGTTGTCGGGTGTATCAGAGATGGACAAGAAGCTGAGTACAGAGAGCTGGTGGACCGCTTTGTGGCATGGTGTGGGAACGATCATCTCATCTTGAATGTTAACAAAACAAAGGAGATGATTGTAGATTTAAGGAGAAACAGGGTCAGATCAAACCCTGTTTCCATCATGGGAGAAGAAGTGGAGGTGGTTGAGGAATATAAATACCTTGGTGTTCATGTGGACAACAGACTGGACTGGAGACACAACAGTGAAGCCATCTACAAGAAAGGACAGAGCAGACTGTACTTCTTGAGGAAGCTAAGGTCCTTCAAGGTTTGCAGCAAGATATTGCAGATCTTCTACAAGTCTGTTGTTGAGAGCGTCATTTCCTCTGGAGTCATCTGTTGGGGCAGCAGCATCAGATCCAGGGACCTAAAAAGACTCAACAACCTGATAATGAAGGCTGGTTCTGTTCTGGGGACGACTGTGGAACCTCTGGAGACAATAATGCAAAGAAGGATTTTGCATAAAATCAAGAGAATTATGGACAACCCTGAACATCCTCTCCATGAGACTGTTATCGGAAAACAGAGTCTCTTCAGTCAGAGGCTTCTTCAGTTTGGATGCAAAACGGACCGCTACAGGAAATCTTTCCTGCCCACAGCCATCAACATCTATAATAACTCCTTGATTTAATTGAGTTACATCAACATTTAATTTCCCTCTGGGATGAATAAAGTATTTTTGAATTGAATTGAATTTGAATTGAATTGAATGACCTGGATTAAAGTATCAGTCAACTCCTGGACAGTCTGTGGTGCAACATGGCGTTGGTGGATGGAACGACACATGATGTCCCAGAAGTGCTCGATTGGATTCAGGTCTGGGGAACGGGCAGGCCAGGCCATAGCATCAATCCCTTCATCATGCAGGAACTGCTGACACACTTCAGCCACATGAGGCCTAGCATTGTCATGCATCAGAAGGAACCCGCTGCACCTGTATATGGTCTCACAATGGGTCTGAGGATCTCGTTCCGGTACCTAATGGTAGTCAGGGTACCTCTGGCTAGCACATGGGCTGTGCGGCCCTCCAAAGAAATATCTCCCCACACCATTAATGACCCACCGCCAAACCGGTCATGCTGGAGGATGTTGCAGGCAGCAGAACGTTCTCCATGGCGTCTCCAGACTCTGTCCCGTCTGTCACATGTGCTCAGTGTGAACCTGCTCTCATCCGTGAAGAGCACAGGGCACCAATGGCGAATCTGCCAATCTTGGTGTTCTCTGGCAAATGCCAATCGCCCTGCACAGTGTTGGGCGGTAAGCATAAGCCCCACTTGTGGACCTCGGGCCCTCATATCACCCTCATGGAGTCTGTTTCTGACAGTTTGAGCAGAAACATGCATATTAGTAGCCTACTGGAGGTCATTATGCAGGGCTTTAGCAGTGCAACTCCTGTTCCTCCTTGCACAAAGGAGGAGGTAGTGGTCCTGCTGCTGGGTTGTTGCCCTCCTACGACCCCCTCCACGTCTCCTGGTGTACTGGCCTGTTTCCTGGTATCTCCTCCATGCTCTGGCCACTGTGCTGAGAGACACAGCAAAACTTCTTACCACAGCTCGCATTGATGTTCAGTTTTACAAATGGCTTTTTGTTTTACAAATGGAAATTTATATATTTACAAATACACATATATTTGTAAAAAACAACACACAAGTTACAAATAGGAAATTTGTATTTGTGGATAGCAAAACACGTGTGCAACTCAAGGCATATTTGTAGATCACCCTCTGTGCATTTGCAGTTATTTTTGTGACAAATCTAAGCCCATAACAGACTCTGGTCACTGTGTAGTTTTGGTTCCTTTGGATCTAACAGCTGCCTTCGATACAGTGGACCATCAGATACTTCTGTCTCGTCTGGAGAGTGGGGTGGGCATTCAGGGTGGTGCTTTAGAGTGGTTTAGGTCCTACTTATCAGGTAGAAGTTTTTGTGTACGTATTGGAACTGCTGAGTCTTCTCCAGCGCCTCCCACGTGTGGAGTGCCTCAAGGTTCTATTCTAGGGCCTCTTCTCTTTTCCCTCTACTAACTAATTCTTGGATCAATTCTTTGTAAATATGATATTGCGTTCCATTTTTATGCTGACGATAGTCAGATTTATATGCCACTGAAGCAAGACAATGGATATTCTACAAATCCACTACTCGAGTGCATTTCAAGTGAAATTTCTGCACTTTAATGATGATAAGACTGAGGTTGTTGTTTGGGTCTACAGATAGCTCCACAGTACCTGTTGACTTGGGCTTGTAAAGTCAACATCTGACACCAGTTGCAACAAACCTTGACAACAATCTCAAATTTGATGCACAGGTTAGCTCAGTGGTCAGGTCCAGCTTTTTTCAACTGAGACAACTTACTGAAGCTAAACTGTTTCTTTCTTTGCATCACTTTGAGATTTGAATCCATGCTTTTCTCACAACTCGTTTGGACTACTGCAATGTACTTTATTCTGGGCTAAGTCGAGCATCACTTGTTTGCCTACAGCTGGTTCAGAATCCTGCTGCTCTGCTCGTAACTGGTACAAAAAAAAGTGAGCACATTACTCCAGTTCTGGCAATACCTCACTGGCTTCCAGTTCATTTTAGAGTTGATTTTAAATTTTTCTTTTTGTTTTTAAATGCCTTCACAGCCTTGCCCCACAGTATCTTTCTGATCTGCTTCAGCCGTATGCTCCTTCAAGTTCTCTCATGTCAGATCAGTTTTTGTGAGTCATCCCTAAAAACAAAGAGAAAGCGTAGAGGGGGCCATGCCTTCTCAGTCACTGCTCCAAAACTGTGGAATAAACTACCTTTGCACATCAGGCCGGCTGACTCACTTAATGTTTTTAAGTCCTCTCTTAAAACACATTTTTTCTCATTGACTTTTAATTCAGTAAAAGTCACTTACTTTTACTGTGACTTTTTATTTTATTTTTAGTGTTTTTACTTTGTTTTTAGTTTTATGTTTCACTTGTATTTTATATATGTGTACAGCACTTTGGCCAACTGTGTTGTTTTAAAGCGCTATATATAAATAAAGTTGGATTGGATTCACAATCAGTGTTGCTTCCTAACTGGACAGGTTGATTTCACAGAAGTGTGATTGACTTAGAGTTACATTGTGTTGTTTAGGTCTTCCCTTTGTTTTTTTTCTAACAATGTACCAATGTGCGATCCGGGTCTTAAAGGCAATACTTTTCTCCTGAACACCTGCTCAAAGCAACTACTTAAATCATTTTAAATCAAACTCTTTCATAAATGTTGTCGGAAATTGTGTGCCATTTTTGTTTGACAGGGCAATCATGTGAATATGAATTTCAACATAACAGATGATCATCTGGCAGAGACAAAAGGCGGTTTACTTGATGATGACTTCTCTAATTTGGAGGCAGAGCTCAAAAGCTACGTTATCAAGAAGGAGGTGTGTATCTTTGTTTTCTATTTCATGTGTGAGAGTATGCTGCAGAGAGGCACTAGACCATTAGTTATTAGACAACATTTAACATATTCTTAGTTTGTGTTCTGCTCGCTTAATTGACCATGTTTGCATGTTTTCTTCTCCACGTTGTTACTGGGGTCTTTTCCTGTAGGGCCGACCAAGGCTGTGCTTCCTTGAATTTCTGGGTTACCATGACCCCTATCGCCCCCACTCGCAGGTAGACATGCATACATTTCAACCTCCTACCATGATCACAACTATACAGACATCTACAAGATAACTACCTGTTTCATTAAGAAGATCGGGTCATTCAATTTTCTTCATGTCATACATTTCGATGAAATGTGACATCGAGAGCAAGGCCGCATCAAAACCAGGTCACTGATTTAACCACCACTTTTAGCTGATCTGAGAGCTTTGATTGGCAGACCTATTAACAATACTCGCCATTTTCCTGTCCATACTTTACCCAAGTGGACAACTGTCAGATTGCTATTAGAGGTGCTCTTGTATTTCCATTCAGTGCTTTCAGAGTCCATATGCTATCTGGTAATAAGCAACAGTCAGAAATGACCCACAGGAACTTTTGATGTCCATTCAGTACTTATTTCCATTACCCTTCTGCCCTCACTCTTTTCCAGTTCTCACTGCTGTCCGTCTCTTTGATTGCCATGTTTCTTCCCCCTTTTCATATACCTCTTACATTAAAGCATTGTTCTAATATTCCTCCAGGCAGTAGTGACAGACTTCAGCAATGTTGGTAGTATGATAGAGTGCGGCCTCTTCACTGAAGCGTTGGACTCTATCAGATCTGCAGTGTTTCCAGGCTTGCTGCCTCCTGCAGCATACCTGGTCTCCCTCTTGGAATATGCACAGCAGGTAGGACCAGAATTACCAGACTGCAGAAATTTCTGCCTGCAGCTGCATTGGCCTGCCTGTACAATAGGATCACAGATTCCACAACATTTGACATCGAATGTGGATTGCTGGCTTATTTTTTGTTATATTAAGCTGTAATTGTTTTAGACACATCTGATGTCTTTCGTCTGTAAGTTATACCCATGAACCCATGACTCAAAAGTTAGATGTTTATAAAGACATCTTCACTGAGTGGAAGCTGGAACCAACTAACTTTTTTTTCGAAAAAGTTACTTGATTCATTAATTTTTGCCTCTGAATGTGCTGTCATCAATAAGACGCAACACAAAGGATCAACACTTTTTTTGCAGCTTCTCTGTATTTTGACATTTGCTATGTGCGTCCACATCAGATGCTGTTCTCTAATTCTTGTGCTTACGTTATGTCACAGGGTAACGCCACAACAGTGTTCCTGAGAAATTTCCAGCAGGTTATGGATAACCTGCTTGTTACCAACCCTCCATGGCGGGCTCCCAGCACAGTGAAAAAATATTTCACTCAAGTGTTACAGTGTCCTGAGTGTAAGATGGGATTGTGGCCTTTTCTAGAGACAGCCATCAGGTACACTTAAAGTCCCATGAGATTTCTTGAGAAATTGATAATTACCCTCTTCAAGAAGTAACCGTATAACAGCAGCTAAACTGTGCAAAGTATCTTTTTCATAATTACTTTGTGTGATCTTCAAGGTACTGTTTGGCCAGTGATGTCACTTGCCACCCACTCCCTGGACCTGTCCTGCCAGCACTGGTACAGTTTTATGGTGACATCCTTGCATTTTGCCTCAAGCTCTTCCAGGGGGAGCTCCACTCTGCCAACAGCGGGTAATTTTTTGCAGAAAACTGTGGGAATTTTCTTTTCTTTTTTCTTTTTTTCCTTTTACTTCATGACACGTATGCGTAACATGACCAAAATTCTGCGCCTTTCTCTCTTGCAGAGACTTTCTGCTGGTCCAGGGAACACGACTGTCGTCTACATCGATGCCAGGCTCCTTGATGTATAGAACGTTCTGGACTGTGTGGGAGCGCTCCACACTGTTGTCCTCTGCTGTGAAACAACTAACTCAGCTCTTACTGCAGGCTGCTATGGCGGTAAATGTTTTACTACTCTCAAGTGGCACTCATATATATCACCCACATCATTTGGATTATTTTTGTGACCCATTATAGTTACTTTTACTGTTAGTTACTGTGAGAGCTTGCTAGGTCCAAAGTATGATGTAATTTAACCTCACTAAAGGACTATGCTGAGATTGAGGAGAAGAAGATGCAGAAGCTGCATTTGGCTGACACTCTGCTGGACCTGCTGTCTGTGTTGGTGGAGTTTTGGTGTCAGCAGCACTTTAAACTGAACCAGATCCTGGTGGAAAAGAGCCTCAAAGACCTATCAGAGCACCTTGCTGTTATTAGCCAGGGTATGTACTAAAAACTGAACAACAGGAAAAACCTTAAGAAGAAATCGTGTGAATACGTGTTTGCAGTTCAGTGTACAGTATGTTGTCCTTGGGTTCATAGCTGACATGTTTTGAGTTTTTTGTATTTGTTTTTACGAAAATCCTGACTGAGCAGATGTAACAAGCAGCTGCTGCTGCTGCTGGATATGCTTGAGGCAGTTTAATCATATCATATAGATTTATTTTTGCACTTTTAACTAAAACTGCAAGCATTTTTGTTGCATTTTTCATGGTATGTATATGAAAAACATACTGCTACCTGGATGTACTCAGATCTCAGATTTATATATATTTTATTTCCTTTTTCCTCCTGTAGATTTATCTCCGGCTGTTCTGGTGGAGCTGGTTGCCAGGGTTCGTTCTACCAGGCTTAAGTTAGTGATGGCAGATGCCATATTCAGAAATCTTTGTTGCAGAAGTGGATTCCCTGTGGGAGATGAGCCTCTCTCTCTCAAGAAAATGGTGTGTGTTTACTCTTTGTTCTTCGCTTTCTACATTTTATTCGAATGATGACTGATGTGGGTTGTTTAAGCAATGGGTTGTTCAAAACAAATGCAAATTTTTTTGGAGAGATGGGGAGACGATAGAAGAGAAAATGCTATCATGTTGGTTGTTTTTTTGTTTTATTTCTAACTGTGGTTAAGTGAAAATGTAACTTTATTGGGTATGTGTCTTCTCTTTGCTTAAAAAGATATTCTATTCACTCTCACCACAATGCATTTTTTAAGATCAAATGAATGCTTGAAATAAATATCCAGAGGATTTTTTTCTTTTAAAAAATCATTCCACAGCAATCGCACTGAGAAGGCTGTACCTCTGCTTTAATCATCCTTTACCTGCCAATGCCAGTTATCTCAAAATGGCAAGTAATTGTCCCTTTAAATCGGATGCATGAGATATTGTGAATAAGTCAGCGTAGCACTGTTTCATCTAATTGGAATTTTCAACTTGACTGTCTTAATTTTTACCTAAAGCTTTTGAATGATTAAAGTGTAATAATAGTAGAAAATCATTATTAAGTATAATTACATTCCCACCTATGCCTGTTTAAAAAAACAACAACACACAAATGTGTATTGAAAAATAACAATGGAAGGCAGTAGTGATAGATATAACTATCCCAACGAAAATAGAAGTTTGGAAAAATACCAAGGGTTGCGAAGGATGTAGAAAAGATGTGAGAAATGACATCATCAGTGGTAACTGGTGTTCAGAGCACTCAGGGCCGTGTTCCACAAACTGGGAGAGAGGCTCCAACAGATCACAGGAAATTGTGGTCTGACCATCATATGTTGCAATAGAACATCTGGCTGTCTCTCTCGACATTGATATCTCTGTCCCACCCCAATTCCTCAGGGACACCTACATCCACTTGAAGTGTAAAGGCACTGTCTCGCCTTGTGTGTGTCTCTTTGACTTCTGACAGGTGCATTCTTACCTGCCTGCTCTGGGAAGTTTAGCTCAGGGTCCCAGTGGTGATCGCTACAGGACTGGACCCACTTCACACAGCTGCTCCAGGGAGGGGACCAGCTGCAGGTCAGTTACACACAGCTGTCTGTCTATAATATATTCAGCTCTTTTACTTTCTGTTGTGCATTCTCACATGAGCCTGAAGAAAAACATGCAGTGATAAAAGTGCAGAGGTGTAGGCTTTGCAAAGCTCAGCATAAGACAATTTAACCTATTTTTGACCTGATCAGTGCTTTCTCATTTCACTGCTTTCAAGCCCATCTAAGAATCTTGACCCTTACTGAAGCTACAAAATAGAATCAGCTGTCGTCTCAAAGTAGTTGTACTAGCCTTTATTTTTGTTGTTTCATTCTTGCCTTTCGTGCGTTTGAAAAAACCTGAACTGTTCTGCGGGCAATGTGCTGTGCCTCCTTTGTCCTTTCAAAGTTTCCATGTACATAGCTGTGGATAGAGAGCAAAACAGCTGAAAATGTACAGATCACTTGGAAAATGTGAGTGAAAAGGAACAAAGGAACACCTGGTGAGAGGATTGAGTTGAGGTGAGGTGCAAAGATGCATGAATAGTGGGTGGGGGCTGGAGACAGACAAGTAGAGGTCAGGCAGAGCATGAGGAGTTGGCATGTGATGGGTCATGCCCAGGTCTGATCCTATCAGTGTGTCCTGGCTGACAGGAGGGGTGCACAGGGAGGTTAAACCACTCCTCACGCACACACAAACACACACAGACCGCTGACTCCGATTTGGCTAGGGACCTGAAAGATAGACTGGGATATCCCATCAGGCCCTGAGTCTTCCCTGACGACCACCAGCTCTCAACCCCTGTGCCTCCCACCCCCAAATCTCCTGACATCTCTTGATCTACCCACGCATACTAAATCCCTCTCTTGGTGCAATCGCACACACACACTCTCTCTCTTCTTCTATAACCCATATCAGACATCTGCTCTTCCACCAGCAGGTAGTTGGCTTGGAGAGGAGGAGAGTCGCCGGGGAGCAGGTTCATGTGAAGGCTACTGGTTCATGCACTGACCAGATCCCTGCTTCCCTCAATCACAGCTCTCTTTCTACTTTCCCCAGATTTGAAATGCTTTAGTGTATTTTGACATTGACGTGAAAGGAACTGAATAAAACGAGGAATACAATCTGTTCGGCTGAGATAAAGAAATGCCAAAGGGCATGTAAGATAATTTAACCCTACAAGAAAGACTGAAAACAAAAATGACAAAACCTGCGATGAATCCAAAAGGAAATCTCGTTTTCTCATTTTCATGTTTGAATTTACAATATTATATATAAGCTTGTTGATCTTGGCACTCTTAATCAATTAACACATCTTGTGTTGAAGCATCTCTAAGCCTGACACACAAAACATTTTCAATAAAGAACGCTCCATGTTGAGAAAACTGCCGTGACTGTCAGGTAGTTTGAATATTTATTGTAAAGCTCAATTTGTTGTTTTTAAGTGCTTCGGAAGACTGAATCCATACAACAAAAATGCCAACAGCTTAAAGTTTCTGTATGAAAGTGTTGGTGTTAAATTGCTTTCAAACTGTAAACACAAGACAAAATCCTGGCAAGTTGTTGGGTTCTGGATTTATGGGAAGAGCCGTGGCAGGTCCTAAAGGTTGTGTAGAGTCATGTAACTCTTTTATCTGTCATTTCTGGCTGTAAAAACACATGAGGCTTTTTTGTGCAGCATGAGACTGTTGTGGTTATATATGTGAGACAGCGAATGTGTTTGTTCCGCTTCAGCGGACAGGCTGGCATCGGGGCACGTGTCCAAGGTGCATAGAGCTGACAGGGCGGCTGATTGACCGACTGTTTAGATGACCATTTAACTTGCTGGCTGGCTGCATGGCACTGAGTGCTGTTAGCATAAGGGAAGCGATAATTAAACCGAGTTTTTTTTTTTTCTCCTGGCTTAATTGAGCTCTGTGCATTGCTATATTGCCGTTATATTTTTAAACCACTTGACAGTGTCATTGCCTATTTTAAGCAGACCTGTATATAGTCCGTAAGGATCTCGGCATGTTATGGGTTGGACAATACAGCCTTTAAAACAGAATATGGGCAGATGTCAGCTAAAGTTTAATTTAAATTGCATATATATATGCAATATGTATTAGTTTTGAAATGTGACATAAAATGGATGTGGCGTGTGTTACATATAGATATAAATACTTCCAGTACACCAGAGAGGATTGATGTTATCTGTAATTAGGTGGGAAAAATCGAAATCATGCAACTCTAGTACTGGAAAAGATTGAAGAGAATACTACAAAGAATCCAACTGGATCCACCACCATTTTTGCAATGGTGACAGCTAAAAGGCAGCAGGGGAAGATTTGCGGCTATGCATAGCTTTTCTATTCCTATGGCATTGGAAATGCTTTACTTTAATTATTGCTCACAAGTTTCTTCAGAGTCCACTTCTCAAGGGGACACTCTGCTCCAGGCCCAGAGTTGATAGTTGTGCTACTGACAGCGTTCTGGCCTCCTACAGTAGATTGTAAGTGAAGAAGCGGCCCAGGCTTATACAAGAACAGCACTGTCAGCCACCACTGCTGCCAGCCCATGTGGACAGGGGACACTTGGGTGAAGGGGCTTGAAATGAGAAATGGTACACCCTCATCATAGACTGTATTATGGAGTCTATCTCGCACACCCATACACACAGAGCTTGCCTCATCTTTTCTCTGCCTTGTCCTTGCTAATAACTAGCAACGTGACAGGACGTGTGTTTCCTCCTCACTGCTGGGAGCTCCTTCCTGGCTTCTGAACAACCCAATTACCAGGGAACAAGCCTCTTCCCTGTAATACGGATGGCACTCCACTTCAATGTAACGCTTGCACACAAGCACAGACGTATACACACAAGACACCTGTCAGGCTTCATGCAGGCAGATTTTCCATACCCACACACAGGACTAGTGACAGCCCACAGCTATTAGCACGCCACTACTTTGAAGAGGCTTCACTTTCTTTTACTAGTTATTCCTCCTAATGTGCTTGCTCACATTGAATTCTTCGTCTCTGCGTTTGAGGTGTTAAGTGGGAGGAAAAGTGCTTTGGAGACAGGAATAAAGGATTGAATGTGTGAAGTGTGTGTGGCCAACATAGCGGGGGTTTGATGAATATTGTCAGATTTCATATAAGATGATACAGCACCACGAGGGACTAATTTGCTAATGGCATATTTCACGGTACAGTGAGATGCTGGTTCTACTTTCCTTACCACTGGGTCTTCTTGCTGTCATGCCACAATAGTCCGTCATTGAAATATTGAACTTGTTTAGGTGAATAACTGGGGATGATATTTTTGAATTTGAAGGGATTTTTGAATATTGTATATTTTCTCATAAACCCTCTGACCTTGTTCTTTGTCTCCATACAGAACTCAGAACTCCTCAGAGAATGAGACGAGCTCAGTGAAAGAGAACATCCCCAGAGGCTTGAACAGAGTCAACGCAGTAGGTATGGCATATGCACACACACACAAACACACACACACACACATACACTACCGCTTGAGAACAGAGCATCATATTTGCAAGGTGCAGACTTTTAATGGACTGATGCACTACAGTAGGTTATCATTATAAAGCGACCTGATAGCTCTGTCATCACTTTGAGTTTGATGAAGAGCACGTAATGTAGAGAGAGTGATCGGTTCGCATCAGACCTTGCTTCCATCCAGTCAGCTGTAAAGGCAGCTTGACTCTATAAGTCATACACTGCCGTGTATGTTTGTGACAGCTTGGACTTGATTACCACCTGTGTTTTATACCTCCATTTCTTCAAGTTGCAATTCAATTTAGCAATGCCCATTTTGTTTTCCTTAGTCAGTTTCCTTTTTCCTTTTAAGAAATAACAAAAAAGTGTCATGGACAGACATAATGTTTTTTTTTGGTTTTTTTATCTCTGTCCATGAAAACAAACAACACATGTATGTACGCAGAGTAGGCCAACAATTAGGATAGAGCTGCAATTATACAGATGCTACAGTGGTGCAACTTCCTGCAATTATAGGCAATGCACTCCGTGTGAACTCTCCAAAGTGTCAGAGCACATATCTCCTCCCTCCACCTGATCAGAAAGGCCCTGTGCTGGTGTAAGGAGGGGTGGAGGGTAAAGGAGAGGCTCCAGAGGAGCGAGGGCAAAGGCAGGAGACTCAAGGCTGTTGGCATGTGTTGTTTTTTTTTTTACTACGTGATCTCTATACTGATGTGCTTGGCATTAATTTTTGATGAACCATTGGCACCGCATCCTCCCTTCTCACCCTCTCATACCCCTCTTCTCCCTTCTTATTTTTCTCTTACAGGCTCTTTCACCCGTAAGCTGACTTTCTTGTGTTCTGCACGTCTTTGCTTTAAAGCATCCGCCTTCCCTTGTGGAACTTCTGCGTCTTTGTCACAGTAGCTGAGAGGGGTTTAGGGAGCAACTTCTCTTTTCCATGTCTGTATTTGCTTCTTGAGGATATCAATTTTAAGTCCAAAATGCACTGAATGTAGATTGTCCAACAAAAACAGCTGAGTCTCGTTTCCTGAAAATGAGTTTGCATATTATTGCAAATCATCTCTGAGACAAAGAGTTCTCTTGAATGGTCATTTGGAATTGAACAAAGGCTATGTGCATCTTTCTTGAGTACTTAAAGCTTAGATAGATATATATATATATATATATATATATGTAATTGTATTTATGTATGTGTGTGTGTGTGTGTGTATGTGTATTTTGTAGCAATGGTAGAGTGCAGACAGGAAAAGTCTCAGTCCAGACTTTCTTGTGCAGCAAGCACTTTTATTTTAGACAGGTAATTCACAGGAACACTAATGAATTACATTCACCTCACATGCATTCGAACAAGTGGGAATAACTTTTTGTCTCACCACTTTCAGTCATGGTGCAGATTTAGTTAAAATGCAACACAAACAAAAACCTTGTACTACACCGTCACTGCGTACAGAACATAAACATAAACATATACAAACTCTACCACAGCACTAAATACAGCACATAAACGGGGAACAGAGAGCACCCATAATGCAATGCGGCAACACACCCACAGCACGCCACATTGCCCCCACCCAGATGGTTAGCTGTCCCCAGCAACCACAAAGTCTCTCAATTGCTGTGGAAGCCGGCGTGCTCTGCACGGTGGTGCAGTCACTGATGGCAAGGGAAAATCCCCCGCAGGTTGCTGACCAGTGCCCAACTCATGTACTGCTGAAACCAAGGGCTGGTAGGGTGCCAGCCGGTCACGGTGGAGCACCACCTTCCTGTTCCTTTGGACCAACTGCACCCGGTAAACCACATCAAACAGTTTTTCAAGCACAGTACATGGTCCCACCCAATGGGACATTAATTTTGGGGAATGACCCTTCTTCCGTCTTGGAGAGTGGACCCAAACCTGTGTCCCCGGAGTGAATTCCCCACCATGTGTCCGCGAATCATAAGCCCATTTCTGCCGGACCCCTGCATTCGTGAGAGCCTGCCTGGTCAGTTCATGCACCTCCCTAAGCCTCTCACGAAGGTGGTACAAATAGTTCAACCCAGGCTCTCCTACTATCTCTGGCTCCGGAGGGGGGCCAAACACCAAATCCACTGGTGTGCGGAGCTCTCGTCCAAACATGAGAGCAGAAGGTGTACACTTTGTTGATTCCTGTACCGCTGTCCGGTATGCCCATAGAACCAGCGGGAGATGCAGGTCCCAATCCCGTTGCTGGTAGCTGGTCAGGATGGCCAATTGAGTGGCCAGGATGCGGTTAAACCTTTCCACCAGCCCGTCGCTCTGCGGATGCAATGGTGTTGTTCGCGTCTTCTTAATGCCAAGTCGTTTGCACACCTCCTGAAACACTTGGGCCTCAAAGTTCCGTCCTTGGTCACTGTGCAACTCTTCTGGAGCCCCAAAACGGCAGAACATCTCGTTCACCAGATGTTCAGCAGTGGTCACAGCACTCTGATCTGCGACCGCATATGCCTCAGGCCATTTGGTGAAATAGTCCATAGCAACCAGGATATAGCGGTTACCTCGATCTGTGACAGGGAACGGACCCAAGATGTCGACTCCCACCCGCTCCATGGGGGCTCCCACCTGGTACTGTTGCAAGGGTGCACGTGAACGATTGGGAGGACCTTTTTGGGCTGTGCAGATGTCACACTGATGGATGTAGATCTCAACATCCTGACGAGACCGTGGCCAGTAGAACCGGGATTGTAGGCGGCAGAGGGTCTTACTGATGCCGAAGTGACCCGCCCCCACCGAGCAATGGACGAGCTGGAGCACTTTAGGACGCAGACAGCGGGGAACCAGGAGTTGGAAGATAGCTCTGTCATCCCCCGGGGACCGCCAAGCACGGTAGAGTAGTGCGTTACAAATAGTGATGCTACTCCACTGGGAATGCAGGGCCTTTGTCTCAAGGTGTCTAGTGCTGACACCTCCGGCCACTCTGGTCTTTGGCCGGCCTCCACCCACGCTTTTGCCCTGGTAAGGACCATGTCTTGGCTCTGGGACTGCCTAAGATCTTCCTTATCCAGGTCCTCATAGCCATGGTCACCAGTTGCAGTCGCTGATCCAGACCCGTTAGCTGGTTGAATGTCATGAAGGGCTGCGACCATTGGTGTCATGGCATCCCGTTCTTCCTCACGCAAACAATAGCGGCACTCAACTCATTGGTATGGAGACGGCCAGCCCGATGGTTGATCTCAAAGTCATATTCCTGCAATGTCTCAAACCAATGGGCCAACTGTCCTTCCGGGTCTTTGAAGTTAAGGAGCCAGGTCAAGGAGGCATGGTCAGTGCGCAGCAAGAACCTCTGCCCATAAAGGTATGGACGAAAGTGGCGAAGACTCAAGACAACCGACAGTAGCTCCCCCCGGGTGACGCAATATCTCTTTTCTGGCCGAGTGAAAGAGCGGCTAAAGTAGGCCACCACCTGCTCTCCTTGCTCACCCTCCTGGGACAGCACTGCCCCAAGGCCTACATTGCTGACATCAGTGTCAACAATGAAAGGTCGTTGAAGGTCAGGGTATGCCAGCACCGGAGCCCTGACAAGGGCTGACTGTAGTTGAGCGAAAGCCTTCGCACAGTCCTCACTCCACTGAAACACCTGCCCTTTATGGGTCAGCTGATGTAAAGGGCTGGCAATAGTGGCAAAGTCTTTGATGTACCGCCGGTAGTAAGAAGCCAGTTCCAAGAAACTCCGCAGCTCCCGTACATTTTGTGGTATTGGCCAGTTTTTCACTGCTGCAACCTTAGCTGGGTCTGTCGACACCCCTGCTGCACTAACCACGTGGCCAAGGAAAACAGTCTCTCTGCGAAAGAGGTAACACTTCTTTGGATGAAGACGGAGGTGTGCACGGCGGATGGCTTGGAAAACATCCCTCAGGTTGGCCAGTGCATCCTTGAAGTTGGGAGCATGCACCAGGAGATCATCCAGATAGATGACACAATTGGTCCGGGGGATGCCTGACAGAACCCTCTCCATCAGGCGCTCGAAAGTGGCCGGAGCATTGCAGAGGCCAAATGGCATGACCCTGAACTGCCACAGTCCTTGGCCGATGGTAAAAGCAGTCTTGGCCCGAGATTCAGGGGCCAATTCCACCTGCCAATAGCCACTGCGGAGGTCAAGAGAACTGAACCAGCTGGAGCCAGCGATGCCATCGAGGATGTCATCAATCCTGAGCAAGGGGTAGGAGTCTTTTCTGGTGACTGCGTTGACACGACGGAAGTCAACACAGGGCCCCCACGAGAAATCTTTTTTCTGCACCATGACAATGGGGGATGCCCAGGGGCTGGAAGAGGGCTCGATGACACCCGCTGCTGCCATTTCTTGGATCTTCTCCTCAGCTGCAGCCCGCTTGAACAATGGCATGCGCCGGGGATATTGTTGGATTGGTGGAGCATTCCCAGTGTCAATGTGATGCTGTACCAAATCAGTGTGGGTGCAATCTTCATCTCTGGCTGCAAAGATGTCAGAGAACTGGTCTAGTAGTTCCCGTAACTGATGCTGCTGGTCTGGCTGCAGTCCCATGCAACTTCGACGAAACAGTTCATCAATGGCCTGCCGTGTCTCCATGGAGGGCGCCAGTGGAGCTGAAACAACATTCTTGGATTCTGGTGGCCCCACTGCAGTACAGCTGAGGTCAGGAACTGTCAACAGAGTGGGGTCCCTGTCAGTTATTGTGGTGGGGATGGGATCCCGGGTGACAGAAGCTGCAATACGAGGACCACCTTCACTCAAAGTGTGTAGGGCTATGGCTTCCATCCCCAGGTATAGTGTAGCCCTGGGAACATCCACCACAGCCCCCAACTCTGAAAGCAGGTCCAGACCAATGATGCAGGCATCTTGGATATTGGTCAGCCAGAATTGGTGTTTGATGGTGTGGCTGGTGATAGTCACTTGGAGGACCCTCACCCCCCGCATTCTGGTCCGCTGCCCCGTCATAGTTGTGATGAACTTTCTGGTCACCGCCCAGCCTTGGGGTTGTAATATCCCTGTCCCAGGCAATGTCCCAGGCCGGATGAGGGAGATGGTGGATCCTGTGTCCACCAGGGCTCTGCAGTTAATACCATCAATCACACAGTCCAGATACAGTCCAGTTGTGTGGCCCAAGCGACCCACTTGTGAAGATGTGGAGGGGAATGAAAGTACTGGGGGTGACAGCTCCCCTGTTATGTCACCCTGGTCTAGTTTAAATGCCACTGTGGTGCTGGTGTCATCTCACGAACCTTTGGCCGGGCTCCCTCTGCCATTTCCAGATAAGCAATGAGTTTTTCTATTTCTCAGCGAGATTGCCATTTTGGATCCCACTTTTGACACCAATGTAGCAATGGAAGAGGTGCAGACAGGAAAAGTCTCAGTCCAGATTTTCTTGTGCAGCAACCACTTTTATTTTGACAGGCATTTCTCAGGAACAATAGTGAATTACATTCACCGCACATACATTGAACAAGTGGGTGTAACTTTCTGTCTCACCACTTTCAGTCGTGGTGCAGATTTAGTTAAAATGCAACACGAACAAAAACCTTGTACTACACCGTCACTGCGTACAGAACATAAACACAAACACATACAAACTCTACCACAGCACTAAATACAGCACATAAACGGGGAACAGAGAGCACCCATAATGCAATGCGGCAACACACCCACAGCACGCCACATTATTTATATATATATATATATATATATATATATATATATATATGTATATATACATATATATGTACATATATATATACACATATATATACCAATTTTAAAGGAGCGTAGGTTGTCATTTTTTGTTTTTTGAAAAAAAAAAGTCTTTCTGAGCTCTGCAAGACGATGTCTAACCACATTTTGCAACAGCATTGCTGTGTGCTAAAAGTGGCTAAATGGACCAGCTGCAGTTCAGATCTGTCACTCACTGTTCACATTTGGTGAATTTTACAAATACAACAAAGGAGGATCCAAACTATTAAATAGATCATATATCAAACAAGAATAATAATTAAAAAAAAGCATTTAATTTTCTAAAAGTACAGCAACTGGTCTCATTAGTCCCTAAAAATGTACACAGTGTTCTTAAAAAAAGAAAGAAGATGTGACCCATTGGTAAACATGCCTTTGTCCTGATATCAAATACAAAATAAGCTTGTAAAGACAGAGAGAAGGACAGCATATAGCTAAGGTGCTGCTCTAGATGAGGCAGAATGTGGCTAATCCAGTTTCTCCTGAATGCATTGAGTTGTTCTGGAGCTTTCAGCTGTATGAATCAGTGCTTTTTGACGGATGGAAGTTGGAAAATGTATACAATAGCAGTTGATTAAACATTCTCACCCCCAGGACAGATGAAACTGTAATGGTCAACTATACATACAAGGTCTACAACTGCATTGTTAATTTTTTTTATTTTTGAAAGATTAGACTTCTGATCTCTTCAAATAGAGTTATAATATGTTATAATGTATTGACATCGCACTTCGGTAGTTTTGAAAATGTTTCTTTCTGTTCATATCAGTTTATTGTCTGACCACATGGAAGCATTTATTTTCTGTAAAGAATGTTTTCGTGCCACATGTTTTCAAACCTTACAGTACTAAAAGAAGTTTGAAGCAAAAGACATACTTAGAATGTATTCATCGATTTTTGACAGTGCTGTTTGTCTAAAGCAACTTACAAATCCAGTTCAATTCAAGCCACAGTAGATCTTCAATCACTAGCATTTGAGACAGTTTGACTTTTTCTCTTATTACAGACTGTTGACAGAGAGGCATAGGAGAGCTCTGTTGCTGCCCACTGTTGATTTTGACCAATTAAATGGAGTTATCCTACAGGCTTTAATGAGAGGAATTTTTAAATGCTGGTCACCCACATTAAGGCCAATAAATTATTTTTAGTCACAGTGAAAACTGCAGCAGTCTTGATTGGGGATATTACTGTGGTGTCATTGCTTTTAGATACAGTAGTAGTCCTCAAATAGCTTTAAATGTATCTAATAACTGGCCACAGAATACCTAACACATTTCTGACGAACACCATTGTTCCAAGCATTCAGCAGCTTTTTGGTCTGGGGATCAGTGGGCCAAGCGGCACTTTACAGGAGTGTAGCATGCAGACTGAGGGATATAAAGAGCAACACATACATTTAACTTTTCTATTAAAGTGTGAAACAGTGGATTTATAGAAAAGGACAGGCGGATTTATCCTTTCCGTGCTTGTAAATGCTGAGCATGCAATTACCCCTATAATAGAGGCGTTGTGTCCAAATTGGAGCCATTAAAGTGATTTAACAGTGCATGGATTGGCCCTGGCATTTGTGAGGATGTGTACACATGGGGTGTAGTGGAATGGGTGTTTAATCACAGCGTTTTAGTGCCTGGTAATAGCAGAGTAGCCCACGGAGAACACTGACGTGCCACACAGTACAGCTTACTCATTAGGGACTCCAGTTTGGACTTGGCTCCACCCTCTGTTTGGGTGCTGTTGATTTTTAGCTTAAAAATGTTGATTTGCTTTACCAATAGACATCAGTATAGTTCTGCATGCTGAAACTTTACAGCCATCAGAGTGTCTGCTTTTTGATGCACAAGAAACTGATATGGGATTTTTTTTGAGTGTGTGTGATTTTTATTTTTTTATTTTTTTAACAGAGCTTTTTCATTTCCACAGTATATTTTGGTGATGTGTCTTTTGCTTTTTAGCTTTCAGGAGATGAGACAGATTACTGTTGCTATCAAGCCTTAAATGACAGGCAAACTGTAATAAGTTTGTCAGTTTTGTGTTTGTGTATCTTCTCTTAATGCACTAAAAACAATGTGTCTAAAGGTTTGTTGGTAATTGGTGCTGCAGTGTGGTGATCCACCAGCCATCAAATATTTACCATCTAATATTGTCCTGCAAATTTCCGGTTGTTTATCTGGTGGAGGTTTGTTAAGTGGAAACATTAAGAAATTAAATGCGTTGAATAAATTTAAACATTACAACATACTATGTGTCTGAACTGGATATTATTAGCGACAAAAATAGCCGTTTTTGTCCTCCAGCTGTGTCAGAGAGAACATAAATTATCTTTTTATATATCATCCCCCAAACTACATGTGGGTGGCATTTAATGCATCTTCTGCAACCTCAAAGACACTTCTTGGAAGAAAGGGGTCTTCAGAATGAATGGGATCCAGCAGTCTCAAAATGTATCCACATGCTTTGAAATGCATGAAACCTTTTACTCTCTCCTTCACTCCCTCTTCTTTCTTACCCTTCTGTTTCCTCCCTCCCTCTACCCCTTTCTTCCACCTTTTTTGCCCCAGTCTTTGCTCCTGTGTTCGCCGGAGTGGTGCCCCTGTACAGGCGTGGCGTCCAAGGGAGAACCAGTAAAGCATTTATTACAGGCTTTGCAGTCCTGTATTATACTGGAAAGCACAGAGCCAGTCATGCTTGGCCTTTAACTTCCCTCTGAAGTTCAGCCATACATGAAAAGAGAGGGCTCTGGCCCACTAATATATTCCTGGTTTTATTTTGTATCAGAAAAAAATGAGGAATGCCGTAAAGATGAGAAGGAAAGGGGGAAAAATATTGTGTTTAAAAATGTAAATGCAATCTTTTGAGTTAACCCCCCCCCCTTTTCATTCACTCACAGTTTGCTAATTAAATATCACATGGTAACACTTGGAATGCCCAGCAGAGCTTTTGAACCAAAGATCTGTGAAAAATCCTTTCTGAGCCTTTGTGCGTGGGCTGTCTTCCATAACTTTCTCTCAAGGAACAATGTAGGGACGAACGGACAGGAAGCAAGACTATTTTCTTACCTTTTACTGGGCAGGGCTCTAAGTGGAAAATCTGTCTTTGTAAAAGAGGATAAGAGCGAGTCGAATTAGCCCAACTCTTCTTGTGTTATTTTTTCTTCCGCTTTTTTTTTTTTTCCTTGAAAGATCACCCCCCTTTTCTCATCACTCTCCTTAAATCGCATCCTCATTGGTGGGTTGTACTTTTCTTTTTTAGGTCAGGATTTTTCTTTTTTATCGATGTGTTTAGGGACATTTCAATGGTGTTTTATTGCTGTGTATGTCATATTAAGGGGGACAATGGGAAGGACATCAGACACACCCTAATTTGGGATTTCTCTCTTCTCTTCTGCCTTTTCTTTCTTTTGGGTATGTTTGTCCATTGTGTGTGTCCTGGTCGAAGGAGAGACCCTCCTCCACAGAGCTTGCAAGAAGAACCAAGTGGAAACGATGCTTCAGATCCTGGCGCTTCCTGGCACAGACGTCAATGTTAAAGGTAAGACTCGTTTTCCCCCTTTTTTTTTTTTTTTGCAACGTCTGTCCCACCGTCATCTCGCTGCGCACCGACTGTTTGCTCTAGGATTTCGAAGAGCTTTTAGCAATGAGGAAAAAAAAGAGGAGAAGAAATAGGAGTTTATGTGCGTTTAACCTTTAGCTAAAATGTAACGGGTGTGCATAGAAAGCATGGGGTGGGTTTGAGGTCTCTGATTTAAAGATTTATTTGAACATCTTTTTCTATTTCAGGCTAACTGTTTTTAGTCCAATATAGTAATTTGCCGTCCTTTTTGTGAAAAATGCAGTTACAAAGGCTTCTCTTATTTTGCAGTTGCGCTTTAATAGCCTCTCAAGTTGGTATCTCAGTTGGTATTTGATATCCAAAATGTGATCAAGTAGAACAATGGGCAGAATGGTGAATTTATTGTAGTCGAGATGCAGTTTTTTCTTAAAAATGAGGCCTGTGTTGATTGAGACTGAACATATATTGTTGCAAAGTCCATTCTTATGAGATAAAACAAATCTACATTATGATGTTGTCTTAAAAAAAAAAGGAAATTGCTGCATAAATCCTAAAAAGATAGCACAACTATTGTAATGTTTCTTAGAAATCTAGATTTTTTTTAATTATATGGTTCGCGTACTTTGACGATGGTCAGTGATCTACTCGTTACGCCAAACTATTTGTGAACACGTTTTGTTTTTATTTTTTAAGCCCCTCAGTTAAGTCATATTAATGTAGTTTGTTGTCTGTAAAGAATAGATATTGACAATGTCTTTCATGTTCTTCCAAACTTTTGTGTATACAGCTTGAATGACTTTGCAATGTGTTTCATTTGCATTTCTTGGATATTTTTCAGTCGTTGCACAAAAAGTTTTGGTTCCAAGAGCTAACACACAGCTTTGCCACAACAGAGCGGGTTATCCCCCATAACAACTCAATACATATTTCTGAATCTTATTCTTTTATCATGATGCTCATGCAATAGCATACGCAGTCTTAGAGAGCTTTAATATGAATGTCATCTTTTGTTTTGACCGACCCTGTTTGCATGCTTGTTTATGTGTGTATTTGTTTCCTGGTCATGTAGACCATGCAGGTTGGACACCTCTACATGAGGCGTGCAATCATGGCAGCACTGAGTGTGTTGAAGCTTTGCTGCATCACCGCCCCGCCCCTGTCCTCAGTGACCAGGTGGGTGGAGTGAGTCCTTTGCACGATGCTCTGCTAAACGGACATGTGGACATCGCCAAAATGCTATTGCAACATGCAGGTGGGTGAACTTCATCAACTCACAGAGACTCGGTACTTAAAAGAGCAAAGTACTGATTTTATGAGACAGACCTAAGGCTATTCAACATGGATAACTTGAATGTTCACGAACTGAGTTGAACTGAGTTGACTTGAATTGAACTGAAATTATATCAGAAGATACTTTGTTATTTCTTAAAGGGAAATCATATTTTTCAAAATGAAATAAGCAAATGTAGCTAAGCAATAGCTGAGTTTTAGTTCTTTATCTAGTATTATTGATCCTGAAAGTGGAGGCTTAATGGCTGAATGGTGGTTGACCTTTTGAGTGAGAGACTCCATTATTCACATTTTAATGTTAGTCACAGCATTACATCCCTTAATTATTTTTTTTTTTTTTACCATGTATACAATTGTTGGAGGTACATGAATGTTTTCGAGTCTTCGCTGATCTTTTTTGCTGAAAAATGGATATTACATAAACATGTGAAGCAAAGTTACTGACGTATTAGGGAATTAGCCTAATACTGATGAAAGAATAACTCATTTATGTATCCAGGCAATTTTGAATTGGTGTGTTGTATTAATAAAACTTTTATCAGTCAGTATAGAAGTAGATTTTTTTTTCTCAGATTATTTATCTTGTAACAGCATTAAAATATTGAAACTGTCACAGAATTGGTGCTTATTTTGGTCAAATTGAAACACCCTCAACCAGCTCACAAGAGAACTAATCTGTAGAAATAACTATTTAGCTAATGATTCACTACAGTGTCACTAATGTTTCGGCCAAGTGATGCTTTCATTTAGATATCGCCAACAAATGAAGCCTGGCTTACTGACTGATTAGAGTGCTGTTTTTCGACCTTATTAGCAAGGCGCAGTTTTATCAACCTTAAGTAGCCTCTTGTTAGTGTAAGGGATCTCTCGATTAAGGGGCTTTTAAAGGGGCACTCAATCAATCAATTTCACTTTGTTCTTCACAAACTAAGCTTTTGCGTGTGAAAACAGCTGTGTGAAGTCTTCTCTGCCTCTGCAGTAAACTCCCCAGTGCTCATGACAGTTTGAAAACCAAATTTTCAGTGGAAAATCTCTATTAGAAAACTGCAGTTTGGAGTTTAATAGACACCTGGTAATTGCCTGTGAAATCAATCTAACTCGGTGGTTCTCAAATTGTTGGACGGACACGGGTGACGGGTTGGACAAATATGGAGTTAAACAACACTGGGCGGTACTAAGTATGTGTTCACACCACAGTAACAGATTTGCCTCAGTTGCTTTTTTTTTTTTTTTTTCTTTTTTGGCATAGCTCAGTGCCAGTTCACCTCGGCTCATTAAAGACACACAAACTGAAGCAAAGCACAACCTGAAAGTCGCCAAAACATATGCTCATAATAAACTGTAACTTTACCTGTAACGCATATCAAAAGGGCTGTCTAGGCTTTGTAATGAACAGCAGCACAGTCTCCACTTGCTACGTTGTCCCGCGTTTAGTTGTCAAAATGCTAGTTTTAAATAGAAGAAGCATGCTCTAAATATTTGGGGCAAGGTCTGTTAAACGAAGACTAAAGGACTAACAGGACAGATCCATAGCTTTGGAGCTGTGCGAATCACAGATGATTTTTTCACTGTTGCTGCAGGAGTTAACATAAACAAAATGTTATGTATTTAGCTTATGTTACTATTGTAATCTGACCAGGTTAGTACAACCAGTACATTTAGAACTGGTTCAGTTCTAAATATTCAGGGAACGGCCCATTCAAAGTAGTCCCTGGGTCAACTTCATGGAAACCCCACTGCTTGCATGGAGTCATGTCAGGTCAGTGGGTGGCCCTTAAATTAGGCCCAGGACAGATTTACATTTAGATTTACATATTCTACAGAATATTAATATGTGTGTCTGTAATCATCTCTGAATGTTGCCTGAGTGATTGGCTCTGAATACCACCTCAGTGTGTTTACACGTGTATGTAGTGCTGTTCACTTGTGATCAGATCACCCAGGGCTCATGTTAGAACCGGGTATGAACAGGGCCAAAGATGTTATTAATTTGCATTATGGAAGGTGTTGATCTAAAAGCACTTCATTTCGTACTTCAGGTTGCATGCCCTAATCAGTTTCTTTGCATATCCGGATTGTTTTCTGACTGATTTTTCAGAAGTCATGGCGGCTCTGCTACTGGGATCCAAATCACATTGTGGTGGTTTTAGCTGCCATTCTGATCGGACTTCATTTCAAATTTTTCCGTCTTGACTCTCTGGTCACTCAAATTTTGTCTTCTGTGTAACTCAATGCGACACACGACAACTTCAAATAGATTGCTGCTTCCAGCAAACAACTATGGAGGATAGCAAATTGTGGGCAGATACTGAAATAATTGCCAGAAATCCATACAAAAGTCTAAACTTTTTTAGTGGACTCCAATCCTGTGTTTACAGTTGGACTGTGCTCAATTTTTTATTTTCTTCTTTTTTTTGTTATTGTTTTTATTGGTCTTTTAGGTCTTTTCTTTTGAAGAGGATTTGTGAGAAAACTACTAATGTCTTCTCACAAGTCTTCAAGTCCGCATTTGTCTGCTTCTTTACTGGGAAAATCCAAGATCATGAGTATCATCTCTCTCTCTGTCTGCCTTCGCAGCTTGTCTTCATAATCCACATGCAATCATGCACTGCAGAATCCGTCCAAACAGATTATAGCATCCCCACATAACATATCTGCTGATGTCTTTTTGACAAGATTAAAAGAGTCATGATCGTCCGCTTGCAAAAAATGTACTTGCAGGTTTTTGTGGAAATGTGTCACAGCAGAAGTAGTGTTATGTATCTGCGTGTTTGCATGCCACATGCAGTCAGAGCTCAGACGGGTTGAAGCGAGCATGACGGCTGTCAGAGCTCAGCAGAGGATAGCATTGCGGGCTGTATGGTAGCAGGTGGCAGAGGACATGTGTGTGTATTTTTGGGTAGTGTTGGGAGGAGTGCTATTTGCCAGCGATGAACAAGTCTCCCTTGTAACATACCTCTGCCACAGCACACTTCTCAGTTTGACTAATTATAGCTAATTTGATTTGACTTTCCCATTAACACATGTACATATTCTGTCCTCAAAAAATAAATTAGACTGGGATTGTTTAGTCCCGGAGAGGAAACAAGAGAGCACTTCCCTTTTTCCTTTCTCAGTGACTGAAGAGAGAAAATTAAAAGAGGTCAGATGAAGCAGCTATCTGTATCTGTAAAATTAAAGGAGGAAGTGAGTGAAAATGTGTGCGTGTGTGTGTGCACCGCAGACGTCTGGCTTACTGTCTAGGCCAGGTCTCTTTGCAGGGAACAAACAGAACAGCAGCAGCGAGAATTCTCTCAGTTTGAAGCACCTGCAGGCTTGTATATTATCTTTCTTTTTCTCGCCTGCTCTCTACTGACTGTTTGCCATTTCCTCCCACCTCAATGGCGAGTTGTCTAAAGGCTACAGCAGGGAGTTGGTGAGGAGGTGGTCCTCTTGACTCCAGGCTATACCGTCTCTCATGGTCTCTTTTCCATGATCTCCATTTGGTTGCCATGGACACCATCGATAAGGCCAGTCTTTTTCCCCTCCCTTCTTTTCTAGATCTTTAAGTCCAGCCTTTTTTAAATGTGGAAAGTTTTAGCTTCAGGGGCTAGATCGTGCTTAGTTACCGTAACCATTATGTTGTTGCTCACTCCGGCTTTTACTTTAAACTCAAGCCGCAGTTTTTTGCTTGTGGCTGCATTTCTAACATCCATTCATCAGACTTCTTTTTAACTTTTGGCCAGGTAGCCTTGCTGCGCAGTCCCATGGTTAGAAACCAGGCTAGTGGGCCAGATGCATTTCCATTACTCTGCCTTGTTATTTATTATATTCCTGTGTATTTTATTCTTGTGAGGACCAGCTGCATTTCTTGAGACTATATTTTTCATCGAGGCATTCACCCTGTTGTCCTAGTTGTTTCCAGCAGACAAGCTGAACCGAGCTGCCAAAGTTTTGGTTGGCCAGAGAGGGCAACACTGACACTGGCACACCAACAAAGCCTTTAGTTGGGAATGATCTCACCCCTTTGTAAGCCTGTCTGCTTGGAGGCCTGTGCTCCGTAAATGAGTGTGTATGTGTGCATTTTTATGGGTGAATTGTATGGGGGTGAAATGGATAGATCCCCACGCCCCCCACTACCTCAGTCCCTCTAGGCTTATGAAGCTGGCAATGAAAGGATGCCATGGCTGAGGGCAAGGCTGACTCTGCTCTCTTCCTTTTCTCCTCCCATTGCCCAAGGCTGCCCCACATGACCCCTTGTCTGTGTGTTTGGCTTGTTTTTATTCAAAACTGAAGTGTCCTTGGCTATGATTTTGCTGCATGTATGCAAAAATATTTTCCAAAATCTCAAATCCTGTAATGGTTATATGCTGGCTTGCAGTTACGTATCTGCAAGAGAGTGTGCTGGCGCTCGTCGTGCCCCTTCTTTCCTCAGCTGGTAGAAACATTTGAGTTTTGCAGGGTGGCCAAGGCAGCCGGTACTTCTTATTGGAGTGGAAAAAGACCTGGAGCCTTTAGCTGTGCAGCTCAGAACTGGCACACAGAGGAGGCGTGTCAGTTAGCAAAGAGGGTGGAGGAATAAAGAAAAGAGCCTTTAAGATGTCACCGTCCAGACCCGTGACAGTAATCACTGATGCCCTATTCTTAATACTGTTCACCACGTTAGTAAGCACAGCTCGTCCACCTCAAGTTGTCAACGGATATCAGCTTATTGTTGTTCGTGAAGAGGAAAGAATATTGGACCAGAAAGAATAGTTCAGGTTAAAATGTTTTTTTCTTGTTTCTCTTCACTGAGTTTTCTAATTTCTAAGTTTTCTTGAGCCAAGTTCAGAGAAGGTAGGAGAAATTGCCACTGGACTGCTCCAGTTTCCTTTTTGTATTTGTGCATGTCTTCGGTGCTCACACAAACACACTTGCTTAATGCACCAGGTCCCTTAGTCCCCACAGATCTCGATGTGAACAAGTGTTTGTGGAGCAGAGAGATGTCATTTGCTCAGTGGCACAGGAAACACACAGTCCCCTCAGACTGCTGTATTCAATCGTGGTTTGTCTGTGTCTCTTTCTTTATCTCTGTCATAGATAGACACGCACACACTCAGGTAGAGGTTTAGACACACTTGGGCCTTTGCTGTCAACACGGTAAAGGAGTAAAGAAAATTCATCCTGCTCGGCTCTCATTTCCCGGTGGGTCCTGAACTGGTAGCTGTGAGGAGCTGAGCGCTCGCACTATTAGAGGTGAGGCTGTGTTTGGAGCCCTCGGCTTCACTCGGGTGCGATGATGTTTCAACTGGAGGTTTCTTCAGGCTGTAGTTCAAGGACTTCCCTCGCTGGGAATTTTTAACTAGAGTCCCCCTCCTCCCTTCGCCCACACATACACATATAACCCCACACAGACTTTCTTTTTGTCTTTTTCGGGTGGTTGCCAGGGATTAAATCTGGAGCTTGATCCAACATTCTTCCTGATTGCTCCTCGCTATTCTCCATGAGACTCCATTTCAGATATAAACGTGTGTGTGTGTGTGTGTGTGTGTGTGTGTGTGTGTGTGTGTGTGTGTGTGTGTGTGTGTGTGTGTGTGTGTGTGTGTGTGTGTGTGTGTGTGTGTGTGTGTGTTTTTATACAGATCAGGGCCAGTTTTAAAAAGGGATGATGATTTTGAGATTTTCTATCAAAGTTTTCCTGCCTACTTAAGTCTAGTAGCACTTATAATGCATGAACATATGATCTTTCCTTTTCTTGCGCCTCTTTTTGAACAGCTATAATTTAGTGAGGACCAAGGCTACGGTCGTTGCCAGCTTCTGTGAAAGGAAAAGCCGACAGGCCAAGAAACAATTAAGAAGTTTTACTTATTTTCCTGTCCTTTTTCAACCCCAAGGTTCAGTTGGAGTTTAATGTGTCTTTATTTGTAAGGAATGGAAGAATTTGTAGGTGCTGAAAACATGCTCTCTCCATCTGCAAAGAAAGTTAAGTTTCAAGGTGTAATTTCTTTCATTTCTTATCTCTAAGCTGATTGGGAAAAATAAAACAGCGCGAGGTCAGGATGATGTTGTTTTGTTCGTTGTGAAGATGTTTCTCTGTGCTGTAGCCATGACCTTAAATCGCCATGCACTCAATGAGAATATAATGGCGAGGCTCTTGAAATTATTTTTCCGACATCAGTTAAAATGTTCAGCAACCACTCAGAAAGGAATTTTACTGCTATATTGAAAAATAATGTTGATAAAAGAGAAAATGCGAAAGAAGAGTTTGCACCAAAGTTCATCAACAAGAAGGCAACAATGGAAGATGTCTGAACTGTGGAGTGAGTCATAGAGTGTAAATGAAAACATTCAAAAGCATTGAAGTGTGTTTTTTAGACCAATATTTGGATGGCAAGCTGCATCCTGCAGTTTGTGCAGAGTGCTTAAATTGTCACAGTACTAGTGGAAGTCTCCTGTTCACCTCTGAATTGATAAGCAGTAGAAGAATGGTGAGTACAGTAGGTGCTCGTATTCATTCTTTCAACTGGAATTGAGGTTGAAGTCCTCAAATTTAAGTTTGCCAGCAGAATTTAATTGGCTTTCTATTTGGCTCTTCTTTTGTAATTCAGAAAATACCGAAACGATCTTGTAATTTACTTTTTCATTGTGTCACTTCTTAAAAAAAGCTTTTGTTCTGTAGCAGAAGAAAAACCTGGAAGGAGAAAGGACCATAGAGATTCAGAGTAAACTTGTAAATTGTATTTTTTTGTTTTCTTCACAGTAAAGTGTCCAATGTTTTCCAGTTAGCAAAAAGCAGTCAGCCCTTAATGTGATTCATCCAACTAAACTGTTTTCACTTTCTTTTAGTGTATCTTGCTTTAGGCTACAATGGATGTTTGACTGAACGTTTTTTACGACCATGTAGTTTTTTTTGGTTATATTTTATTTAGTTTGTTTCTGGTTTAAAAAAAAAAATGTCTTATGTTGAATTTTTAAGGTTTGCTACCCATTTTTGTCCTTGGACTCTTGACTTATCCGGCAGTCAAAGTTTCCTTTTAGTTTGTGGAATAGCAGAACATCTGTGCTAAATGGATTGGCACAAAATGTTATGCATTCAACAAAATGCTTCCTTTCTTTTTTCTTTTTTCTTTTTAATCCAAAAAAGATACAGTTCCCACAGCAACACTTGAACTTTGAGTTTAGTGCTCATTAGCAGCTTGCTAACATGCACTTACCTCCTACACATCAGCATATAAACATCGTCATTTTGAGGACGTTTATGTGCTGACGCGTGTAAGCTGTTTGCCTTACCTCTCGTTGGGCACATTGAACATTTGAAGTGCAAGAAAATAAAAACACACTCTCAGTTGTATAAGACTCAGTGAGCTAAATTTCTGTTAAGTTATGACAATAAGAGCTTTATAGGCACTGAAGTACATGGGTTTTAGTTGTCTTTTCTGTGCCTCTATCTCTCTGCAGTCTTCTGTCTTCATAAATAAAATTCTAAACTAGTATTTCTTGGCATGCACAGTGTAAGCAACTAAATGTGAGTATGTGCATTTGATTAAATCACAAAAATGCTTCAGTTTTTGTTCTTCAAATAGGTGGGGAGACCTTCCCTTAGCCTATTACTGAAGCAGAGAGGCATTTTCAGCATATTCTCATGTGTAGCTGGTGTTTCTTTTTCCTGCATCTGATGCTTCTCCGCCGGCTACTCTGGTGCTTCACTCGGTTGTTGTTTTGGCTGTTGTTTCTTGTCACTAGCTAGCAGGTCCCTGTGGATACGGGGTGCCATGCCCCTGGCTGCAGTTCACACACTCACGCAGCCTTGCTTTTTTTCTTTTTTTCAGGCAGTAAGAGAGAAAGAGTATGAGGATGTTTACCATGCTGTGGAACTGCCTGCTTCCCAGCTTGTCTGCCTCAGCCCCAGCCTCAGACCAGAGACAGAAAGAAAGAGGCATAGGGGGAGGGAGCTCTGCATCTTTCTATCCTTCACTCCCTCCCTCTTTTTTTGCGCCAATTTTTCCCTTCCTCCACTCATGCTTTATATTCCTTGTCTTCGCCTGCCCTCTAAAGGCCAAAGGGCTTTGCGCTCTGTATGTAAATGTGTGTGTGTGTGTGTGTGTGTGTGTTTATGTGTGTGGCAGCCAGACTGCATCTGGCTGGTGCATCAGGCAGTGGCTTCTGCTCACCACGTGAATTCCCTCCCTCTGCTGTAGCTTCAGAGCTTAGGTCTTAGTGGGGTATTTTCACAATCATGCACATATGCACACATACACACACACGCACGCACAAAGGATGGTGTAATTACCCTATGCTCTCATGTAATCCCTCAGGTGTTGTATTTATCTCCACTGCAGCATATCTGACACCCAGCACCAATACCTGGATTCACTTCAGTCACCGTCCCTGCACCAAAAACCATTCCCCAGGCTGTAATCTCATAGCACTGTGTGCGCATGTATATGTGTATTACTCTATAAAAAAGTACATGATACTATTTCCAAGTCTTCTTTTCAAATGTTGAGATATACAGTTTAACACTGAATATGACCCTTGACATGTGTATAAGTACTGTTGTGGTGGAGCATCAGTGTGCGCTCCGTGTCCCCTGATATAGTGACGAGTTGACAATTTATTTTCTTGTTGTGTGGGTTAAACATACAAGTATAAAAAAGTATGGAAAAGTTGATACTTGATGGGAATAAAAGAAGAGAAAGTAAGGCAGGTAAATATGCAAATGTGACAAACTGCATATGGAACCAACAGTTAGCTTTCAGGCAAACAGATCTACAATCAAACAAAAGGCCTTGCAAGCTTTCAGGCAAGCCAAGCCCAAGGCCGTGCTGCAGGGGCCCCCTCCTCCACGCATCAGTGTCATCCCTCTGATTGGAATCCGTCTGTCAGCTGAGTTTGACATGGTGACGGTGGGGAACACTGGGAAACAGTGCTGCTGTTCTTGCATCTCTTTATCTCGCCCTAGTGATGTGCACGTTCTATGGGGAGACAGAGCTGTTTTAGAGACATGACAGACAGGAGGACTAAAAACATTGTTATTTTATTTCTGAATTTTCACTTTTCGCTTATCTTTCAGCAGAGCAGAGTGAGAGGCAACTTCTTCTGTGACTCATTGATTTTAAAACAATGCAATGGAGTTTAACAACGCACCTATTTCAGCATCCTACTTGTGGTGTCAGTGCCACTATGTCAGGTTGCTATCATTTGTGTTATTTATCTTTAGTGTTTTGCCATAACCGTGTATGTCATGCACATATTTGAGTTCTGTTAATTTGATTTTATATGTTCATTACACCAGGTGGTTTACCAGTTAAAGATTTAAAGCTGAGTAAAAGTTAAAGCTGGTCTTCCAAAGCAGGTCTTTTATTTCAGCTTGTCCACAATGAACAATAATAAATCCACTCTTCTGAAGACATAGTGTTGCTTGTGGCCATTTGTTTACATGAGGTACTGTTGCAATCCACATTTTGGTCAACCTGCTGCAGCTTCTTACAATGTGTCATGCCTGAGTTGGTTGGCCTCGCACATTACAGACACTTCTACTGAGTGAGCATAATAGCGAAGACAGCTTGTTATAGAAACCCAGTGATTATAGCCTGCTGTGAACACTCTCCCTCACATATACCAAATCCCTCCATCTCCTTCCCCTCCTTTCTCTTGTGGCCACTTTGATCAAATCTGCACTCAAACGTCCTTGACTGCTGCCCTCAACTACTGACCCCTGCATTCAAAATTTCCACGCTTATGTAAAAGTTTATGTAGATTAATGCCTCAATTTATGCAGATTGAGTTTTTGCCACTCAGACTTGAAGCAATAAAAGGTAGCTGAGCGCTGACCTCCCTGCTAACAGCTACGTGAGCTCTCACTGATTATCTCACAACTGCTCTTCTGCAGCAGACAGCCATGAAGAGCAATTTACCTTTTTTGTTGTTATTTTTGCTTTAAATCGTGTAATTCAAATCAAAGCTGTCTTTTTTATCAAAATGGCGTCTGGAGAGCCCAGTAAGCACGGTTTGTGTCACGATGCAACACACATACACAAGATTGTCCCTCCTTTAAAACATCATGCTTCCTGCAGCCCCACAGTGTCTGTCAAACAGAAAAACAACTGCCAGCAGTAGTATCAAGCAGCCTTTCAGCTGTCTGTGTGTCATGCAGAGCCTCCACAGAGCCGTAAACGCGCTCATAAGTGGCAGCAGCATTGCCAAGGTTGAACAGTCAAGTGCCATCAAGAGCAGTTTGCCATAGAAATAGGTCTATCTGAAAGCAAACAAAGGGTTCACTCTTAACTCGGCCCCCTTCTCGTAAGCTAAATACGCACATGCCTGTCTGACACTGGAACATTGCTTTCAGCCCGAAGAGAGTATAGAAACAAGAAAGCAAATGCCACAATTGCAACTTTACGGGCTTTGTATTACGGAGAAATTAAAAGTGTTACATTTAGCTATGACTGTCCCGTTTGGTTGGAATGCAGTGAAGCAGGGCTGAAAGGATAAAATCAAGGTTGGTGAAGACATTTTTGTGTTTTCAGAGTTGTGTTTGTCACACATTCACAAATGATTTGAATTGATGTGTAACTTTGCCATCATGTCCCCGCAAAGCACATTTTCTCTAAACTCGAACTTACATGACACAGCAATTTTTCTCATGGCACAGTCGAGGTTCGTTGCGAGTCAGTGGCCCACAGTAGCACCTTTTGTCAATGTCAGCGGTGATGAGCTCGCTTACAGCAGTGCATCAGAAAAGCAGAGTGTCCGTCAGGTCACTAACCCTCTGCGCCTTTTATACCAACACAAAGTGACCCGCCAGTCACAGAGCTGAGGCGAGGTGTCAGCTGAAGTTAGTGCTGAAGTGAGCTAATAGCCCTGTCTGGCATTGGGGGCCTGGGGAAAACAGCTGTTCATTTAAACCTATCACTTCACACACTTTAGGTGAGAGTTTCTCTCAGCGTGTGTGTATTGTAAAGCATATGCATTTGTGCGTGTGTGTACGATTCATTTCTTTTGCTGTGTCCTGCCATTGACCCGTGTCGTGTTTCTTCCGCCTTATTTGATAATGATGCTGCAGTCTAAGGTTGCTTGGCTGCAAGTCAATTGTGCCAGTGTTATGATGCCAAGACTGATGCTTCTGCTGGTTGTTGACAAAGTTCTAATTAACCTCAAAATCTCAGGCCACTCTGACACCTCTCAACTGCACTGCTGCTTGCTGAAATTACAAGTGGATATTAGCTCCAAGATATCTGCTTTTAAGTTTAATACCTTATATTCTCTTTCCTAAGTTTTCAGATTTGTACTCGCAGATGTTGCTCATAGCCATCGCATATCTTTAGATCTGTCTTAAATACGTTTTTAATCCCATTAAAATAAACTTGTTGACTTTTGAGAATGGATTAACAAATTCTGGTGCACAATTACAATTACACTCCCTGTTTGGAGAAGTATAAAAAGTATTTGTAGTATTTTCTGTGAGCATTTTTGCTGATTGTTTCCTCTTTTTGTAGTAATTTTGATCCATGCAAACAACCTTTTTAGTGCTATAATCATGGAAATGCAAACGGAGCATGTAGCAGCTTTCATTTGTGTGAGATATGTCTGTGACCAGAAAAAGAAAATGCTATGTGATCTAATGCTAAACACCTTTGTCCCCACCAGGCTCGGTCCTTCTCCGGCAAACTGACGGAGACGGACGGGTCCCGCTGGACTTGGTTTCTGCGCCAGGTCAGCGGGAAGACCTCCTCCAGAGTGCGCAAGTCGGAGACTCGACCCTGAGTAACAAAGTAACTGAGGTCTTGAACCTTCCCCTCCTGGAGGCCGGTTCTTGTCTGCTCGGTCACCTCTTTTTCTCCTACCAGCTGGAGAAGGGTTTGCCTGGCCACACACAGCCCAGCGACAAGCTCCAGAGCTTGTGCTACAAGCTTGTCAAGGCCCTGGAGACATACCCTGTCCAAAAAGTGACTTTGGGCTGGACAGATCAGCGGGTAGTGAGGCTTGTGGAAGATGTAGAGATGCTTTTGGAGCTCAGCCAAGGGAAGCACCAGGAACAGGTGTCTCCAGCTGTGAGGGAGTGCAAAGGAGAGAACACACTGTTTCTAATGGAGATTCTGGAGAAACGGGTCTTGTGGGGAGGTACTAGTTGCTGATCTTTGACCAAAATTTACCTGATTTAAAAAAATACCTGCATACACAGCCCGTCATTGAATGTTACGAAAAAACACAACTGGTTATTACAAGGTTATACGATGGAACAAGTCTTTAAGATGCTTACACAGGAAACTCTGTGGATTTGTGCCTCCAGTATAATGTTTTCATTTAGTAAGCATGGGATTGAGCTGTATGTTCAATTCTACAGAGATGCCATTTTATTCTGGCTTTGTTCATGAATCAGTTACAGAATATACCAATTATTTTGGTCTAAAATGTTGTTTCCAAAAGATTATGATATGTAAAATTGTTTTTATTTTGAACTTTTTCACTTGTATATTTTTGTATGACAATACTAACATTTCGGTGTTGACTGTGACTACCTCAAATTTGACTTTTCTATGGCTACTTTTCCTAATGTTTGTGTTGTCATATGTTCATAACTGTTATTTTTGACACAATAAATTAAAACGCAACAAATGATAATCTCACTACCTGAAAATGGTGTAAGAAAATGTTGGCATATTAAAACTGCAGTGGTCCAATATTATTTGTAGAGGCATGCAAAGGTTTGAGCACAGTTAACACAATTACAATTTGAAGCAATATTTTTTTTATCTTTCATAGTTTCAGAATAAGAAAGGAAAAGGGCCCAAACTAAAAGTTAGGACGGCAAGTAACACCCTGTCTGGCAAATACAACACCTTTTAAATACTTTTGTAGCCGCTCAAAGCCCGAGATGTTTGGTCATTTGAGTATTTTTGAGAGGGTTTTTTTATTTTTTACAATGTTTTCCAGTGTTTAATTTCTATCGTTCTTTCCTCCAGCAGCGAAATGTTCCTTATGCCAATGGCTGCAACAAAGCATGATCAATCCCCATGCTTAATAGCTGCAAATTTTTTTCATGAAATTCTACAACTATTTTACTCCAAACATACTGTTGTTCTTTGCATCAGTCTTACTTTTTCATTTTCGTGTTGTCACGCTGAAGTTGGTGATGACAACGTCTGAAAGATTATTCTCTGGCATGCTTCTGGCATGAAGGACATGTCTGCGCAAATATGGTTGCAAAGCAGAATGGTCCAACATCACACTCAGGTCTTTAGCAGTCAAAACTAGGGTTTGTATTTGCCTCACCACCAATGCAACAAGCAGCTCCCTGAAAGTGCTCTTGAACATCTAGACCTCAGTGTGACCGGCACCATTCCTCTTATCTGTCGTTTTATAATTACATTATGAACTAAGGAAATGGCTGCCCGAAAATCTTCTTCCTGGCTAATCTTGCTTAAATCTTATCTTTTACTGAATATATTTTGGAGATCAGTTAATCTTTTACTCATTTAAGTTGAAGTAGAAATGTTGACCCGTGCCCAAACTTTTGCATTCAAATTGACCCTGGAGAGCTAGCCTGGCTGACGCGTCCACAATCTCGATGAGATGGTGGTCTGGGAACTAGGTGTGCATTTTCTCGTATTTGAGGCGTGGTTTACGAATGCCTAGAGCCGTCTATTGGGCGCTACGAATGTCTATCAAATGGCGTCTGGTTCTTCCCATGCTGCTTTACGCGCGATTCAAAGCCAATTGTATCACTTATACCAGATGACGTATGTAGAGCGACAGAAATTCGACGAGGAAGAAGAAGACGACGCGTTGCTCTTTTTTAAAAGTAAACTTGCGTTCTAAGCTACTTAAAACACTTTCTAAGGCTGCATCGAACGGTAACGTTGTGTCCGCTGCCATGTTGGATTAACACTCTACAAGCTTCGGTGTCGCGCATAGACGTTGTCATCGTCTTGCTGCCCCCCCCCGTTCTGTGATTGGTTCCCTAACTCAGGCAAAAATAAGGGCGGTGGTTTCCAGGCTGCCTTTGCAGTGTGAATAAAATCGCGTGCAAAGCAGCATGGGAATTCCCAGGCTACTGGAGAGCAGGAAAATTAACCGCTTCACACTGCTCAACAGAAAAAAAAGGAAGTGCATTTGGGCCAAGTGTTGGCATGACTAAAGTGGACAAGGCTGCAATGGAGGTGAGGAAATTGAACCTGCAATGAGAACATGAGCATAGCTGGTATCCAGGACTGAGATGAGTGACCCCATCTTCCATCGCATTGCTGTTGTCTCCAGTGTTGCTTAGAAAATGAGCTTGTCTATGCAGAAAACAATTGCTTCAATAATCCAGACACTCTGAAGATGATAAAAATATTTAATCTTGTTTGTTTTCTTTTTCTCCCAAAATAAGCCACAGACATCAGATGCATTTCATTATTCAAAATCAGAGATACACATCATAATTTCCCCCTCCTGACCCAACCATGACTCAGCTCTTACAGCGATCCTGTCTGAAGCTGTCATTGGTCGGAACAGGGCTCATGAAGACAATGTCAAAAGCAGGCAACATTGCAGACGGAGAAGACGGATCTTAAAAAAATGAGGCAGGCATACACCTACTTTACAATATTATCACCAGACCATCAACAGGCATACTGTATAAAACCCAACCATAAATTAATCAGCAGTAGCTATGTACAGTATCCTTTAAAAAATAAATAGTCTCATTTCAACACGGTGCAAATAAAAGTGCTTCTTTTCCTTTTCAACTGTCAGTCTGATACATTCTTGTGATTTATCTTCCCTACGTCATAAAAAATTAAAACACTTTGGTTTGCTTCAAAACGGAACCAAAACCACTTAAATAACCAAAAACTAGAGAATATTTGGATGCAGTACCACACAACAGACACCACAATATAATGTAAAATGACTACATACAGCAGAAGACACATACATATCAGGTATTCAAGCAGTCCTTCAGGCATTATAAAAAATAAATAAATCAAAACACCTCTTCAGTCACAGAGTTGTTGAGGTTTTAATCAGTTTGTGGCGCTGCTCTCAGGGGACGGTGTGTTACTGTCTTTCAAGTGGATTTAAAAAAGAAAAGAAAATCAGTGGCACTCTGAAGATAGATTCAAGCCTGCTAATTTAAGCAGGGAGATGGATGGATGAGGAGGGAAGAAGCATGAGAGAATGGAGACGATGGTACGGAGATGGACAGATGAGGTAAGACGATGACAAAATGGCAGAGGAGAGCTCTAGCTGCAGTGAGCAGAGGGTTTAAAGTGTTAAAGACAGGCAGACAAAAGGGGGAGAGGGAGCCGAGAGAAGTAGAGGCAAGGGGAAATGGAGGCAGGGATCAATAGGATGAGAGGATACCTCCTCAAACGTAGCCTGTGCTGTGATCTTTCAAGAGATGCTCGTTGAGAAGCCCAGGAGACCGTCCCTTCAGACAGGGTCGCAACCCTGCTTGCTGACGAATGAGGGAACCGCAGAGAGAGCAAACGGAGGAAAGCGTGACGGGAAGTGGGATCTGAAATAGCATAAAACACACACACACACACACACACACACATTCCTTCATCCCTGACATCTCAGGCCTAAGTCCCCTTGGAATCTTGTCTTGTCACACAATGACTTGCTGCTCATCTAGCATATCAGCAAACTCGACACCAAATAACAGCTGGCGCTTGTGCTGCACCACACACACTCATACACAAACAAACGCTCATACACTCACTATGACTAAATCTAGGCATCAGTCTACAGCTGGAGGGGAGATATAATTGTAACACACACCAACGCTGAGAGAAGCAACATGTCTTTGATTGCGTAAACATGTATATGCAAACACTCTTACGCAGTGCATACACAGCTCACACATACAAGCCTCTGTCTCTGTTAAGGCTGATCAAAGTTGAGCTGTGGGCACAGGAGGTGGGGCAGATGGAGAGGGCGGCCAGCCTCGGGCGATACATCACAGAGAGCATGTTTGTGTTTGTGTGTCAGTTTGTGTGTGCGCCTGAGAGAGAGAGACTATTCCTGCTCAAGCACGACGTTATGTTTTCATCTGCAAGCAAGTAGTTCGAGTATGCAAGATTTCTTAGTGGAGTTGTGTACTCTCGTGAGAGGATGGAGCTTTTTGTGTCTGCATGCATGCACACACAGAAGTGTGTGTGTGCGTTTTGTGTATAAATGCTTTCATGTGTGGCCGCCAAGGCAAACACACGGAGAGATGAGAGGGATAAGACCAGCCTTTCAAACAAGATTAGGGCTGTGGCTGCCTAAAGGCCTGCCTGATGACACTCTGCATAGACTGGGTGACATCTATATTAACACCACGACAGCAGGCCCAGTCTGCTGTGCCTCGTCACAGCCAGGGGAGGTGTCTCTCTGACTGACTGAGGATGTTCACTTGACATTAAGGGGTTAAAAAAAAAAGCTAAATTATCCTCACATCTGTGAACTGGTGGTACATCAATTGCCTTATACCCAATAGTGTTCATACAGGAAGGAATATATTTTAAGAAAAAACTACTTTGGCGATTGTGTTCAAGCACAAACAGGTAACACAAAACCACAGCCTGTCGACCCAGATTTGTGTTGTGTGGAGGACACATATCTGGAGGCTACTGCCATAATTGCTAATCAACTTGGCTGGTTGAGTAAAGTGGAGACAATCCAAATAACTTCCAGTGAACGTATCATTATTACTACCTTCAAGAGGGGATGAAAACAAGAAATAATTCAGTACAAAAACAATTTGAAAATATAAACATTTTACCAAAATTATTTTACAACTACCGCATCAGCTAAATAAATACTAAACTATGATGCAGAAATATACAAGGCCTGTATTTCTATAAACTTGGATGAACACAAATACTTAATTTTGGAAAAGTAAATAATCTCATCAATCTGGGTTGTCAGGAGCAGCCCATATAGCTCATATAAAAACCATTCTATCCATGATGCCATCAATACGTGCCTTTAAAATCAAAAGCATTACGTTAGAATGATCATTTTAGAGTTCACTTGCACTCATCTTGTGTCCTTAAAAAATGACACATCAGGAAACTGTATGGTACACAATGAAAGATAAAGACAGAAGTTAAGTTTAAGAGAACAAAATGGGAAAAAGGATAAAAAAAAAAAAAGGAAGGATGGTTGTGATAAGCTGCTCAAGAGCAGCCTTCCTCTGCTCCTCGGTGTCCAGCAATAGACCAACAGGAGAGAAGTGGAGAGGAGAGGAGTCGGTGGGCGGACGCAGCGATCTACCCGGGGTTGTTTTTCTTCCTTTTATTTGGACTGGGATTGGGATCCAGTTTCAGCTCTCGGTACTGCACCTGTTAAAACACACCGAGAGACATGCACACGAGCACACACACACACACACACACACACACACACACCACCCGGTCAGGTGGAAAGAGCAAAGGATGCTTGAATAGCACAGAGACCCTCCAGAGGCTCCGGTCCAGCTGCGTGGAACAGTGGCCTCAGGGAAGGGATTACACACTGATTACAACGTGCACGCACAGATGCAGACTCTCACATGTGCACGCACAAACGCAGTATATGTACACTGTTCAAAGCTCCAAAAACACTCAAAGACGCAACACAAAAATACACGTACACACATATTTCCACAGATATATAACAGTGGCCTAAGGGAAGGGATCACACAAACAAACAAAGAACAGGGCAAGGGCTCATGGGAAAGCTTGGAGAGACAACAGTCATCTCAACATAGCAAGATGGGGATAAGAGAAAGGGCAGAGCAAAGGGGAGGGAAACAGGCAGCAAACTGAACAAAATGCATCATAACCCTTTCAGTATTCAGAAAAAAACACTGCCAACATATCAGGAGGTTATATGAAAGGGCACTGAATTAGAGACACTATCATTAATTTAGGCAAATGTTGAATAATTTCCTGGCATGGGAGATTTACACGCCAGCACACTCTAACTATTCACAGTGTTTGCCTCAGTCAAGTTACAAACCAAAATACGTTGACAATGTACTCTCCAACATCTTTTTCTCTCAACCCAGGCTGTCTGAGTTGCTGTCAGACAGAGCAGTCTGTCTATGCAGAACTTTCCATCTTTTGAGTATCAAGCTGACGCTGCAGATGACCTCTGCCTGAGGAGGTTTCTGTTTCCATACAAGCTTTCCAGTCCTCAACTTACAGATCCGCTCAAAGGTTTACATGAACTCATAGTGGATGTGGATGGACACATGGGTCGTGTTGGGATTTCAGGATTTTTTTTATTCCTTATTTCTATATTCAAAAAGTCATTGATCATGTTTTTACTAAAATTAGCACATGGTCAATTGTATATACATAAGCTCAAAAATGGAAATATACCGATTTAGATTACTAATTTAGTGGTTTTGTAGGTTCCAAAAAGTTTTAACTTGCTGAGGCCTCTTAACTTCCTGCTAGTTATCATGATTGACAGCAGCTGGTAGTTTCTCAGTGCGGACATAAAAAAGGTTTATTTCACAGCACTCATTGGATGAACCAACACACGGTAAACAATGGAAAAGTTCAAACTGTTCAGTGCAGACCTGTGAAAGAAGACTATAGATTTATGCAAGCCAGGAATGTCCCCTAGAGACATTTTCTATCAGAAGCACATTCCAAGATCCTCAGTTTGTAATTATTGTACTTAAATACTAATTATTGAAGCTACTCAGAGTAGAAAAAAGTAGTAGAAAAAACTCAAACTTCTACCCTTAGCTGAGAGGAAATTGATGTTGAGACAACCCAGGAACCAGAGGGTCAAAGACTTATGAGCTGCACGTTGCTAATTCACCATCATACAAGTTTTAAATTGCCATGAACTGAGAGGCTGCCATCAAATAAAGAAGACTCTGCTCCAAGATCGACACATTCAAGCTGAAATGTGGACGTCATTGTGTTGCAACGTGACAAAAACCACAATCACACATCACAACAGATTGAGGTTGTGAAACAGGTAGTTCTGGCCACCAGCCCATACAAATAATATATAGACTGTGCTTCAATGTAAAATTCTAAAATTAAGTTTTTTTTCCTCATTTTTTTTTACCTACAACCTACTCCTCATCATTGGATTTGTTGCCTATTAATTAAAATTTACCTGAAAAATCATTAACAGCTAACTAACAACTAACGATAAGATGAGGATGATATGAATAGCACAGTTTTTAGCACAAACATGGTAACACACATGCCAACACTGTTGTCCTTTTCATGAAAAGGAACACCAATATTTACTATTGTTTTTTGGCTCTTTTTCTGTCACTTTGTATTTTTGCTGCTGAAAGCAATTTCTTTGTGGGGGACACACTCGATCAATGTTATGTTAACCAGCAGTTAGTTTGTTTGATATTGCTAGTGCTGGCTACTGCTTCTTCCTATTCTTGTTTTGGCTCCCGGGCATATAAGACACTATGGCAACTCACATTCCATCTAGTGGAACAAAGTGGTATTATAAGAAAATCTGGCTCGTCCATAAAGTTTAACTCTTGTATATCTCTAGGCGTCTTATAATATAATGCCATAGGCATTGCTTTTTTTTGTATCTGCTCATATGTCTAGCTGAATCTGTTTTTTTATGTTTTAAACTTTAAACACCTTTAAACTAACATACCAAAAAGAACCAAGAGGGAAATATTCAAGGCATCAAACTATATTTGCAGCATTTCATTTAATGATTAACCCCATGTTAATTAAGTCTAAGTGTGAGCTGACCTGCATTCTGTGACTTGATACATGTCTCCATAGACCGTGGCCGTTCTTGGCCTTAACTGAAAGTAACTCAACAATTTGACATTTGGGAAAATTACTTTCATACTTTCCTGCTGAAACTTAGATGAGAAAGGTCATGCTGCTGCCATGTATGTCAGAAGAAGCTGAAGTTGTAGCCAGCTGTGGGTTAGGTCAGTATAAAAAAAACTGTAATAACAAAGGAAACAGTTTGGCTCTGCGCATTGGCAAGAGCTGACAATGTGCCTTATCTATTAAAGAAACAAATAGATGAGATTTTACGAGAGGGTAATGATCTGGAATATTTCCTGATTTGGACCAGTGACCTCCAGGAGCCCCACTGACTCTGAGGTTGCCAGGGAACCAGGCGACTCCATGAAGTAAATGCTCCCAGCTGAGTATTCCAGCTGTGATTGACTGGAAACCTGTCCAGGGTGTATCCTGCCTCTCACCTGATGGCAGCTGGGATAGGCTCCAGCCTCGCAGCCTATAACTACTTTTGTATCAGTTCTTTGTCACTACTAACTTAAAGGAGACATTATTGATCATATCATCTTGATTTGTGACTTTATATGATGTTCTGTAACATAAATGAGGGAATTTCTCCTATTTCACCGAACAATAACTGATTCTCACTTTCCATAAATCTTTGCATAGATGTTGAGCAGATCTTAAGACCAAAACTGTTGTTATGTGTAAGTGATGGACACAGACACCACAGTGGCTGAGCATCAACAACCAAAGACTGTCACTGGCAGACGCTCACTTTCAATTGTACTCACATGCACACACAAATACAAATACAGTTGCTAGCCTCGACAGATTCAAGAAACTGACAAGCACTAGCCACAGAATCAGAATACTAATAGAAAAATAGACACAACAGTCCCAGCACCAAAGAACCAGCATCATCTGAAGAATTTCTCCAAAGTACTATAGGCTACTCTGCCTGTCGGACTGACTGACACTTTCTCTGATTCTTCAGACAGACAGCAAACTGACGTCAATATGGTATCTCTGTTCTTTCTCATGGTGTCTACTGTGGACGGGAACTGCAACATCTCAGCACTGGCTGGCAACAAGCCTTTATCATCCATCTTGTGCTGGTTCCCACTGTTGGTTCAATGAAGCATTTGGGTCCCCTACCTGCAACCCACAAATACATGCAAAGGAAACAGTATCTGTGTGTTTCTGTGCAAAAATGAAGTCTCATGCCTACACAAATGAATACAACAAAGGGAACACATAGGCACACTCAACACTTCCCACATCAAACAAAAAAGGAGCCTTGCCACCTTTGTATCCTTAAAATCCAATAAAGTCCTCACCCTTCACACATACTAGCCACTTGTGTTTTGTCCTCCTCTGTCTCACAGAGGTGGTCACCAATGTTAAGGTGCTTACAGAGTGGTTAGACCAGCATGTGTTGCTCTCTACGCCTCGCTAGGCAGCCATACTGCCCTGATTCAAATCCGAATCCTCCTCCCAGTTCACAAGGCAAACTAACATCCTCCTGAACAGCTGTACAAATACAACATCTTGTTTGATACAGTGAGGAAGAAGAGAGTGTAAGACATGGTCTGAAGCAATCCAGATGGAGAAATAAAGAGAGAAAATAGTGATAGGAAGCAAGACACAGAAGGGGCTGAAACAGACAACAAGATCAAGAAAGGAAGGGGCAGAGAGCGGGACAAACCAACAAAGGAAACAGGAGAAAAAGCAATGAGAGTGAAGAAGAGACTGGGTGAGAGGGAGGAAGATCTGTGGACACTCTGGTGATGACAGATACTGTTCTCATGTGGGTGTGGATCCTTTTATAGACCTGCCAAATAAAGCAAACAACAGAACAAAAACCCAGGGGACAGAGAAGGGTTTATGTGGCCCCATCTGTGCATATGTGTGTTGGGACCATGACAGCCCTGGCAGAGTGCCCACACTGACTGCGATCAATGACAGTGGTGCGTCCATGGAAGAACAATTGAGTGAATGACTGAACAATTATATCACTTATGAGTGAAGGAAAAACTGCACATCTGTGTGTAGTGTAATTACAGTGAAATATCTCTGTCAAATAACTGCAAGCAAATTTTAAAAAAAAAATCAATCTTTCTTTAAATTTTTCTTTATATGCAACTTGTTTTTAACGTTGTACTGGTAGCTTTAAACAAGCGGACAAAAATCCAAAAGTGGGGCAGCTATCGAATGGGATCATTGGATATCATTGGTCCCACTTAGAGGGCCAAACGCCTACAGCAGCAAATAAGGAACATAGCAATCTAATTCTGCATGTTGACATTCCTGTCCATACAAAACTCTCAGTGAGTGCATACAAACAAAGAAAAGTTTGCCTGTCAGTAGAAAGTACGGTTTTGTTTCTCATAAAGAGTAGCGAAGGGGATCAACAAAAAGAAATGGTGCAGCAGAAAAAAAAAACAACAACAATATTTCAATCAAACAAGAGTTCTCTTTGTGAAGAACTGCCAGCCAGGAGAAATGGGGCTCAGGCGTCACAGGTTCAATTCCACCTTGCAGGTGACAGGCCTGCCTGATGCTACACCCTTGGCTCCCCGCTCACCTCACTAAATAACAAGCACACGCATGCAAACACACACACACACAGGCACCAAGCCAATGCAGACAACAAGAGCTAGTTAAAGTGAAAACAGAAGAAAAGGCAAAGGAGGCGAGGAGAAAGTGGGACGTTCGCAAAATAAAAGATATCAAAATTGGGTAAAAGTAAAAAGTGAGGTAATGCAGCAAGCACGTAACCAATTTGGAACACAAGTGGGGAGCTTAAAGGGAACACAGACAGGAGAAGAGGTGTGTTAAGACCCAACGCTGCTCAAAGGCTGCTTTACCCTCGCTCCTCTCCTCTCCCAAATGTTGACAGTACAAGTGCAAAAACAGGCTTTGAAGTGTGCTCTGCTGAAGGGGTGCCGTGTACTGCGCGTCGTGCTTCGTTTAACAGTGTTACCCACAAAGCATCCCGGGACCTGCTCCTCTCTCTATCCCTCACTGTCTTTCATTCTCTTTCTCCTGCTCACATTGAACCTTCTGACAGTTTTTTGATGAAGCCAGTGTGGGCAGACAGACAAAGTGGGTGACAGTGAGCAGAAAAAGGCAGATAAGCGAGTAAATAAACAAATTCAAAAAAAGGAAATGGGAGCATAATTTTAATGATACTGCATCATTCTTCTCTTCTGTCTTTTTTTGCAGAGAGCACAGAACTCAGTGGATTTCATTTCAGGTGACACCTAATGGAGCATGAGGGTTATTAAATGTTTCCAGGAAATGCTAATGTGTGCCATTGAAACATCTGCAGATTGGAGGATTCAGCTCCCGAATATTTTACGAAGTTCAAAGAAATGGCTTACCAAGGTGGCATAAGCCAGTAAAAGCAAAGAAACAAATAAAGCGAACAAAAAAGTTTTGCCCATTAGCTGCAGTGACAAGACACATACATTCAATTTGCAGTGAAAATGTTAAATTTGTCTCTAAAGAGGGGAGGTGCGAAGCCAAGCGAAGGGGAGAGACACCTTCAGATGACTTGACTGATGGCATCTGGCAATGCTTCAACCTTTAACTGTCCTGCCTTTGCTCCCAGTATTTCCACTGAGGTTTCATTGCTAGCATAAATGTTGCCTAAAAATATTAACCTGACTCCCCGCTGTTCATTAGGCCTTAAATTGGAATTCATGCTTATTTTTGTACTGGGGATTTGATCCAGCGCCTTTACACCTATCATAAAGGGGCCACTTGGCATGCTAATTGCCTTGGCCCTACTTATGCACTCCCCAGCTCACATTCCTAATGGTGTCATAAAACATGCTAGTGCACTGCCACATCCCTAATGCAAGGTAGGGAATATTTCACACTGTGAGGGTGTTGAGTTTGGCCTTGTTTATGAAGAAATGAAAGATTCCCTCACGATGATTGTAAAGATGGCTTGCACTGTTAAAAGATCCAAACCAGATACAAAAAAATGTTATCCAGAAAGGGACAATGAGTCTTAAAACACACAGAAACATTAAAACACCATGCCAGCCATTAAAATGGCTGCTCACAGAGGGAGATAATGATTTAAGCAAACTATTCAGGTGGTAAAAGGAATTGCAGCTTCCATGCACCACTGGGGATTTAGTTTTTAAAAGGTGTTTGGCAGTGTTGTTATGGGCCAAGCATCAGTGGTTTGAGGAGCTTCAATTCATCAATTAAAGTGTTTTCTGTTACATGGAAAATGGATGAAAAATAATTACAGGTTAAAAGTATAAAAAGAATAAAAACGAAAAAAATTAAGAAGCTATTCGGCAGTTGTGTTGTAAAGCTGTTTAAGTTGCTCCAGTATGCCTGCCCTTTGTATATAAAGTCATTAGATCTTCATCAGTTCTGGTCGCACTGAAGCACCTCTAAATGATGTGGAACAGTGCGCTGAAACACCTCCAACAAACCTCACATGGACAACTGCTGGGAGAACTTGTGTGTGTGATTATGTATGTGTGTGAGGTCACACTGCGGCCCTGAAATAGCACTTCATTAGTCATCCATGATGTCTGGCATAGTGTGCCTGGGTACCTATGCCAAAGGGTACCATAGACACGTGCTTGTGAGGGGACGCTCCATTTGGACCCCAGCACCTCTCCGCATCATCCAAAAGCCTCAAGGGCTTAATACCGACTGAAGTCTATGACCCAGTAAGGCTGGGGAAGGCAATGAGGTGAACCCACCACCGGAGGTAGAGGCAGGGTGCACAGCAGAGCATAACATCCTGGTCTGTTTTTAGCCAACGACCGCAGAGCAGGGTGTCTTCTCTGAAATTAACCTTAAGATTCAGCGAACAAGTGATCATAAAATGCTTGAGTTTCAACTTGCCTGAAGGTTGTTTTTTTTTTATACAGATAAAACAATCATGCCCCTCTAAGTCATATCCAATAATCAATCAAATCTTCTTGTACTTTGTCTTCTCTCCTTTTTTCTATATTCACGATATTACATTTAGAAGACACTTTTATCCAAAATGACTTACAAAAGAGGAACACATTGGGAGGCATCGTGGGGTTCAGTATCTTGAATACGTTTCCTTTAACATGTAGACTTGGGAAATTGGAGATTGAACCAGCAACCTATTATATATTCAACTTAATTTTTCTACCATGTTGTCTATTTTAACGTCTTGCTCCTGGTCTCTTAAAGCTTACATGGTTCTCAATGAAACCTGGCAACAATTATTATTTCAACAGCTGCAGCAAAACAATACAGTAGCACTTACAAGATTACTTATATGGTAGTTCCAACTCCATCAACACAGGCATTAGACCAGAGCACGTCTGCTCCCACCTTCCTTAGCCAGCAGGCCCTCATTAGGACCCTTGTAAAGGCCTCGTACCTGCCAGGCTTGGGCCCCTTACACAATACACACCCCCAGGCTTCAGGTGTGTAAGGTGGTTGCACTTCACCGGAGGGGACAGCTTGGGCTCATTTAAGTCCATGGTTTGCCCTGTGCCTGCTGCTGCAGCAGGCCCCTGTAAACTACAAAACTGTGCAGGGCTGAAAGGGGGAGAGCGCAGGGGGTGAGTAAGGGAGCATGGATTATGACCCTGTAAAGATGAAAGACGTCGCGGGCAACAAGCGATCAAAGAGGAAGTGTGTCAGCACTCATGTGGCAGGGATTGGTCGTATCAGAGGCCCCGAGTCATTCAGCCTGTGCCTGCATCTGTGTAAATCTGCATGCTTGTGTGTGTGTGTGTGTGTGCGTGTGTGTGTGTGTGTGTGTGTGTGTGTGTGTGTGTGTGTGTGTGTGTGTGTATTGACCTCAGCTCAGCAGGGCTTAACAGTCACAGTGGACAGCACTGGTGCTGGATAATGCCACAACTTTCACAAGCTGCTGCTTAATTGCTGTTTAAAATGCACTTTGTCCTGGGTAGCACAGCGTGTTATAGTTAACACACAGGCACATGCTCAGACAAACAAACTCACAGTACATTTTACCCAAGAAAGCATCTGCAGTCTTCAGCCACAAAGTTAATCTGATCTCACGGTTAATGTAGAAGCAAAACCGCAAGGGGCCAGTTACCTGTTGATTTACACTCTAGTCCAATTACTAGCATTGCTGGGAAACAACACCTAACTGTAATTGTGTGTGCGAGTATATGTATGGAGTCAATCAACCTAGTTATATGCTGGGTACTAAACTCACTTAACCTTGTTATCTTTCAACACAGCTCCAGCCATGTTAGAGGAAATTGAATTAGTCAAGGAAGCTATTAATAGGAAAACACAGAAACAGCTATGGAATAATTAGATTAGATGTCTGCAAACAAAGAATAGTCCATTCACCCTACAAGAAAGTTTGACAGTGAAGAGCTAGAGGCTGTGACGACAAAAAGGAAAAGAAAAGAGAAATATAGAAGATAACAAAATGAGACCAAACCCTTGCCCAAGCCCCACAGAATAGATGTCAAAGGGGAGAGTTTGCTCACCACTTGTACATCTGAGGGCACTCTGGACAGAAAATCCAGCAGTTCGTTGTTATCGATGGTATAAGGGTCGCGCAGCTTCTTGGTGAATTTATTCACCCCTGTAGACGGAAAAACAGTGGGAGGAGGTAGGGATGAGTTGGGAAAGAGAAGTGGTTATTGGCAAATGCTGTAAGTTCAATATGTTGATAAATCCTTTATGGTTGTTTTGCTCTCTGTAATTCTACTTTGTTCTTTTTTCCCAAAATATAGAATAACAAAAGCAGCATGGAGCAAAAATGGAACAGCATTGCTCTGAAACTGATGTACTTTGATAATGAATTGAATTTAACTATAGGCCATGAAATTTATTACACAATATAGCATTAGCTCACCCCAGGCCAACACAATGAATCTAAGAGGGATGAAATAGATGATGATGGTGGCCGCTCCAAAGGCCGCTATCGCCAGCCAGCTTAAGAAAGGCACAGTCCAGTTAAAAGTGCTGCAAAGGGAGAAAAAAGGAATGATAAAATTATGATAGCTTCAAATGCCAGGAAATAAAAAATTCACTGAAAGTTTTACTGGTAGGCATGTATGGGTGAAGACAGTCTATGGTTCAGTTCAGTTTACACTATCTTATCTAAAAAATATTAACAACTTTACAGAATCTCTGGTCACTCATGTGAAAATAAACAAAATAATGTGCTTTCCCTTTGCTTGTTTAAGTATCTACAGTATGTAAAAAGAAAGGTGGATCTATGTGGATGCAGGGGTCTATAGTAAATAGTTATGCGCATCATGCATCTATAGGAATGTGTGTACATGATTCACTTAAAAGGTTATGCAGGGCTAAGTGAGATGTTATGGACACAAAGACAAAGAGCCTTTGTCTTTGTGTCTCAGGGTTGACTGTCACACTGTCTAACAGCAGCACTGGGTAAACGCTCAGTTAGGCTGGCAAGGCGAGGCAGTGCATCCTGGCAATGTGGAAAAGACACTGGGACATGTGGAGGGAAGCAGAGCGAAGCGGGCCGGGTGCCGAAGAGCAGGCTTACGACTCACTTCTTTATCCTTTCGCCATAGGAGGCCACTTCATCCAGTGCATTCTGCACGCTGATGCACACGTCCTGAATGGCATAAAGCTTGTTCATGAAACCCTTTCTCTCCGAGTCCTGCAAGAGGATAGATAGAGATGTACGCAAGAGAGGAAGAAAGCAAGGATGAGGGAGGAGAAAATGGAGACAGTCAGAAAAACGGCAGGGGGAATTGAGAAAGAGAAGAGAGAAGACTGGGCACAGGCAACTTGGGAGAACAATACATTTTAAATAGCATCAAAGATTTGGAGTGGGGAGCCAAATCACCGGATATCCTGCATGAAGTGACGGAGCGCTTTCATTCCAAGCAGTAATAGAGATATAAAGTTGGCAGAACAAATCAAAAATGTTTTTCTCCTTACAAATGCTCACACAGGAAAATTTGAATATGTGAATAGAAAGGCAGAATTAAACAGAGAGCCGAATGGATACATCAGTCTTTGAGCTCTCCCGCTCTCTTTCTGCTGCTGCCAAGGCTGCCAGGGAAGACCAGGCAGAACCCTCTTTTGTTCTGCTGGCTGGCACACTGTGATGATGTCACCAGCTGTGACATCATTATCATCCTTATTAACGCTGTCAAGCACCGTGAACAACTCTTCCTTTTCAACTTTTGATGGTACTGAACTTTGAATATTACTGGAGAATGGGAGAGAAACCACAAACTAGGCAGGCCATCTAAAGTCTATAAACCACGCCACTCTTACTGAAGCAAAGTGAAGAATTTAAAAAGTCATGCAACAGTCAACAAGCTGCCTGCTGACTGAGAGGCAGGCAGGCAGGGACAGGACGGATCTGAACACAATGAGGTGATCAAAAGCCGTTGGCTGAGTGAGGACTTCAACATACAGACAGTTGCTAGTTGTGCTTGGTGAGCATGCTTAGGGAACAGAAGGACGAAAATGAAAAAACTATCCAGAAGAACGCTTCAGGATTGTGAAGTGGTAATGTTATGGATTGTCAGTTTAAAAAAAAAAGAAGGAAAAAGCAGGAGAATTTAATCAACCACTGCTTGCACTTTATTATCCTTTATTGTACTTTAGTACCTGTGGCAAAAAACTGAACGGTAGACACAATTGAAACTTTTATACTTCAGATAAGATAGAATTTGAAATGTACCACGTGGGTAAATATTGAACTATATTACACAGTTGTCGGATGAACCTGTCAGTTACCTGCAAAATAAATCCACCCTAAATAAGATAAAACCATATATTGTAATCAGTCTTTTGTTTCTAAAACAGTATAAAAATGTCTGTGTCATTGATGAAGATTGATGGCTAGATTAGAGAGGTAAAGTTCTGAATAATTCTTGTCATAATACTCACAGTAGACAGTGAACCAGTGAAAAACATGAAACCTTCAGGACCTCAGAGGCTTTTACCACATTTCACTCTTTGAGGCCAGCCACCTCACCACAACCCTCCCAGTGAGACCCAAACTGCCCCAAACCCACCCTCTTTTTTTGCTCTCCATCCAGGATCAGATAATGTGAAAAATGAACCATGGAACAGTCAGGGAGACCACATTGCCTCCCCAGCAAAACCACACAAGACAAATAGATATAATTAGACAGCCTCTCTGGGTTATTTTTCTTTGCAAATATTTTACAAGACTCCCTTTCTTTCCTCCTCCTGCACTCCTGCTTTTCTCAGTCCTTTCCGTAGAATCCATCTGTTTTTCATTGCAGGCTCAAACAAATCTCAGAGCACAGTGTCTATTGTGCTGGGCCCGGTTAGGCTGGGGCGAGCCGGGCTGGGCCAGGTCAGGACATTTTTATTTTCGAGCCTGGACTCAGGGGAGAGTGTTTGAGGGCCATGGGAGTGGTGTGAGAGAGCGGGTGGGTGTGGAGAGGATAGTTCAGAGGTCACTGGAGTATAAACCATTGCCACATGCCCTTCGGACTGCGGTCTGACTCCTATTTCCTGTCTTCAAACACGGCTTGGGGAAGCGGGAGGTAGCAATAACACTGAGGGCCACGGAGAACCTTGTTTTCCCAGCTTCCCTGCACACTGCGCACATATGGAGTGAGGCAACCTGTTCTTACAATGGAACCTAATATGCACACAAACACACTCACCCCACAGCTATTAGATAAGGTTGATCTGCACACCTGGTCTTGCTGTTTGACTCTACAAACAATACTACATCCCAACATAGATCAGACGACGAGGGCCCATGACTTCTAAACATTGCTTCTTTCTGTACTGAGAAATTTTGTTTTAGACTGCAGTGTCATGAATCATTGAAAAAGAATTTACACAAGCAAGGGAGAAGAGAGACAAGACATCCATACATCATATTCTAGGTAAAGGAAGCTTAATATTATCTTTAACATTTCACAAAATGGGGACATTTTGGAATAAGGGAGGTGAGCTTTCTCAGACAGAAATTTACACTTTCTCAGGAGTGGATCCATCCCAAGCATAAGTTAAATTGAGGACACAGCTTTGTCATGCTTTCTGTGGTTTTGCAAGGAGTGTGTGCATATGTGTCAGCCACTCGCTCACATGTGATATGTAGTTTTCCATTCTTGATTAGCGGAGGAGAAGTGAGGTCTTTGCAGGAAACCTAGGGCCTGTATTTCCATCTGTTCCTTTCTTTGTCCGTCAGGAGAGCTAAGTGGGTTTGTTTGGAGACCCGAAGGCGAGGCTAATAAAAGGAAACCTGCACGGCCTCTTGCTTCAACTTGGCTGCCAATGGAAGTCATGTTAGTGCTCAAAGTATGCTGCAAATCCCGTCACCTCTGACAGCAGTGTGGTGATGGATGATGCTGCGTGGCAGATAGAATAATAAGCCTGCCTAATGTGTTTAGCATCATGAATTTTGATAGACTGCAACTGTAAGTTCATCTACACATACTGTTATGCAGACATGTGAGTGTCAGTGCCATCTATAAAGAGAAAATTGTAAATGCAGTCTAACAACTGAACAAGTATTAACATAGATTTTCATCTACTGTAAGGCAGGCCTGAATCTATGCTGATGTGTCTATTTTTCCATCAGGAGCAAAAACCATATTTGAATGCAAATTCATAAAATGAGGGAGAATGTTTGTAAATAAAGAGCACAAACTTTAAACGGTAGAAAAAAAAATTAAACTTTATGATAACTTTTTCTCTAACTTAATCCCATCAATGAACAGTCTATAGTCTCTTGTTCTTTTTCTTTTTTCAGGCATCTAAAGGATCTATTTAATGTACCTGCATGGGACTTGAATATTTACAAACCTCTCTTACATCATTATTGTGGTAGATTATCTCCGTGTTTTGAAAAACATTTGTTTTATATTGTAATCTCCTTCATAGTGAAAGGTGACAACCACTCAACCACACAACTGACTGTGATGTGAGCTCAGGGTGAAGCAAGTAGAGCAGCACACTGTTAAATAAAAACTGCATTAGTATAGTTTGTCCTGTGAATGAAATGTTTTTGTGTGCAGAAGAAACTCTTTGACATCAATTAACTCTCATCATGTTGGTAGCAGATATATTTAGTGAGTCGGTGCTCTTTGTTGGGTGAAGGTTGCATGTTTTAATTGTATGTATGCCATTTAAAGACAATAAATCTATCTTTTGTGGTTATGTCGAGAGTTTGCATCATTGTTTAGTTGTGTGGAGTGCAATATGAAATCCTGCCAAGCAGTCATCAGTTTAGCAGTGGGAACACTCGTTAAAGTGATGTGAGTTGTTTGCATGAGTTACGGAAGAGAACCAAGGGACGCGCACTCTCACTCTCACACACACACACACAAACAAAGAAACAGCCGAGTCAGACTAACCACATTGCACTTGCTGGTAAATTGTAGTAAACAAATGTGGTAAACTCCTTGAAACACTTGATTAAATATTTAACAAAGAGAAAATGTGCAGTGCTTCTGTGTACACGACTGCTCTATTTCTTTCAGAGAGATACCATCATGGCAAAGTACATCTATATGCAAAAGTGTAAAGTGAACAGTTGTAAACTTTGCAAAGACAGTTTGTTCTTCACTGACCCAAGGCCTAGAGCTAAACAAGAGAGAGGTCACAGAGGACTTAGCCTATTACTATGGACTCAAATATCTGTCCTATATCCAGTGGGTGGAAACGAGAAAGCCATTTGAGACTACTTTCACCTCCGATCAGACTGTTCTCCCTGCTGGGTTATGCCATAAAAATGATAAACCTAACAGTTATAATGTAGTAGCATACATCCCATCACACCAGGAAATGAGTCTGAACCACAAGTGACTGCTCATTGCTGCCGTGCTAAAATTGCACCTGTTTTTCTTTGTTTCGCCTCTCTCACTCTAGAGGCACGTGTAAAAATTGAAATGTCATATAAAACGTGACAGCATGCTAATATGTGGCTCCCAGAGGGCATCTGAAAGTGCTTTTGTTGATTTTGTAACTGCAGAGAGACGGTATCCCTACCGTTTCCATCCCAGGAGGAGGGAGAAAAACCACTGAAAAGCTGTGGAATGCTGTAGGGATGACACATATTGAGTTTAAAAAAATATGTGCAAGAATTTGAGGTGTCACAATATTAAAAAGCAAACATGGTTAGCACTTATTAAATATTTCAAAACCCTGAATATACTGACTGACCATGTTTTTCAATCAACCCTTTTCAGATGGCACAGGCATATTCCAAGGTGGCAATGCCAGGATTCATCATCCTCAAACTATAAAATAAAGTGGTTTAAGAAGCATGAGGTATGAGTCCAGATCTTTTTCCTATTGACAATGAATTGGATGTGCTGGGGAAGATTTAAAAGATGTCCAACTCTTATATCATCAATACAACTTCTAGGTAAAAAGCTACTGCTACTTTGGACAGAAATCAATGTTCTGACATTCCATAGGCTCGCTGAACTGATGCCACAGTGAATATGTGCTAAAGGTGGTCCAAGAAAAAAACATATATATAGGACACGTGACTTCTTTTCAAATGGACAGTGTATTTTGTTGTAATAAGATCTTATAAATGTATCTCTTAGTCTCCAGTTAAGGTTATGACCCATGAGCTTAATTGAGTACAAGTTGAGAATGACAAATAAGCAATAATTTTGAGTAAAAACAAATGTTCAGATCAGTAAACAAAGGGGAAAGAGTCAAGGAAATCTTTAAGATCCAAGTTTCCAGGAATTCATATTTCTACTGTGACATTTTTGCTTATCAACATGGGTCAAAATTCCATTTCTTTAATATATCTCTTCCTCTCTCTCTCTCTCTCGCTCTCTGTCTATCTAAATACATATATATATCTATATATATATCTATATATAGATATATATATAGATATATCTATATATAGATACATATACTCTAATGTCCATTAATGTATATTCCAAGTAAGTCAACAGGAAAGCAATGAGTCACAGAGTCATAGGTTTCTTAATATAAGAGTAAAAAAAAAAATCCCTCAAGATTAAAAATCAGCATTTTCAGACCTGGCCTCGAAGAGCATCTCTCTTGCTTCAGAAAATGACGACAAAAGAGAGACCCTGTGTATGGCAACCGATACAACTATGCAATCTGGCAGCTCGCCAGGGCCACATTAAAGGGGCAGATGTTCATGCCTTTTTTTTTTTTTTGAATAAATCATTTATCCCATACATCCATTTTTCTTCCTCTCTTTTTGTGAAAACACATACATATCTGTTAAACTGGGGTATTGAGATGCAGCACACATCCTCTTGACCCCAACCAAGCAGCTCACATACAGAAAGGCCATGCTCAGGAGCATCTCAATCCTGCACACCCCAACAGATGACTTTGAGATTAGTGTATGTGCATATCTGTGTTTATATAATGTATTCATGTTGAAGAATATATGCATGTGTGCTAAAGATTATTACCACACAGCCAAAGTCAAATTCCAGTTAAGACTGTTAGATAAAGATGGACCAGGCACACGCAATGCACCCCAGTACAAATTAGTCTCGTCTACTCAAGCCCCTCAGCAAGGATAAATATACACACATGTAAAAGAGAGGAATAGAGAGACAAAAAGAAAGAGTGACTATAAGAAGCGCTGGTGAAAGTGGTGACTTATTTTCAGTTTGACCTCTGCTTTGTATCCTAAAGAGAAAAGTTTTCTGTGTTATTAGTGTGCATTTGTGTGTGTCTCAAATGTGTCTGGTTGGCAGGAGGTTGCTTGCCACTGATCATCTTTACCCATCTCCCTCTGGGGCCTCTCATCACCTCCACCATGCCAGCTACTCTATCAGGCTCAAGGTCAGGCACACACACACAAACACACACACATAGGCCAACACGCATGCATAAATGACCACCACAACACAACTTCTGCTCTTGATCACCCCATCCACACCTCCCGCTGCACGCCACCCGACCCCCACCCACCCAGCCTCACCTCTGTTCCCCTGCTCCTGCACTATCCTTCCCCTGTCCTTCCCAGGATCATGCTTGGCAGAGTGTGATGAATGGGACAGTATTACTCTTGTCCGCTGTTGGCCTGGTTTTAGTTTGCTTCAGCTCACCTCTCCCTGTCTGTCAGTCTGTCTGGGTCTCTGTCGATGTCTCCATGCCTGTGTTTTATACATATGTTAGGACATTTGCATTTTTTGACAATTGCAAAATGAAAGTACATGCAAACTTTTGTGCCACTGAAAATGATCCAATGATTAAGTACCTTTTTTTATTTTTTATGAAAATAAACAAACTTTTTTCATTAATGAAATCATGTGTTACTCCTGTTGGGGTTAGATTACATCTGATTCATCGCCTCAGTCTCCAACTTGGCATCCCTTTAATTGTGCATGCATATTCAGAAACACAAAGGCAATAGAGACAAATGTAAAATACACTGTCTTAAAATTTGTTTTGGAAGGAAAAAAACAATAGAATAATAGTGCATTGCTATGAAGTGAGGGGATCATGTCTTCAAAAAGTATATAAAATATGCATCCTCTCTGTGCTCATTACTGATTTATGACTCTTGTTAAAAGAAAAGGTGGCGGCTGCCGTCTTACATGTCTGACTTTCAAATTCAGACGACACCACTGTCAAGTGTTGTGCTCCACATTCGGTCCAATGAGAGACCGAGAGGGCTGACTGTGTGCAATCTTCAACACTCTGTTCAGTCGGAGTCTCGAAGAGAGTTAGTTTGGGTGGATGAGAGCATGCACAAACTCCTCACCTACAGTGAAAAAAGCGCACAGAGTCCTCTTTTGATGCATAGTTCATCAATTGAAAAGTTCAGCTGGTTCTGCCACTTGTGTGTAAGTGGTATAAAACTTTGGGGACTAGACATTGTGGCATTAGGTATAATGAGCATTGGAGTTTTCTCAAACACTATAAGATAGTTCTGCTGCTCCTGAAGCACCTTTAAAGAAAAAGCACCCACAACCATATTAAAGTAACCCAACAAACCACACACACACATTACCCACGAAGGAAAGTGAGAGCTATTTGAAAATCAGTGATTTAGGTGCTTGTTTCATAAAGTGCAAAATCAAGTAAAAAGACAAATTTAATTAGTCCTTTTAACCTCAAACATTTAATTTTGATTAAAGAATGCTAAAAGGAAGAAAAATCCTCTCGGATGACTCCTCATGTCACCCTTTATTACCCAAGAGCCAAAAACCCTAAATCATGCTAAACACACCATCACGCCTCAGTGTACAGCTGTCAGCTTGCAGTGTAACAGGTCTACAGTGCTACAGGGACATCACACAAAAAGACAGGAGCAGTTCTCCATGCTGGAGCTCACTTAGATTCCCATCACCTTAAAGAGCAGGCACAGGCATAGCCCTTGCAGTGGGTTTGGGTTGGAGGCCAAACGTGCAGTGCGAGGGTATTAATTAAGACGTGGACACGGGACAGTTACTGAAAACAAACCCTGACAGGACGGCTAAACACAGGCCGGTGGACAGACGATGACCTAAACAGCAAACCAGGAGAAAGCAACACACACCAGTGGGAGTCTGTGCCAGAGCTACACACATGTCCACTTACCACCATCGCTCGTATCCACTCAAAGTGCCAGGAAGCCAACATATCCTCGAGGATATGGTTTTTATCACGGCTGTCCTCCCAGGGGCCTGGTTTAGTGTCCTTATGGATAGATTACAGTGAGATTTTCTCTTTACCAGCCACAGAAATTAAAGTGAGAGGGTTAGACAATGTGTATGTTTGGTCTAATACATTTTGTTCCACTGAAGAAACAGAAAACATATGGATAGCACTGGAAACAGCTTTTTCTTTGCAATGCAAAGAAGATTTTTGTGATTTTTTTTTTCAGTACTTACCTTTTAAACTTAAAAATTAAGTTAAAAGTAAAAATTAGACAAAAAACTTTCAGAATATCTGAGGCTTGTTTTTTCTTGAGTACATTAAACTTTTGAAATGCCTCAACCTAACTAGCATTAGTGCTCCTAATCTCCATTAAGACAGTAAAAAAAAAGGATAATCAACAAAATAACTATACTGTTAAAAGCAACTTCAAATGAGAGCAAGTGCAAACAAAAATCAACAACATTTCATTCAAATCATATTGGCCAGAGGCCAAGTGATGAGAGAGCGGTAAAGATGCAAAGAACGAAGAAGCTATGACAGAAAGCAAAAGTATAAAATAAATCTGGTGGGAATAGAGATGGTGAGAGACGACCCAGCTGATGTACGTGTGTGATAAAGAGGAAAAACAAACAAACAATGCAGTGTGTTTTGCATAGAGAGACAATACCCCTGCTTCTTTCACCCTGCTTTTTGTTTTCATTCCTCCCTCTATTAGCCAAACATGATTAAAATGCAGTTCCCACCAGCGTCTCTGCTGAACGGCGGAAAAAGAAACAGTGAGATGGGGAGAAGAATGAAGCAGAAAAGTCAAGAGCATCTTTTACAGTGTGACGCTTTTCATCCTTCACAGGCGGCATGAAGAAAAGAACACAGACGTTCAAACTTTTTTTCTTTTTTTCTCTTCCACTTTCTCCTCAGCAGCCGAAACACCCCCGATACCTGAGGACAATCCCACCGCATCACAAGTTCAATAGTCTCCCCAAAACAACATTTCAGTCACGCCTTCTTTTTTTCAGAGCCTTGATATAATTCCCAGCGCTCTCTTTAGTCCAATTACATTATGCCATGTCCCTATCTGAGCGATCGGCGCAGTGCCGTGACTGGGACTGAGAGAAGAGTGCTGGGGCCCGGGAAGGTGCTGCACGGCTCCTTATGCTATCTGGAGATAAGTCTGAAAACGTGCACTGTTTTTAACCATATTCCCGCTAAGACAAAAGGTGTGGCTTATTTAACTTTAAATGCAGCATAGAGCATGCTTAATGACAAACAAAAGTGACAGATACCGAGACAGGGAAGGGCAGAAAAGCCCAAGATGGAAAGATACTTTGTGTGGGAGCAGGTCGTTTAGGTCATTGGCGTTTAGGCCGCAGTCGTTTAGGCCCCCCTGCAGTCGTTTAGGCCAACATAGGAGTCGTTTAGGCCAGGCTACCTGCAGCTGAAATCTTTATTATTGTACATTCGTTATTATTCGAAGTGGGCGTTTTATTTTGAAGACGGTTTGTGCAGTTCCTCTTCCTTTCTTCACGTTCACCACTCGACATGTTTACACCGGTGCGGCAGTCACTGACTATGTAAGTTATGTTCATACTGATGTGAAATGAATGTGTACATGTTACTTACCTTTCTGATAGTGTTTTCTTGCTCCTGGTGTGTATTTGCACTCTTTAAAATGTCCGTTTCTGCTCGTTAGCATGATTGCGATTTAGCATTGTTAAGCTAACCGAATTTGTATTATACTATTAGGGTGACCATACGTCCGTATTTCCCGGGACATGTCCGTATTTCACGGGACGCCCGGGACAGGAAGTGAAATACGGACGTGTCCCGGGAAATACGGACGTATGGTCACCCTAATTATACAGCATTATTGTCCAATGAATGTGGTAATGCGGATGATTATTTCCACAATTTTATGAATTTATAAATCACCATTTATTAAATAAAAAAAACGTTTCCACACTAAAGTTGGTTATTAAATAATTTACCATAGTTATGTAGGCTACCCAGACAGACCAGTAGAGCTGACTTATATCTTATAATAACGAATGTACAGTAATAAAGATTTCAGCTGCTCAGGTAGCCTGGCCTAAACGACTCCTGTCGGCCTAAACGACTACAGGGGGGCCTAAACGACTGCGGCCTAAACGCCAATGGCCTAAACGACCTGTATCCCTTTGTGTAAAAAAATCTAAAATTAAATAGGCTGCAAAGCCTGTAGGATCTGTGCATGTGTGCTTATGTAATGGTGGCCCCAGATGAGATAATAATGTAATAATACCATAGATGGCCATGCTACTTAGGCAGAATCAGATCTTGTAAAAGTGACCAATTCGGTGCCACCTAAGACTATTGTGGAGTGTGAAGTCTAAAACGTGTATTGGAGCTAGATGCAGCAGCATGAAAAACATGTTGTAGCACCACAAATAAAAGCAGGCAGTGGAATGACAAAGATGTATGCCTCTTCAGCAACCTCTTCATCCAGTGACTGTAAGGCAAGACACGGCACTGGTGAATCGATTTGCATCTATAGCATTGACTCTTTCACTTAAAGCGGCACTATGCAACTTTTTCATGGTCATAAAATTGCTTGGCAATCATCAGATACCTTGGCTGACCTGTTCTGATGAAAACGGTGACATTTCCATCTCCATCTGGTGGCCCTAGCCCGAAACAGCGCTTGCAACTTTGCCTGTGGCGCCGCGTGCTTTGTTTACCTCTGGAAGTCTCGCGACACACGAGAGCCGAGAACTACTGCTTCACGGCAGGTCTAAAGGGCTCTGAGCCGAGCCAGGGAGCCTGATAAGACACACCTCTCTCCATTAGCTGTCGACGGCTAAATTGAATGTGGTTAGCTTCTAGAGTAGTAATATATAATATGACTAGACTGTCGCCTTATTTTCTACGGAGCTCCCCCTACAGCTTTGGGGTGTGTATTGCATGGTAAACAAACCCCGTATTACTGAAAGTTGCATAGTGCCGCTTTAATGAAAGAAACATGAAAGTTGTGGTGCAACTGAGGAAGGTGTTGTGTTACTTTACAATATTTTTCTGTGAACATGTTTTCCAACCATTGTCAATCAGTGGTGTTGTGGTGGTGTTTTTTCAATTTTGATACCACTACCATAAAGTGTCACCGCAACCATTTGTGGAAAAGAAAAAATGTTAATTCTGAATTATTATTTGACCATTTTCAAAAATAATGATTATTTAACCAAAGTTTTCTGTTAAATTCAGTTATTTAATCCACACTGCTGAGTACACTCTTAGAATATATAACTGACATCTGTGTTCTGCAAGATGTATGCACGTTACACACATATATTCTAAGTTCTGTCTTTGATAAGCTGCTGCACCAAAAGTTTCAAATTAAAACTGAAAAATAGCCAATAGGTTACTATTTGACCTCAAAACTGGATGCCTTGAAGAATTGGGTCCATAAAAAAAGAGAGAAAAACAATTTCAGGTCAATGTGTTCAAGCTCAAGAATAATGACTGCTCTATATTTACTATGAAGAGAAAATTAGTAAGAAATAGAGTAGGAAAAAGATTTTTTTGCAGGCACAAGTGTGTATAAGCGAGAGATTGATAGATAGACACTGGGAGAAAGAGAGGGGGGAGTGCAGCGAGCAGTAAGCCCCTGAGCAGGACATGATTGCAGTGTGTATCTTATCTGTGTCAGGTCCTCCTGAGGCTAGTGGAGCCTAGCTGAGCAGAGCACAAGCGCTTCAGTGACCAGTCAACCATGTGAGGGTAATCTCCTCACTCCCTCGCTCTCTCTCTCCCTCTCTTTCATTCTTTCTCTCCCCATTTTTCCAGTAAGCCCCCCTCCGGGAGGCAGCTGAGCTGCACACACATCTATGTGAGATGCTCAGACAAATAGACAGACACGCTTATACACAAAAACACACACGCAGCCTAGAGGTGATTGTGTATCGCCAGCTCTGGACAGCGAGCCCACAGGTGAGAGGAGGCATCATGGGCTAGATTACACACTGAAACCCCTGCAGCCAGCAGTCTGTAAGTAGAAGAATGAGAAGCATGTTTTTGCTATCTCCCCCTGCTCGACTCTTAAGCTGTATTTCAAGATGCTGAAAGGGTCTATCATGGTACTACAGGACACATGTTTCTTAAATAAGACAGACAGATTTGAAATAAAAAATGTGGAATTACCTTGAGTTGAAAGTAATGGATGAATAACGCGAAATAAAGCGACTGATATTTTAACATCTAATAGCAGAAAATAGCAGTTGTGAAAGATAAATATGATATTAAAATCAACACTTCCATCTCTCATATTCAACCACTATTATATCAAAATGTTTAAATTGAGCTATATAGTTTTATAATATATGCAATGTCAAAAGTAATTAAACTCTAGCAATAGCTAGGAATATAATACTCTTAGTAATACAGCTAATTAGACTAGAATCACATGAAACTAAGTATCAATGTGTTCTCATAACTTTAGAATGGGCCTTTTGTATATGCACACAGTGCCAATAATATTTCCATATCTGACCAGAACAGACAAACCAAACGCTGATCTTTCACATTTTTAGTGGCCACCATAGTTTCGCTATCATGCTTGGAACAAGAGAGCAAGACTGGAGGAATTAAATTTGCTGCAATCACTTTGACAACACCCTTTGCCAATAGATGTCATTAAATAATACATACAACTCCTTTAAAGCTGCCGTAGGCAACTTTTTTTTAGTCATATTAGCTTGAACTGTGATGGGATTCTGAAAGGAGAATATTAAATAGGCTGTTTAGGAAAAATCCCGAATTCTGTAGCTCCCTCTGAAGCCTGTAATCATGCTTGCAAAAATCGAGCGCTCCCGGCTGTTTTTAACCAATCACGTTAGGTTTATTATTGATCTATTATCTGAGCAGAACAGAAACCAACCACGTCTTCCATGCTGAGCGTGAGTGTGCCCCCTGCTTGTGTGTGCGCACACTGGTGTGAACTCACGTGCACAACCTCGTCCACAGAGGGGGAGGGACTTGAAAGTTGTATCATTTCGAATTTTCCGACTTTAGACTCGGAATTTTGAAAACCTGCCGACGGCAGCTTTAAGTGTAGAGATGGGTTTAATGGATAATGTCATATAATATATGTATGTATATATATTAACATATATTCAATGTTAAAGAAAACTTGAAAGAGTTGCAAGGGGAATTTTGTAAAACAATGTGATGGGCAAGGCTCACTTTTACCATCTTCAATTGGGGCCCAGTACAGCTAATATATTTAGAAGAAGAACAGTGGAATCTGGAACTTGGCATCAACATAAAAGTGTGTAGCACGTAGATAACACAAATCAATCAACATTCCATGCTGTAGGTCAGCGCACACACACAAACATACAGCAGGAAGTTAGGGAGGAGAAGAGAGGAGAAAAATTAGTCCATGTCTGCCATTCTTTCACCCTTCATGTGCCTGCTCGCTTGGCTTTAACAACTCAGCTGTCCCCATCAATTAGTCTGGATGCTGGACTTTCATTGAGATTAAGTGACTAATATTAGTGCTTGCTCACGAGAAAGACACTTTTCACGTCGGGCCAGCAATCTGTTAAGTCAAAACACATGTGGTAAACCAATGCAAAAAGCCTGCAAGGGGTCCTCGCTGCAATGAAAAACAGTTGCTCTACTTTTTGGCCATGTAATACCCCATTTAGCCTCTGGAGCAAAGGTTATCCAGCTAATAGCTGCCTTGTGGTGCGCTGGAAGAGCTATGCACATGGCCGGAGTAAACATCTGGGACGGATTGTACATACTTGCAACATATGCTTCAAGTTCAATTAAAATGAGGCCTTGGCACATTTATTAATCTTTTTTCCCCCTCTCCTCTCTCTCATGCTCTCCCTCCTCTTACCACTCTCCCCTATAGGTCTGTGCCATAAAAGAGGCCTCCTTTGACCCGTCCCTCATACTTACTCATACTATCTAAAGCTGTGGCTCCTAGTCACTGTAAAAGACCTCATATCCAATGTAAAAGACAAATTTGCTTAGCTTTGAAACTCCATTTGTTCTGCACTTAACCAGTTTGGAGGAAGAGCAGGAGGAAGAGAGTGAGTATTTGTCAGGAAGAAAGCAAAAATAAGGACAGGGAAAGGAATGATTGCGGGAAGGATAGAAGGAGAGTGGGAGGGGAGGGAGATGTAGGTGAAGAAAAAAGAAAAATGCTCCCCTTTCAACTTCCCCACAGCTTAAATGAAATGCTAAGAGTTGAGGGGAGCAATAGATCAAAATGTATAAAGCCAAAGTTGGTAAATTGTAGCCTTTGTGGCAGCTGTGCTATCCAGCATCCCAGCCCTGTGTGAACAGAGAGAAAGGCCTTCTTATTTGGAATAATCAGTTTGGCACCAAATCTGACTGAGGCCACACACGCTGCCTCTGCAACTCATTTCAATATGAAAGTCAAAAATGTATTTCATATAATCTGCTGCTTTTCAAATGCCTGTATTTCCCCCCCTGAGAGGAGGTAGGAAAGCAATGGAGGTGGACAGATGTAAAGACGGGGTAAAAAAAAAAAAGAAGGTCTGGTGTATATCTTCAGTCAGTGGCCCCCCTCCCATACATTCGGCCTTGGAACTTCACAATCATGAAACTCTGCTTCTGCATCACTGTGGGAGAGGATGTAATGTACACATATATTTGTGTGCTCCTCACCAAACTGGCTGTCAGACTGATTGCTTGACTGGTTGACTTACTAGTGGAATGACTATTTGACCATCTGAACTATAAATTATTTTCTAACTCTTTTGTCACAGGCGTCCACTTATAGAAATACTAGTGATCTTGTGTTCTCCAACTAAATACAGCCTAAAGATTCCCTGACTTGTTGAGGGCTTTTACATTTAGCTTCCCAGAGGCAGAGTTTCACCCCAAAAAAGACTGACAAACCTTGTCATGTAAATTATTACATCCCAGCCTGCTAACCTGCACGTCACCGGTGTGTTGAGCTCAAGTAATTTCACTGTCTGGATTATTCAAGGTTTCCACGAGTCATAATGCTGTCCTTAATTCATACTACTTGAAACTCATCATACTGCAGTATAAAAAAGAAAGCTGTTTTATTTTCAAAAGTACCCCCCCCCCCCCCCCCCCCCAAAAAAAAAAGAAAAAAAAAACTAAAACAGCTAGATCATTTCAATTACCACTCCCATGTGCAGCTTTGACAACGTTCTGTACCCTATTCAGTGGCATTTGTTTCAGTAGCTGTTTCTACAGTGTAAATGAGCGGAGGCAGTAAAGCAGCCACCTGTTGTTACCTGATAGTGTCTGGACAAGCCCAGATGCTGTTTTACTGGGACATAAAGGAGCAGTGAATGGACCTAAATAGCTAACTAAGCACTTTATATGGGTGCATGTTCCCAGGAAGAGAGGCCTAAAGGCGGGAGTGTTAGTAATGCAAATTCAACATAGCAGTACATAAAACGAAATATCAGGATAGTGCACCAACTGCATAAAAAGACCAAAACAAAACAGACTAAAAAAGGTGGAAAGGTGAGGAATGTGCTCTGTATATACCTAAAGAGAAAACTTTAAAAAAGGTTCAAAGGTTGTACAATCTGTGAACATGTGTTTGTGCCTCAGGCGGTGAGAATAACTCAACAGAGGGGGAGATGAAGTCATTTCGTTAGTCTGTTTGTGTTTCCGGTCTGTGAAGCAGTGTCAACCCCTCCTGAGGCGGTGTGTGTGTTTGCGCGTGTGTGTCTGGGTACCAGACGTGAGACATAATTACCTTGTCATCTTTGTCAAAATCCTCATCCTCATCCTCCAGCAGGTCCTCCACTGCTTGCTGACAGTTGGAACAGAGGAAAAATAAAAACAACAAAATTAAATTTAAAAAAAACATTTGAGCATTAGATAAACATTACATAACACAGGGTTAACATCATCAGAACAGCCAGAGAGGCACATTTAAGCTGATTGGTTATGCTCATGTCTGGCTAGAGTTTGCTAATGAGTATGGGAAGCATGTGGATAACACAACTATTGGACTTAGGAGAACTAATATGTCATAAGCTTCAGAATGGTTCTGAAGTAGAATTTAATTTTAGAAACATTCTGTTGTTCAAATATGTGGACACTTCTGGAAGTGTAAGCAAATACTCAGGCTTTGAATTTCTGAGGATTAAAGTCTAATCATCCACTCTAATCTCACTGCATTAAAGCATTCAAATCTTACACCACTCAGGGGGACAAAACAGCATCATCTTGTGATTTTTCACAGTTTCTTGTGACCTCCCTAACCTTTGCACTCATCTGTCACCTCTACCTCCAATTTCTATACATTCACCTATCTATCATTTCACATCCTCGCACAGAACGATACTCCATGGGAGAGAGAACAGAGAGGAGAGCCTTAAGCTCGGGGAGCAAGTCACAAAGAACAGCAACTATTTGCTTCAGTGGTGCATGACCGATGAAACAAGAGCTGGTGTTACCCTGAAGCCCCGAGACACTATGAGACATACTGTACAACACAAAGAAAAATGACTTGTCTTGGAACACAATTATGTACACATATTCAGAATGCTAAACCCCTGTAACACAAAAGTGAACATGGAAGTTCGAGATTTTCTTATTCAGCATTACAATTTGTATATGCATGTTAAGATGCATTCAAATCGAGAAAATGCAGACCTTCGCTCCCAGCCCTCTATCTGTTTGAGTTGGCAAGTTAGTGGACAAATGTCTAGACACACAAGGAAAACCCTGAACCAACAAGCAGCTCTGTCCACTGTGTTTAATAACTGATTAGTAGTCAGAAGAGATAGAACACTTGAGTTATGTTTTGATTATGCAGTCTGATGCCATCCATCAAGTCAAAATCAGAGGTCATTGCTGCCTTGATGCAACCTCTATGACTCAATCGCACACCATAGCTACAACCTACACATTCATGCTCCCAATTTACATGAACAATAACATCAACCCTACAGCTGTGCACAATTGAGTCGAGCTATTGGTACAGCTCGACTAAGCCATTTAACTACACCGCTGTTCTGCTCCCATCATACATGCTAGAGGGCAGAATTAAGTATTTTCAATGCCACAACTCTGTGAACTTTGGGAGAAATGGTTCAAGACATCCTGCTATTTCTAAATTTCTCTGTGGGAGATTATTATACATGTAATTACAGCTTAATTAAGTGTACAGACATTGTCTATAAGTCACTTGGATTATAATTTTGTCAAATTATATTGCAGTTATAAAGTCTGGAAATTATTAGAGCAGAACCACTGTCTGGAAAGTGGCCGCAAGTTGATACATAGTATTAATGGGCTGATTTGAAATTGCTGATGCATTTAGCTATTTAACAAAAGGTAGCCTACAGAAAATATGTGAAAGAGACTAGCTTTATTGGGAATTCAACTGCATTAATGAAAACTTTGCCGTAGAAAGGATGGGCCTCTGGAACATGTGCAGAGCGCCTTATCCACTTTGACTTAAGTTGAGCGTGCACATGCAGAGTGATTTGCACCGCAACCACAGTGCGTGAGCCTGATTTTGAAAAGCTTGATTTCATATGATTTTGGCCAGATAAACATGTTTACATGCAATTTAAAAGTCCAGTTTTGGTCAGACAGTTTTGGTCATCTTGCATTGCATTACCAATCCTCAAACACTCGTAAATCTTCAAATACCAACTTCACCACAACTCCCTAACCACGTCCAGAACAGCACAAACCAGTTTGGAGACATCCAAAAATCATTACTTAACAAGACAATGGCTTTTGTCCTTTTTGTTTTTCATTGGAATAAGAGAGGAAACGTTGTGGCGGCTGACATAAGCCTCTTATGTAAATGCAGCTTCCCACACAAACAAAGAGGAGTTCAGAACAGCAGAGTTGAAAGGGTAGAATCAATAGTGTGTGTTTGTGTGTCTGTGTTCTATCAATAGCTCAGAATCACTTGGGTAAAGTGTTGTACATGTATGCACAGAACTGCACATTTTAACCGACTATATAGCAACTGGGTATTCCCAGTTTGCTGTGACTCCATCACTGTCTAGACAAATAAGCTCGACTGTCCGCGACTGACAATCTCTTTACTGATACAGAATACTTCCAACACTACATTATACAAACACCAGGGAGAGAATTCTTGCTCTCAGCAAACACAGAAGATGTTTACATGATACAGTGAAATGAAAGCCCTCTGGCAACTCTAAACAAATGAACTATAACTGTTTAAAAAGACATCATGGTTCCTCTCAAATCCTTTCACCCATGCCAAGATATAAACATAATGGAATCCTCCACACAGAGGCTTTACCAGGGCACGCCTGGCACATGCTCCAAACTTTAAACAAAGGAATGAGCATGAGCTAGCCGGAGAAGCATGACCTACAGAGACAGAGAGAATGATAGTCGTTTGTCTCCCTCTGCTCTCTGCTCTCGCCCTTCTATTGCCTCTGGTTACAGAGGGAAGTCATGTTTCCCGCAATGAAACACAGTGTAAAATTAATAAATAAAACGACATGGAACATGTCATCTGCCCTGAAGATTGTCACGGCTAAATGTGTGCACTGAAGCTACTGTCTCAGTAAGAGAGGATATAAATTACCTCAGCACAGCCGATGAATTTCAAACATCTTTCTTTTGCTCGCTGTATCCCTCTACCTCTTCTGTTTGTCTCATTCTTTCCTCTGTCTAAGACCTGTTTGGTCTATGATATCAAATGTGTACTTATCCTCCCATTATCATGTTGTTTGAATAACTATCATTACAGCACGGTGGCATCAAAGCTTTGCTGTCGACAGGATCGCATTGGGCTCGCATTTTGCCTGCTGAGCTGCTCCTGTCAATTCAGTGTATACTAAGGTGAGGATTAACATATTCAAGCCTATTCAAATGATACAGGGAGGATGCAGGCAGCTCTTATAGATTACACAGTACCCCATGAATACATACAGTAGATGGTGATAACATAAACTAAACACAAAGAAGGTAAGTGAACACAATGACATTGAGAGTTCAAATGGCTCTGAAAGTATGAATGCATGTGTTTGGCCTCGGGTTAAACCTGAAAGCTGATTAGCAAGAATTACAGTATGTGTCTAATGCAACCACATCTCATCACATGCTCTGCTGTATGACAAGGAGTTTTCCTCTTTTAGTGCACTTCCAGTCGAGCCCTTAATGCTGTCTGTTAAGGAAGAATTGTACAATTGCTCACTAATAAAAAAAAAATTCCAGCTAAGCTTTCTGACTATCCATCCATTTTCTATACCCGCTTAATCCGTCGGTCGGGTCGGGGGGGCTGGAGCCTATCCCAGCTGTCATCGGGCAAGAGGCAGGGTACACTCTGGAGAGGTCAATGGTCCATCACAGGGCCACACAGAGACAAACAACCACACACACGCTCAATTTTAGAGATACCGATTAACCTAACATGCATGTTTCTGGACAGTGGGAAGAAGCTGGAGTACCCGGAGAGAATCCCATGCTTGCACAGGAAGAATATACAAACTCCACACAGAAAGGCCCCAGTGGGGAGTTGAACCTGGAACCCTCCTGATGTGAGGTGACGGTGCTAACCACCACACCACTGTGCAGCCCGCTCTTTGACTATTTGAATCAAATCTTTCAGCACATTACTGTTTAACCAGTGGAACAGCCAGTTAATATCACAGAGTTGGTGTGGCGTCCCCCTCGCTTCATTGTCCAGAGTTATTCGGTGCATCTTCGCTGACTGTTGCTTTAATCTACTTGGTGCTTGATATATGATGGCCACAGGGCTTGAACTTTCCAGTATATTTGGAAACTTTAGGTTAGCACTGGGCAAGATATTTGTGATTAATTTACAGTTGTGGTGTATTGTATGGTTTGCTGCAGCTCAAGTGTAGTGTGCTCGGTAAAATCTGTCTGGGCTGAGTTTGAAAAAGAACAATGATGTTTTTTGTGTGGCCACAAATGCATACATAGATGCATCGAGTGTAATCAAAGAGGCTATTGTTTTATTTGAGATGAAAAGCAGAAAAACGTTTTCTCAAAAACTGTCATTCAAGAACCTTCTTGCAAACTCTCAACAGTACAACAGCACCCCTAGTGTTTTTTCAAGGACAGAGTGCATATTTTCAGGGTCACAAAGTTATCATTGTGATTTAATGTTTGCTGTATACATGGCTCTCAAGTATTAAAGCGGATGTGATCATGAGCTCTTTAACTTAAATCATAATCGCAAATTCTATAACTGTGTAGTATCTGAAATGTGGTATCTTAATCTTAAAATGGGCCAATCTTCATTCACATCCAGTAGAATCCTCCTTACACCGCTGACTCAAATAAAGATGTAGCAGTAGTAGCTCTGCCTTTGCAGCAGGATTAGTAGTATGTCTGTACATGGCTTCTAAATATGTAGAATACATACCTAGTTTGTAGAATCAGGAAAAGTTGAATAACTACTACACAAGACACATATCTGAGCTAAACTGTGTAAAAACATGGTATATTGGAGGATTCCAGCATAACTACACAAATCAAGGGTTTGAGAAGGTTGATTTTTGTGAAGCAAAATTGAACAGAACCTGTCTGGATCAATGAACTAAGTGCAGACAACCACTCCAGAGAGGGGAAGATAAAATTCTACAACCAGTAGCCACATCATTTTCACACTTCCTCTGAAACATCTCTGAACTCTCTTTTTCCCTGGCCAGACTGAGTTCTACTATTTCCCTTCCTCACCTTCCCAATGACAGCCGCAGGGGGAATTGACGCTGAGGCAGACATCCAGGTGAACATGAAGATATACTTTTTCCTTCTATTTTCTCCCATTCCTCTATCCCTCCCTCCGTCCTCCTGCTGTTTTGGCTCTTTGATACGTGAGGGGGTTTTAACCTCTCCAGCTGCTGAGGTTTGGCAGAGTGGCTGGCTGGGGGATCTCAAGGCCCTACTTGGTATGCACTGTCCATGAGTGTGCGGTGCCTATACCACAGTTTCTGCAGACTGGGAGAGAGCTGTGTGTCTGATAAGGCTGAGCCAAGCTGACCCACACAGGCCCTTCACAAGCTGTCAGAGCCGTGGCCCTCAGAGGGGGGCACTTCCATCTGCACTGCCTGAGCCAGGGCTCACCCAGCAGGGGTCTGGATAGGGTTGAGGCTGGGGTGCTACTAGAGCTGGAGGCTTGAGGTAGGGGGTGAAAAGGGCAGCTACATAGTCATAAAAGGCACACAAAAATTGTGAGCATTGGCAAAGACTGAGTTTCAAAATACTAAAGTATCATTGCTACATTTCATAGTGCTTATTTGATGGCAAGTGTTTCCTGAGAGAACAACCAGTATTTTGGACACGCTCAAAAAAGGTTAATACTACAGAGGGCTGAAGGCCTTGGAAGCTAAGATGAGTGTAAATCAATACAATGAGAAGTCCTTCTCAGGCAGATAGTTCTGTCCAGTCCTATTTAGTTGTGCAAAAGAGTGCTAAAGCTGGTGGCATACTTGATGTTCAATCTATTCCACACAACTATACACATCTGTAAACTTAACCACAAGGTTTAAACTGAAAATCTCACAAACAGCTACAGCAGGTGTACCATATAAACAAAACAACAACAAGCACTGAGGCAGAAACCCTGAACTGCTGATGTTGTTCGCAAAGTGCACAGACACTTACAAAGGTTCAGTGTGATGAAGGGAGTTAGACAAAGGGAAGGGGGGAGGCTGTATGATGAAAAGGGAGACTGGGAAGATTCTGCAGTGGCGTCCCTGATGCTCTCGTCCCGCTTCAAACTATGCCCGTTGCCTGTCTCTCTGCCTGCCAGCCTGCCATCCTATCTGCCAGTTTAGCAGAGACAGAGAGGCAGCGTGAGGAGCAGAGACGAGCGGTGCTGATGCCGGGGCGGCACGGGGGAAATCAGCGGGGCACAGGCGCTCGCAGTTAAAAGTGACATGACCTTTTGATTTTGTCACCTGTCACCAACTGCCATGTCTGACTCCGCACTGAGGAGTGCCTGCCATCCACCGCTGCTTTCCTTTTCCTTGCTGTCGCTCTGTCTCTCAGAATGCCTCTCTGTCTTTTTCTGTCTCCTGCTCCCACTCCATCTCCTTTTCTTATTCTCCTTGTTTTTCCCAGAGCTGCATTCTTTTGGGGAAAATTGGAGGTGTGACTTCTGGAGAAGATGGGAATAATAGGCAGCATTTCCTCTTTTTCTTACAGCTTTCCTGATATTTAGTCTTCTCTACCTGTGTTCTGCGTGGCCCTTAATGAGGGCAAATGTCAAGAGGCAGTGTGTTCAGAGATACAGGAACAGTTTCTGAGATGCAAAATCAGGAAGAAAATGGAATATATAAAAATGGCAATGAAGTCTTGTTTTAGAAATGATGAAATGTTAAAACAAAAAAAGACAATATTACTGTCTAAGAAATAAACTAAATTCTTTTGGCACTAATGAATAACATACTGTACTCACAAGGATCACTTCTCACAGAGTAAAGATTAAATCAGCCAATAGCTAATTATAATGTTGTTAGAACACCAGAGTCAATTATTTTCATCTTAATAGAAAACTAAGCTCTATCTACAGGACAAGTCTATTTCTACATTTGCATTTGTGGAAATGCTAATATTTAGGACGCAGAGTGGGTTGAAAGTAGTCGACTTATTCTTGCCACTGGAGGCATGTTTCTAAGTGTTAAGTATCTCCAGGCCATTAAGGTCTTCTCTTCCGTAATGGTTTGGCGGATCCATTGGGTGAATCAATGTAATGGTCTGAAGCACGGGATAAAGAGGATGGTCCTCCAGTGTGACGAGGCCTAATTGCCCATCATCCCGTGGTAGAAAGAGACATCACAATGTTCCATATGTACCTTCTGCGACAGCCAGCACCGAAAGTAACACCTTTATAACATCTGGTAAGGGCTTTTCAGGGCCTAGAGGACAGCGAGGAAGGATATCTGTTGGGCTGTGTCCCTGCTTGTTAACCTCAGTGCTCGTCATATAAACTCATGCACACACATTAATGCAATGCACTAAAATGGAAACGTACGCGCATGCGTGCGCATGGATCTTGCAGCCTTCCTCTTACTCCAGTGGAGCAGCTTTTAATCTGTCTGACAAACTACTGTCTGCTGGCAGCTTCCTTTGAAACAGGTTTGGGATTTATCAATTTACTGTATAAAGATGGATGGAGCTCCCAGGTTTGCCTTACAACAAATTGCTTACAGTAGGTGCCTTCATTGGTTGTGACCAAATTGTCTATGACAAAATTATCCCATTTCTTGCTTGATTTAGAACCTCAGTTTAAATTTTCCTTTATAAAAAAAAAAAAAGAAGCTAATTTTGTATTGTAGCATGGTATTCATTTTGTCCATTTTACATTAATAAATAAAACAATAGACAACAAAGCAGGGTATGCTTTATGGTAGGTATTCCTTATTAAGCATATATAGTTTATGTGGGTCCACTGAAACGATTTGAAACGTGCAGTTTCAAATTAGAAACATAGTGACAGCCAAAATAGAAAACTCTTCAAAAAGGGAGTCAACCAACAAATGGCTGATGTGACGCTTTATAAACAGCTATGGCAAGGATCTAAGTTCCAAACTTTTCCAAGTTTCTATACAAGGGAGAGGTAGAGAGAAGAGTCATCAAAATTCTCAACCAGCTCCCACTAAAGGGAGACTCCAAACAAATGTAGACAGACGAGATATTTATTTCTTGATAATACATGATCAGCTTTGAATGCCAAAGAAAAGCATCTTCTACAAAGATTCAGAAGCATAAAAGGTCATCTTGTTTGTTTCAGTGAGCATGTTCCAGTATGACACACAGGTCAGCTAACAGCGTTAAAGAGTCAGCACTCACGGGTCAGAGTGCTACATGATAAGAGAGGAGGTCAGGGACCTCGCTGGTGCAGTGCCTCCTTTAATCGCTGTTCTAAGGACACTCTGAATGCTTAGTAGGTATTGGTCAAGGTTGGGGCTAGGGTAAGGAGCACTGATCTGGGATCTGTTTGCAAAGCATCATGTAACCACACAACAGTCAGTGACCCTGAGTGGGGAATTACTGCGTGTAGAAAACACTGTGTTTACTCGCAAAAGATAGGGCTAAGAACTGTGGCTACAGTGTAAAACCAGAGAAGGGCCTGCACATTGAACCCATCAAATGAATCAAGGCCAGTTCATTAGGAACACTGTGCTCAAGTGTGTATTTTTTTCCATTTTCTCTAATTCTCTCCCCACCCTATCTGCATCTCACCCTTCAGAGTGAGTTCAGCAGAGATTCCTTTGGCATTACCCTCACCCTAGACTGCTGGAAAACCGCAGCGCTCCGGATGCTGACCCTTGCTCGGCTCAGCACAATGCTTTAATTTGGTGTGTTGTTTAAAGTAATTAGAAAGCATTTTCCCCTGTTTTCTTTGCTATTCTTTTCAGTTCTGTGCCAAGTGCAAGAGGGAAACAGTGAGTAGACCATGACTTCGGCAGAGGAATCCAGGGGACCAGGAGAGGAAGCAAAGAACACAGATACTGTATGCTCACACTGTGCTCAAACCACCACCCCTCTGCACCTCTGCAGATTGGGAAACTGAAAACAAACAGGGACAGGACTCAGGGGATACTGTGTCTGAGAGTTTACATTTAAGTGTGTGTCTGTGTGCATACAGTATAACATTTGCAAACACAAAAGCCTTAAAATAACTAATGCATACAAAAGTATTTGCTTTTACTGTACGTAAAAGTTTAATTTGACTTTCGATTGTAATATTGTGACAGGGAGTTGATAATGGAGCAAGAGGATACGGTTCATCACATTCACAAATTCTCAGGCAGTGAGATGGCAACACTGATACAAGTGAGACAATGACTGTCAGAAAATTTTCTTTGTGTCCTCCATATTGCTGTATACTGTTAAGCGCAATAGTCACATCAGCAAAAGCACGGGAAAAAAAGAAGATGCATTAATTATGCAAATTTTTGTCAAAAATCATACTCATCAGATATACCATCGCAGAGACTATTTGCATGTATTTATGCATATGCATGCTAGATACACATGTTTTGACAAGGACATAGACGACTTTTATCTCTGAGCACATGCACGGCATTTTTCCATAATAATGAACTATATATGTTCATTTTGTCTCTGCTTGAATACCTAAGTAAAAGATAATGCTTTAGAAGACATCAGACAGCAGAAAAAAACACTGTAGCACAAGAGTTAATGAATAATGGACACATTTGTACATTCACTAATAGGACATTTAACTTAATGCTATCCCAATTGCTTTTACTGAATATTCTTTTTTCTCACCAGCAGTGAGAAATAGCTTTTCCAAATACCATCTCCCAGACAACACCAGCACTGACACTCCAACACACATACCAACATTGTCAAACTGCAAGATGTACACAGCGCTCTTACTCACTTAAAGCACTTGCTGAATGTCTACTCATATTAGAAAGATATGAAGCTTTGCAGCAGTGCTCTTAGAGCTAAAACATTCCTGGCCTTGATGATCTATTAAGCTTTGTGTCAGAAGCAGGCACAAAAACTCCTCTGAATTCAACCAAAAGTACTTCAAACTGTATTCTGAAAATGGTTATAATGAAGCAACATTCAAAGGCAAAACACAACCCTGGAGCTTGAGCTGTAACTGGGAGTATAAATCCAGAAGACCAAAAAAAAAAAATCTTTTTTAAAAAAAAGAATGAAAATAAAACAAGTAAATTGTTGGTTAAAGCAGGTGGGAGATATCTTATTATACAGGGCCCTTAAAAGAGAAATATCCTTCTGCATGAAGTGGGAATTAAAGTGAAGTGAGTGCTACTTTACAAGCATAAGTAAACTTTGTTGCCTCGTTTTAAGTGCATTGTAAATGAATATCATTAGGTCAAGATGAATACAAGCAGCAGGTAGGGGTACAAATTTTCAAGCTGGGTTTTGTCTTATGATAGATGTGGGTTTTTTTTTTTCTTCTACATTTCTTTTGTCAAGCAATGTCGCCATCTACAGGTGGAGAAAAGCACCCTCTGAAATCTCACAGTGTGTCATTTGAAAATGGTTTATTTTTTCTGTGAATTCGCTTGCAAACCGTTAATTCTTGATTGGAATTGATCTTAAACACCTTATATTTCAGATATGAGCCAAAAAGCACTGTGTTGTGTTTAGGACATTTCTAAGCTACAGAGGGATTGTATGCTTCTCATTTAGCTCATTTTAATGTCACTTTTAGAAGCTTAGAAACAAATGCGATTATCTCTGAAGACTTACCAAATCTATGTTGTATGTCATGTATAGTTCACATCTAATTCCAGTTTCATATGTTCCATTAGAATGACCGACAGCTCTTAGATTTAGTTTATCATAATGACAGAATTTAATACGGCTTCCAAATTCAATCTAACCCAAAGAATCCTTATGAAGAGATAAATATACATATAGAAGGCAAAAGACTGCAAGAAAATCTGAAGTCTGTTAACGGGTTATTTCCGACTGGGTCTTGGAGGAAGGCACTTATTAAAATTAATCACTTCATTGTTCACGCTCACTCCATAGTCCAGCTCTCTCCCTCGTTTTCAGTCTCCACTCTCAAAATGTGCCTGGCCATGATTAAAACATGTCTGTTTCTCCATGACATTGCTTTGACATCATTTAATTGGTATAATAGATAAAAATAAATGAATTAAATAAATGTACTACCAGGTAAGTGGCGTAACATAGCTCAAGGTGACAGCCTATTATTTCTCCCCTCTCTTTGCCTCAAAGAAGGCAAAGTGAGAAATGTGGGATGCACTGAGAATGCAGCTCTTCGTGTGGCAGATGGAGGGGTTCTTTTCTTTTTTTTTTTTTTTTTTTTTTAATCGGTAAAAACATTTTCTAAAATTAAATTCCAATTCAGCTCAAAGTTTGCAAGTGCAATTTAATCGAAGGCTTTACTCCGACTACTCTGAAATTTCTTAAGAAAAGTATGTTGCTTTCACTCTCAGCTGTACATCTGCAGTGATTATAATGACCTGTCACATTTCTCAAATTACTGATGTGTTGTTTGTATAAATTCCAGAAATGCATGTATACAGCATGTAATTAAAGTAGAGAATAAATCAAGAGCGCAAAGCCGTGATAAAAACAACTGAGTGAATTGTAATACTGCATTGTGTGTAGAACTGGGCTTTACAGTGAAATGAAAGAAAGGTGGAAGGATACTTTCAAGGACTGGGTTTACTCACCACATCTTGTCTCGTATCCTTCCCCGAAGCAATGAGAATGTAGTTCCAGGCCAACGGCAACAGCAAAGCCAGAGGAATCATATAAAGTTCAAAGTTCCAAACGACGATGGTAAAAATCTGTTGGGAGACAGAAATAAGTGCGAACTGTGTGAGCTAAGCGTGAATACATTTCGTACTCCATACTTGGGTTTACTATGAGAACGAAAAATGGTCTAATGTGCATTTTGAGACAACACACATTGATATGTAGAATCGTAAACTCAATGGAGCAAGGAGTAAAAAACAAGGCAGTGGTTAAACAAAGGGTACAGGCCCGGTGTCATACAGCTGATGTTCAACACTCTGACCCAAAAAAGATTTCTGGGTCTCGAGGAGAGTAGAAGAATGACGAGGGGGATGAGTATGATCCGTCAGAGCCTCGTTCCTTCGTGTTTCAGGCACAGCACGTCAAAGTTGACCCTTCTCTGCCCAACCCCAAACTCCAGCATATGACCTCACACACCCCACAACCCAAGTCCCTAACCCTGTCACTCCAAACCCCAATACCCTCTTCTCCTACACCAAAAGACTCGTATGCCCCATCTCTAACCTTCTCTGCACCCATCTGCCAAAACTATAACCTCAATACCTCCCCTCTCATCACCAAACAAGAAAAGTATAATCTGAAAATTAACCTTTTCTAAATCCCAGTATTCTGGTTTTGGCAGGGTTCCTTAGCCTCTAACAAGAGATTACTCTGGTGGTTGGGAGAAGATATTTGTGGGAAAGTCAAATTGCTAATGATGCAAGCTTGATATTTTCTAGCCGTATTGTGTCACTTGTGAGACAGCATTGTGTCAGCTGTATAAAAGTTGAGATAGGGTGTTGTATGGGAATAACATCTGTCAGAAACAAACAGAAGAAAAGCATATTTATCCATTCTAATAATACGTTTAAGTTTTCCGTGATTTTCATAACTGATAAAATCACAATAGCAATTACAACAGATGCTGAAAATACAAACCATGTCTAATGCTTAATGTCCTCTCTCCAGATATATTTATCAAATTCTAGTACACGAAATCCATTATTTCAAAAACAAGCAAAGAAGATTTGTAATTAATTATTCTCTGTGTGGAAATACATCCCTGTTTAACAATCAGTTTTGATGGGAAACTTTTAAGGGTGGTGAAATTGAAACTATCACTGTATAAAACGGATTTATTGGTCTGTGTACCAATTATGATCTATCCTGTTTGGCTGAACAACATTGACAAGTGAGAGTGAAAGCTTGATAATGAACAATCAAATTGTTTAATTTCTGAGTGTGTAACTTGGCGTGTGTGTGTGTGTGCATGAGGGAAAGAGACAGAGACTAACATTAAGCTTTTCATTGTGTTTGGAGAGTCGGGTTAATGTGAATATGAGGTTCAACAGCTCTTCAGCAGTGTGTATGCAGGTCTGCTGTTTGTGTAGCAGAGTCAGTCCGACACTGAACTGCACAAAGACAAGCATGCGCGCACACACACACACACACACACACTTGCGCATTGTGCAGGCATCAATCACTTGCATCGAAATGTCATTGAAATTAGCTTTTCATATTGCAAAGTTAAAAAAAAAAACTTATGTGCAAACTTTGCAATAGATTTACACGTTACTGTAAAATAGACTAACTAGACACTGAATACCTATACAGAGAGAAAAAAGGAATTTGTTCAACAATAAAAAATGTCCACGATATTAATATAATACTCAAATCAATATTTGTTCAAAAAATAAAGCCGAATGGCCTGTTGCAGCAAGCAAAATTAAAGTTCTCAAGTTAGCTCATTCATAGATAGTCTTTGTCTGAAACAGCTGTACAGGAGAATGTTATAAAAATGATGCAATTAAGTCATATTTGTGTACCAATAAGTAACACAACTTCTCTTAATTCATCATAAAATGCATACAAACAACACCTTCAGTGATTACACACATTTTTCTCTACAAAATGTAGTTATTTTAAAATTATCCATCTTCAAACTAATTATTTTTCCAGTTTACAAATATGTATAATCTATTACAATGATAAACACTGCAGAAATCCTCGACAAGATAATGTGCAAAAAAAGGTGCAGACTTGACTTTAGCTGAACAAACAAAGGAGCTCACTTCTTTCAAACCGGTAGACTCTATAAATAACTACTTTCTTACAAACATCTTTGTGCAGATACACATATCCTCCTTTCAAACACACTGCTATAAATAAACCTTACATACAAATATATTGTCTGTTTTTCTAATCGCTCATACTATTGTTATCACACGGCAGGAAAATGAATCGCTCGTCATTGTCCTCATGTTTATAGTACACCTTAAAACCTTCTTTTAAGCTTATCTTTTTCAAAAATCTTCTTTCATTCTCAGGGTGCCTGAGGTTGTTTAACCTGTCACCTCCCCTTCTTTCTTACTCCATTTGGTTAAAATGCCTGAGAGCAAAGTTTTGACTGGCAGCTAGAGAAACCGGACACCCAGGCACAGCGGTGGCTGGCCCTGGATCATCTTTGTGCCTACAGGCTGGACAGTGGGGCCCTGCAGTGCCTGGACCTTTCCATCAGGACCAGGCGATCGCAGCCAACCCCCCGTCGCTCGCTTTACCAGATAGGAAGCTCCTCGCCTGGAGAGGTGGGAGAGGGAAGGAGCCTGCTGTGGATGTCAGTGACCAAAGAAAGACGGAGGGAAAAAAATAACAACGAAAACATGCTAGATCGAAGGGAGGAGGAAGATACTAAATGAAGCTCCAGATGTAGGCTATGGGAATAATTGATAGATTACTCTGTGTGGTCACAAACAAATCTGATGACGGTTCATAGTGGAGATGCTTGCTGCGCCTCATTCATGCTATATTATATATTTCATTTTTCATTGCTGAATTTTTACTGTGGCTGTATTGTAATGTAAAGATTTTCATGTATAGACCGGATGTTTTTGCATGCTTACATCTATGTTCTCAAAATTTTGCAAATTCCCTAATTGTGTTTTGAGTGTAGGTAAATGCGTATATGATCTCTTTAAAACAAAACACTAAATTCAAAGGTTGAACATGTTATTCATTCTTATTCTACAATTATCAGCATTATTCTTTTTTAAATGCGTAACAGTAAAGATCTTTTATATTTGACTTTATTTCTAAAACAATTTTTTGTGTTGGTTTTTTTTGTTATACTTCAGGTAGTAGTCATTGATGAAAGCAAGTCAGAAATAATAGGGAAAACAATTTACCTTTATCTAGCAAATCTATTTTGTCATGAAAATTGCCCATCATTTGTCTTCAGTTATTTGTGACTCAACACTCTTTGGTGCAAAGCTCTGAAATTTAAGAAAAAAATGCTCACTTGTCATTAAACAAAGTAATAGTATTTTCTACTGTCAAATCTGCTAAAATCAGTTTGGCAGTGGTTAAAGGCTTCTTCAGAAGTGGGCAATCTTCCCGTCTGAACAAAGCTGGAATTAAAATGTCTCATACAATTAAAACAGACAATTAAAAACACAAAGTAAAACCAGAGTAACTTAGTTTAGTTTAGCTAAAATACTATTACCAAAAACCAGTGTTCTTAATTGTTTTGACATGTGTCTGTGGTCTGATTTCATTGCACTTAAAAGTCTTTGATGCTTTCTCTTACCACCAGAAAAAAATCCAAAATAGGAAACTGTTAAAAATTTGAAGAAAACGCAAAGTCAAAATGATTTATTCAAGCACTTTGTATGACACTTTGAGAGTTGCATTATTTGTTTCAAAACACAACTGTGCCCTGACGGCTTTTTGCTGCAGAACTGTGGGAGGGTAATACTCAGTACTTTGGCTTACATTAACCACACACCGGGCTAACTTTCCCCCTGCTCTGTCTCAGTCGAGTGAAGCTGAAGTTTGGATTTCAGAGTTTCCCTTTATCTCTCTTACATCAATTTCCATGCTGGCACTAAGTGTTGCCAGACAGCAACTAGGAGTCCTGTTAAGTTCGAGGAAACAAGAGGAGGGAGACTGTGTCCTGTTTCTGACCAGACCTACACATCATGCAGTGGTGCTTGGCTGCCCCCTGCTGCTCAGCTGCAGAACATAGCTCATTTAATGTTCAGCCGAGGAAAAATCTGTCCAAATCACTAAAACTAATGTGTCAAAGCCATTCATCTTGTTAGGGTATAATCAAATGAAATAAAGCGTATGGTCACAGCACACCAGTAAATATTAAAAGTGAAGATCCTGAATGTGTGACTCTTTGACAAAAGGCCTAATTTTTTGCTCAGTCTCTCTCTGGTGATTAAACTCTGACTTCTCTGTCAGTCATGCCACTCTATTTCAACTATCATTCATTTTGAAAATCAGGAGAGCGGTAAAATGTGAAAGTATATCTTTCAAAGCTGTCCCTCGCTGTGGGCAAAGACGAACTCCAGACTTTAAAACTTTTAAAAGTTAGAGAGGTTGTTTGAAGAGAAGTCAAAGGAGCAATTTAAAGAGACCAGGAGTGGTGTGTACCGCTGACTGCTACGGTGTCTTGGCAGAATGTATATGTGTACCAAACTGTCAGCCAGACATGTACAAACACACACACAGACACACTCAAATAGTTGCTTCTGTACCCGTCTTTGCTTTTTTTTTTTTGCCCCTTTTTTTTTTATTTCAGCAGGGTGAATTTTTTATCTAAATGCAAAGCAGGTGATAGGTGCTCCAGTTTCCTCTAGAAGTAGCTCCCTTGTCTGGGCTCTCTTCCTGATAAGAGTCCTACTTTGCCTGACATAAAAGAGCCTGGTATCATTTCCCATGCCTCCCCAACAACCCCCAGCTCGCTGCCCTCGCCCTTCCCTGAGCTTCACAAAGCTGCCTCTATTTGCTCCCAATTCAGGGCCCAATTGCAGATAAAGTTACAGCAAATTTGTTTGGAGGAAGAGCTGCTGCGGCCTGCGGTCCCTGGGGCAATAACAGCCTTGTCTTGCAGGGGCCGTGGGGAGAGCTGGCAGCAGCAGGAGAACAGAACCCAACACCGCTCAGCCTGACAATGGCCTCAACTCTCTGGTAGGCAAAGCAAAAGACTGGGGGGGGGTACAGATAAAGAAGAACAGGGATGGCTAGATGGATAGAAGGGATAGACACTCAGCTTGCAGGTGTGGACAACGGAAGCAGACGCTTAACCCTTACAAAGGGAATGGAGACAGCACCAGTAGACACACACACACACACACACTCAGACACCACCCATCATGCAGGACAGGAGGTAACTCCAGTCCCGTCCATTGTGCCAACGCCTCAGGCAAAGCTGCCACGGTGGCTGATTCACTGTCGGGATGGGTGGGTGACAGCAGTGTGGGTGTGAGAGAGGGAGAGTGAAAAGCTGGATGTGAGACTATGTGATATCTCTCTTTCTCACACATACACACCACATACACACTAATCACAGCTGGCACTAATGGGTGATGTGTACATAGGGCTGGCATTTCAGAACTGGGCAGAAGGAGAGTAAAACACCATATAGACAAACTGTAGAGAAAGTGTGGTGCCGTGACATGTTATGACAACTGCGTTTTGATGCAGTAGCACGTTCACAAAATCCCACAAATATATGAAAACGCTTAAATTCACCCCCTCAGGCTCGGTTAACTCTTACGAAGTGCACACATATGTAAGTTTAGAGGTTGAATTGCCCACCGTTCCACCTCTGTAGCTACAGCAAGAAAGTTAAGTGTAACATCTGTCTAAAAAAAGACAGCCAGACAGAAACCCACATGCACATGTGTACAGACACACATGTCCATAATCACACACTGCAGTACACCTTCATGAATCCACCACCTTGGCCAGATGGCCCCCCATAAAAACCCACTTAAAGAGATGAGTGAAGTGATTAAGAGGCCTCTCAAAGTAAAGGAGAAATGAGATGAAGAAATGGAAGGGGAGGGAGGGAATACCTGCGTAGAGGAGAGGCCCTAAATACTCTGATGCTTTTAGCTAAGTGCATACTCCTACGTTAGCAGACTCCCAAAAGAGTGGGGGGTGCAGTAAGGTAGAAAGAAGTAGGAGGGGGGTACCATGACACCTAAGTTTCAGAATTTCTAACACATAAAATACATAAAACATAAAATACTTTGTCCTTGGCCTAGATACATCTTTTGTCATCACATGAATGCTTTGAATATAAGTGAATATGTATCGTCTGAGCTGTTTATCAGGAATTTGTCTGGAGCTTCTCAAGCCGTCCATGTGTGTTTGTATATGCTTATACAAGATCCTACAATATCAAGGGCTGCATCCTCCCATCTTGATTCACCAAGAAGATTAACATTCCTAAAGTGACCTTGACTTCTGTGATTTTCTCCACTTTTTTTTGGTCTGACACATTCATTTATTTCTAAACTATAAATCACAAGGACTTGCGCCAACATCAGAGAGAAAATGCAAACATGTGCATTCCAGGCTTACACACAAGTGAACTCTCTCTCACACACACACACACACACACACACACACACACACACACAAAAGGGAAAATGTTAACTGATCAATACTATGTCTCTTCTGACCCATGTCTTGTGATGACACTGTGACCCGTTGTACAAACACACACATACAGCCTCTGCAGAGATTAAACTGGTGTCAGACAGCCAAACACTGCAAATGTCTGCTGTGGAGACACTTAGTGCTCTCATGGTAAAGGGCTGGGGCAGGGCGGGTCCACCTGTCCTGTAGCTACTTAAGTCAGGGACACTGAAGCAGACAGGATTAAATGCCTGCTCTGTCATCTTAAAGGTAGGAACCTCAATACAGCCACTCACTGCCCTGCAGGAGAATGTCTGTTACTGATAGCTCTGTCGTCCAATTAAACTTCACCTTTTAATTCCAGACAGAAATGACAGAGTAGACTGAAATGATGAAGACGAGGCCAATAGGTGGTGGAAAGAGAGTGTAGCTGCATTTTCTTGCTAGTTGGACATCTGAGGATCCTTTAAGACAGTGTTTTCAGCTGTAACACCACTTCTCCAATCATTACCAGCAAGCAAGTGTCAAAACAGACGCTTATCATTTAAAGTATTTTTACATGAGCGCATGTACATCTGATACAAGGATGGAA